>NC_092580.1:5209500-5522500 GCF_037975245.1 Apostichopus japonicus
GCTGTGTGCATAGGTGGAGGGATAAACTTATAAAGTTAAAAGATGAATGATCAAGAGAGACAAGAATCTGCAAACCTTGCCATCACAATAACTCCAAAATGGCTTGTACGTATCATTGGTATTGCTCATCTGTCCACTTGCCACATAAAGTAAAGACTGCGTATGGTAGTTGGGTCGTAGAGGCAATCATAGAGGTCACTCTAAACCTGCTTGTGACATAGTTCATCCAGTGCCATTTTTGATTCCATGGGTCATTTTGAAGTCAAACTTTAAAACAAATTAATCATTCCAATAACAACTGCCGGGCAGGCATCTTTATGAACCGTAAACTTGGTGTTTAGGCCCGTATGGGCAATTCTTCAAGTTCCTGTTTTATATTAAGACTGGAGACTAATGGTCAATTTAGGTGACTAGAGGTCAAAAGTTGAAAACCGTTGTAACATGTGTGCTCACTCACAGGCATGCCATTGTCTAACTTCATTCATCAGTTCATTTGCTGCCCACTGGAGACCAGCAAATGGTCAGAACTTTTAAAAATCTTTTACACAAGGTTAAGTCGATGCTTGTTTACTCACAAGTACATGATCGGAGGTTCTGGAATGCCTTTAATTTTACGTTATGAAATGTTTTTATGTAGATACAATTAAGGATACAAAGAACCCTTGAGGACTAGAGACAACGAGAGGTACATGCGTCCACCTTGTCTGTCATGTCCCTCTGATTATGTTTTTCCCATGTTTGGAATGTTTCTGATCCGTTTTGTTCTTTTTGGTTTTTACTCTTTTAGAATTGTGTACACTGTGACTTGGCTAATACAGATAACACCCCATTCCAACGTTGAGGAGAACTTTTCTCTTGATGTTTTTGCGACTGAACAAAGTAAGTTGTCTCTTTTTTTGAAACTCAGGTCATTGAACATTGTTTTTTAATCCTGTTGATTTAGTTTATTTTACGTTGGTGTTCTTAGTAGCCGACCCTCCGAAAACATTCTGCTTAAGGACAGGCACCCCACACCTTCAGCCAAGCAAACTGCCACTTCCCATATTGGAAAAAAGAGATATGAACAAAAATGAAATGAAAAGAAAATGCTTTTATTCATTTAATAAATTATTGGTTGAAACAGTCTTTGCAAACTTTTGTTAATTATAAGTAAATCATCAACAGAACACTGAAAAGGGATTTTAATGAATTAATAACGAGGAAAGCAATTAGCGACTGCCATGGGATACAAACTACTGACAGGATTCCACATACTGAGCTATCAAGCCTGTTTGATTGCTGGTGAGGAAGGAGGGTGTACCAGTCAGAGGTCACAGTACCTTGGATACCATGTAGCCAGGGATCACACCCTGTACCATTCCATACAACTCAGAGGGTGGCAGGGAAGGGGCATCAAGAAGAGTTGGGCTTTTAATTGTGCATAGTTCTTTAATAGATCAAACATACATTATCATATATTATACATTATCAGTGCCAACTTAAACCTGTAGTTTGCATTGAAAATTTGAAATTGGTCACAATCTGGTGGTAACATATTTTAACCGTTAAATGAAAGATAATGTACCGAGTCACACAGTACATTGCTTTTAGTCCACCCACATCAGGCCAGTATCAATGAAATTAGACATCAACCTCAGAGGTTTGCAAACAAATCAATCTGACCAAAATTTCTGCGTTGGATGAGACAGCTTGTAACCTTCTAATAAAAGGCTGACCAGCCAAGATCTCTAATGGATATGAGGGGTACATGCTTCGGTTAGGATGTGGGGGAGCTTCCAACCCTCAAAAAGGGTAAATGCAAAGATCTCTCAGCTATGGGGGAAAAGGGCGGGGGCGCCTGAAAAGCATGTTCATATTTAAATATCTTTGCAAAATTATTCAGGTTCAATTTCGTTATCGCCCTCTCCCTCCCATGAGGATTCAGTAAGCCGTGATGCATGAGAATTTTTTTTGGGGGGGGGGGGGGAGTGTGCAGCCCTACATCACTTCAAAATTTGAAATACGGTTAACTACGATAAAAATCATTGGTGTGCAATCTCATGCAGAGGGAATCACAATTCGTGATGTTTTAGAGGAAGATAGAAGTTTACAGAGCATCATAGTCATCTACCTTCTGGAGCAGATCCCCAAATTTACTAAAAACTCTGTTTTCTTCTTGTGCAGTGCAAAGGCGAGACAGGCGAAACATTCTTGACAAAGCACCCGAAAAGTTTCAGAAGATGATTAAATTGAGGGGAATTGAGAGAGCAGTGGACACGTTGATACAAGCAGTATCATCATACTAGTGATGTCAATGGCTGTTGATACAAGCAGTATCATCATACTAGTGATGTCAATGGCTGTCCTAGGTTAACTAGTTTACGATGGTCAACTCTCATAATCTGGTATTGGATACTGATAATGCTAAAACAGTATCATCACACTAGATGGTTGGCTGTGATGCTCTTAAAACTCAGTGTTAACGTAATACACGAGATAAGAATGTCACCTCTCATATTGCACTAATATGATACTCTCAAAGCTAAACAGTATCATCACAATAGAAGACTGAGTGTGATGCTCACTAAAACTCAACTGTAACATTACACTAGATAAGATTTTCACCTACTGTAGACCGGTATGATATTGTTAATGCTAAGCAGTAGCATAATGCTAGATGGTTTGCTGAAATACTCTCAAAACTCAACCATATCATAAAACTAGATAAGACTAAGTAGTAGCATCATACTGGAGAACATGGTTGACGGTATAGTCTTAATACGAACCAGTTTTATCGTACCAGTTAAAATGTATATTGATGTAGATGTAAATTTGATTTATATTTAGATACACTTTAGGCAGAGAATTAATACTGATTGATGACATTCTATTACTGTCGTCAGTGCAGGTTGTATTGTTAACACAGTATTTATTCTGAGAATTATCATTTAAACACATAATAAATATATCATCAGTCCCCCACCCCCCCCCCCCCCTTCACCAGAAACAACACAAGAATGAGTTAGAAAATTGAACCAATTGATGAAATGCAACCAGCCATTTTGAAGATCTGACCTGAACATACAACTAACAACATACACTGTGCTTGAGTGTATTATTTGTATGACAGGAAACATTGTTAACATTACCTTGCAGGCACAATATGCTGCTGCAAGAAATGTACATATTCTATTACAAATTATGTAACAGCAGATAGGTGCTAGATTACTGGGTTGTTGTATAAATGTGTGCATTTGTGTGTATGTATGTTTATGTATGTATCTATGCTTTTATGTGTGTACATATGTGTGTTTGCATGTTAGTATGTGTGTGTTTGTTTGTGTCTATGATAACGTATTAATCTAATAGCTTTTCCTTAATTTTATTTCAGAGGAGGACATTTTCTACTTTCTTTTGTGAAATGAATTTGTAGATAAATTCTGACTAAAGTACCCAAATTTTTTTGCCATAATACATTTATTTAAGTTACTTGTAATTGCATTTTTCCTATTTCTTTGTATTTTTTTTGGCACTGACTCTGTTGTTGTGGTTAACCAAAGAGGCCTTTTCATATCTTCTGACCTGTTAATAAACATAATTGTTTATTGCACTTAATTATCCGAGCTTTTGACCTCCCAGACTCCTTCCCTCTGGTTTATGTCAGTTATAGAAAGAAAGGGCTGTCAATGTCCATAAAATCTTGTTCACACTACACAGACTTCCAGAGCTAACTGTTAAATTGATAGAATGAGATGAATAAGTCTAAAGATTAAAGTGAATTTATTGAAGGCATAGAGGGATTATAATTGCCAGTGTAATCTCCATTGTCATTCCATTAAAGATAGCTGTGAAGGTAATTGTAGAGGAAAGTCGAAAGTAGAACTGTTCATAAAGAAAGTTTTGTATTGAGTAGTGGGGTTGAGGATGGGTAGGGTCAGAGGGTGCATGAAGGTTTCGGTTATTTCAGCTCAGTGTGCGACATTAAGCTTGACATAATGAGAAAGGGGAATCGGGGATTGTTGCACAAATTCATTCAGAAATTGTTGACATTTGGTTTTGATAAACTTTGATCATAACGAACTGTCAGTATATATAGACATATACACACACAAACGCACACACATACATATATATATACAACAACCTGCACCCCACTCATACAAATTCCTGGTTATGCTGCTGATTTCAAACAAATACCATTGAAACCCATACACTCAGTGTGAGAACTTTTGCTTTTTAGTTTGGGTACCTTATTTAACAAAAAAATCATTGCATAATTTTCATTTTCATTGCATTTTCATAGCATTAATATTAAGAAACAAATTTATGCCTTCATCTGTGTATCAGTGAATGTCAACCTCCATAAACCTGTACACAATAGGAGTGTCTATATCAGTGAAGGGTGCCAGCCCATGATATTGTTTTGATTCATTTAGATTATAAAAAAAATACTGAAAACATCCTCCTAAGAATATTGAGAATATGACATCACAAAATGGGGGTGCTTTCTAAGTTTGATTAAAGCACAAACCTATTCTGTTAAGATGTGTGGTTTGGAGTAGATCTAAGATAATACAAAAATAAAATTACACAAGAATGGAAGATGCTTTTGACCACCCCCCCCACCCCTGTTACCCCTCCCAATAAATGCAATAAGAAATAAGACTCAAGGCATTTGTTATGTAGTCAATATGAGGAGTGTAGTATGAAATTTCTGCACAGTGAAAAACGTGCATGGACGTATATACAGTCTTTCTTTTGTAGGGAAAAGGACAATTAGCAAGTTTCCTAATTCATAATCTATGAAGTGAAATGTGCTGTGTTTTGTTTGCGAATTTATTCCTATAAAATCCACCCAAACCCTCTCCCGGCCCCCCCCCCCTCCCCGGCACTTTCACTCCCCTTCGCAGTAACTTCGCTCAAAGGTCACCAATATTTCCCCCAAATATGCTTGAAATTCCGACTATGGTCATGCATGTTACTCCCACCCACCAAGCATTTTTCCTCAGTGAGATATTTAAATTGTCTTATTGAACATTCCTCAATGTCTCGGAATAATTTGGAGGCCAGAAACTCGAAGCAAAGTAATTTTGAAAGCTTTAGCTAAAATTCTGAGGGCAATGAAAATGACCTTGAGAGAGGAGTTGTTGAAATGTTATGTTATCACGATTCATATCTCGATGTGCTTTTTGACCCGGATATCGCCAAACGCTTTCCAGCTCAAAGAAAATATCGCTGAATTTTGCCGAACAGATAATACATGCTTTTGAGAAATGTTGCAGATAGTTTACTAATCACGCCGTAGTGTTAACAACTTTGCTAACCAAAATATGACAAACCGAAAATGAAAAAAAGAGGAACAAAAACAAACCACATTTTAAATGTTATTCTGCAACAGAAACTGAGTTCAGTCGAAATATCGGAAACATCTGCGGTTTATCGTTTCTACGGGTAAAGGAAACTGTTATGGTAAAGGGGTTTTTGTATGTCTCATAATTGCAACAAAACTATGTAGGTTTCGCCGAAACTTTCACTTTTTAGCTTATTGACCGGGCTAAAACATTTTGACCTTTCAAAAGTTGTTTTAGTCAAGTTTACCTTTCTAACTCACTAAATTTTTAAGGCATTGGTTTTTTAGTTGTCATATAGGACTTTGAAAAGGCTGCTCAGTTGTATAGGAGGGCGAGGAGGGCGGGGGGGGGGAGGGGTTGATATAAATTTCGAGGGACCAGGGGGAACATGTGACTTTGATTTGAGTGGTCAAACCACAACGTTACCTCAAAACTTTCCAACAAAAGAGACCTTTGCATTCCGTCAAGTACATTTTGATCATTTGTTTTTAAACAAAAGAACACATTTAACTTTTTATATTTACTAAAATGGAAAGGGTACATTTTATGACAAAAATGAGCACTTTATTTTAGGAAAAAGGATACTTTTTCTTTTTCTCACAAAACTGAGGGAGCTCCTCTCCCTTTGTCCTGGTTCCTATACACCTGCTTCTACTTACTGTGGTTAGCATATGATTCATTCCCGCCCTTCATTGTGGTATCATTCAAAAGTCTTAGAATTCACCCATGTATTAAGTACGGTGAAAGGTGAATCTAATAGCAGCATGATAGCCTTTGAGAAGAAGGGTGGGGGGACAAAAATTAAATATTGATATTCCTGTCAAATGATTCAGTTTAAATTCCGCTATCGCCCGGCCCCGAGGCTGTCGGAATCTATATACGAAAAATAATGTTCACATTTCACACATCACTGAAAATTAAGTTTGTAACCGAAACGCACATGAAATGAGACAACGCAAAGAAATATGACGGTTTTATTTTAATAATTATCAATAATCTTGTCATTTATGATGTCGAGATGCCGAATGAAAAGAAAAGTCTGTTGAATGTTTTGAAAAAAATACTTTGTAAAATATCTCTTAATCTAAATCGAAACCATGAGATGCCATTCATGGCAGAGATTTTGAGACACATCCCTGAGTGATGTTAAACATTTGTCAGATTTTCAATCAGTTAAAATCGTAAAAAGGAAAGAAGTATTGCCAATAGCATATGACTTTTGTCGACACGTGAAATTAATAATTGTCAGATGCCACAGAGACATCCAGATAGTGCGGGATGGGATGGTGTATCGGGCTTCACGGGTCGGGCGGGCGGTTGGTTTGTAGACCAATCTTTGCGAGAGGATTACTGAAACGTGGGTAGCGATAAGAGGAGGGGACGCAGGGGAGGTGGTGGGAGGGGGAAGCGAGGGAGAAAGGAAGGGGAATAAGCAGAGAGAGGGAGGGGTAGGGGAGGAAGGGGCAATGCGGGACAGGGAGAAGGAGAGGGGAGTTGACTGAGGTTTAATAGTCTATTTCTAGTGGAGGGGGTCGCAGCGAGTCGTGGTGGGGGTGTAAAGTGGCCAGTATACTGCTTACAATTAATGCTAGAAGCTAGCAAGAATCGAAGAGTATAGTTTCATGCACACAGAACTCACAAAATCATAAAACAAAAGTAATAATTGTCTTAATTATTGAATATTTCCATTTGATTTTGTATATTTTTTTAGAAAAAATCAGTCAGTATGTTTGGCAAATATCTTCAAAAGCACGGTACCAGCCACTGATTCTCAATCAAAATATATTACTTGTCTATTACTCGAGCATGATTTTGTTCATAAATGCACCATAGTCCCCGCATACCATAGTCCCCGCAACTTACAGGCACTACTATGCGTACATAAGTGTCACCTTTCCACATCATTATGCTCCATTGATGGTTCAAAACACACCAAATCTTTACACTAGTTCTATAATCGTTACACAAAAGCGACAAATAATCGACATTCCAATACGCTATGATTCATAAGCTTCTCTATAATCCCTCGACAATTCTAACCAAAAAATAATCCGTTTCCAGCAAAAAAAAATTATATACTTGTGTCTGGTTCTCTCAAAACATTTCCCCTTTGAATAAACCACACGGTCGTAGAGTTTGAGAGCGTGTCCATTTTAGCCGATTAAGCTAGGAACATCCTGCTAAAATGAAATGTATATGAGTGATGGGCTTTAAAATGATGTATATATATAAATATATATATATATATATATATATATATATATATATATATATATATATATATATATATATATATATATATATATATATATATACATATACATATACATATACATATATATATATATATATATATATATAATATTCTGCATGCCAAATTGTATGGTATTATGGCGTAGACTTCTATGGTTTGCTAACAAAATCATAAACAGTTTTTCATAAATTTTGTGGGACACAAAATACAGATTCGAATTAACTTAAATGATGGCTTTAGGCATAATTTTAGTCTTGATGTTTTATAGTCCAAGAAAAGAAAAGAAAATTAAGTGTTAGTAAAATGTTTCTATTTACAGCTATTCTAGTTTTCACGATATTCACTTTAAGCTATGCTAATTCTATGGAATGCCCCTTTAAGGTTAATTTTAGGATGACTTCGGCTCATCCGTACAGGGCTATGTGAATATAAATCTAATTATTGTATAAACTCTAATGTCTTTTAACTTCATGTAAAACAACAGAACATCTTTGGATGACATTCAAACCATCTGTCCTTGACAAATTACTACTACACTGTAAACGTTTCATTTGAGGCTATTGTTGTGTTATTTTGTGCTATTGGGTTTGTGTTTGTGCTATTTTGTTTCTTTATTTGTGTATTTGTGTTATTTTGTGCCATTATTGTGTTATTAAAAACACACCATGGGAATTTTAACAAAATTTTGTTTTTAAAAGTCTACAAAATATCAATATTGTTGTTCTGCCTTAAAATCATCCTTCAACGGTTAAGAACTAACATAACAATGAACATTCAGTAGTTGCCCCTATATACCACATAAATGTCTTATTTTGATTAGAGGGATTTATACAGTTATGACCAAAAATCTATAACAAGAATTGGATAGAATGTTGCAAAGATAGGCTACAAATCAAGGCTTATGTTAGTTATAGTTACAATCTTTCGCGTGATCCTCCTTCATATTACACTGCAAGTAAACATCGACAGATTGCTTATCTTTATAAATATATCATTATTTCAAGAAGAAATTAACAAGAATCATGACATGGAAGTCAAACTGTTGTAGAACAGTTTCCCATGATGACGTCACATGGGCCCGTGACCCGCTGTGTATCATAGCCTTATATATAGTTTATCTGTAAGGCTAAACGGTATTTTAGACCAGATGAAATTAGATGTATAAGGAGCACAGGAATACCATATTGAGATTTGGTTATCAAATAACAGTTTTAGGGAATAATGTCTTCCGTAAGTGTGATCTTGTATCCTGCAAACAGCTCCATACTGTAATTCAGTTGTTTTTTTGCACCCATACATAATACTCCGTACAAGCTATGACTGAAATCTCTGCACTGTATATGACCATGATGGTATTACCGGAAGATCATGAAAGCTATCGAAATGTGGAATTCGAGTTTTTATACGTTGACATGGAGTTCACGTTCTAATTAGCCACTTATGTCCTGGTAAGGTGACCTCTGACCTCATCTCCATGCGCAGTCCCCCACATCACTCGCAGCCTTTTCTTGAGTATACTGGCAGTAGAATGGAAGGGGTAGCTTACAGCAGATTTTTCTGTCCACGATCTGGTCATATGTATAAGAGCTTTACCGCAGTTTCCCTCACGAAGTTATTGGGTAAGTTTCTATGACATCATCATACCAGGAATCCAGACAGGCGGGAAGTATGCCCCAAGTATGTTAGGAACGCCGTAGAATCATAACCTAACTTTTGCCTCTCACTACGCCGGGCTAGATTGAACTGGTACTGGTTGTGTTACGTATTAAATAAAGCTGAGTTGATATCATTATTGGTGTACCCCGTATCTGCGATTTGATTCAGTTGATGTTGGCAAATGAAGGTTGGGCATAACTGTCTGCCCGAGTTCGTTGCGTGTTGATTATACTCTAGGATTCGTTTGGTGCGCAACAGTGTGAATTGTTTTTCTTTCGAGGTGTTATGCGTATTCTTCTTATTAGTGACGTTAAGAGATAACATTTCTCTTATATACTTTACGCTGTGGGTAGGAAGTAAAATATCTTTTTCTGTGAACTCGTGACCCCTAAAAGGAGTGTTTTGAGATCGCTGGCACCATACCGTCATTTTCGCTTCGACCACGATTTGATACAATTATATTTACTGTCGTCAAACCCGTTCCGCTTGCTGAAGAAAACATTACAACACAGCAACAACAATAGTGTGTGAATATACGGTACACAGTAATTTAGTCTGTATTTCACTTACTCCGGACTGGGTGGAATTTTCTTCTCAGGATAGAATCTAAAAACTAGTATAGAAAATGAGCGCGACCGGTCCGCCTGCAAAAGGCCAACCACAGAAGAAAGAAACACAGAATGGAACAAACAACAAGAAGCCAAAGAGCATCAAAGATGAAAAGAAGCAAGTCCAGGACGCTAAAAATAAAATGAAATTCCACTCGACGAAAATGGATTTAAATCTCAAAATACTTCGAGAAGAAATGGTAAGTGATTTTCATCTTATTGGCTTACCGTCTGAGTAGTATGTAGATTTGATTACCCTACCCCTACCGAGGCTCATGGTTTTCATTCTGGTTAGATGAATCTTAAAGCTGAATAGGTATACCGCCAAGCAATTATATCAAAGACAGAAAAATGAATGATAAAAAAGTACGAGTAAGTTGTGTAACAGTAACAGTCTGCTAGGTTACAAACGTGAAGATAACCAAATGATGGCACCAGCAGACTTCACCTTATTAACGTTCAAATTAATATGACACTATAAGTTATAAAAAAATGTCACCCCCCCCCCGACGTAGGACTTTCATGCTGTGAAGTCTAGTGAAAAGAGCTTTCTTCTTTGTTTTGTGTGTTTGTATGTGCGGGGGGGGGGGGTCGGGGGGAGGGGTGAGATGTAGAGTGGCTATGTCTGTGAAGAATTTTCATATTTGTATCTTTCATGCAATTCTTTGGAAACTTAATTTAACGAATCATCGAGCTACTTAATTTGCATATTAACGTGCTAAAAGTTGGCTGCAGTGTAGATGATGACAAATACATAGGCTGTATGACGTAGGTATAGGTAAACTTAAATTATTTCTAAGAGTATGAGACAGAGTTGTCAACAAGTCCCTAGCTGCAAGTCTCAAGTCAAGTCTCAAGTCTTTACCAGCAAGTCTCAAGTCAAGTCTCAAGTCACCTTGAAAATTTTGAGCGAGTCTCAAGTCAAGTCTCAAGTCTTTGGAGGTCGAGTCTCGAGTCAAGTTCAAGTCCCTATGAGCAAGTCTCAAGTCAAGTCTCAAGTCTTTGAAGTTTGAATACAATGATGCAGGCTACGAATAATGTAACAGTGTTTCAGGAATTATGTGGTATAAATTAAACAGCCGAATAGCAAAACCGGGGCACACGCCACGGAACAAATTACCTCAAAATTTGCTAGCCACTGTTTTATTGAAAAAGGCCAACTTTCAGCCAAACAGCAGCCCTGGATGGAATATTCAACCAAGCCAATGGTAGTTATGGTAACGCCTGTAGTCGTCGTTGGGCGCTCGTAATTCGAGCGTACACGCAGGGCCGTCTTAACGCATGGGCCCACTGGGCCCTGGCCCAGGGCCCCGCGATGTCAGGGGCCCCGCAATCACAGTAACCCCGTGTCTTAATCTGGGAGGAAAACTTATTGAATAGGCCATTATGCCTGATTGAATTCGATACTTGACAACTTGTGACGAGAGTTGGTGAAACACTTGAGAGTTTGACATTAAATATTCAAATCTGAGTTGGCAACCCTGGAATATACAATGCCCCGAAGGCTTACACAGAGAAACTGTTACTCCGTAACTATAAGAAAGAGGAAATTGCCTCAGCCACGAAAGGCATAAAATTTGAAAACCGTGGGCAATACCTCACTACCAAACCTAGACAAAAGTAACCACCACTTGTGTTCAAGCTCACCTTTACACCCCATATCAAAACCACGCATTTGAAAAAAAAACACTTTAGAAACATTGGCACTTATTCTCGCAACACGCAACAATTATCCAAACTGTTTCCAAAAGAACCGATTCTAGCCTACAATAGGGCCCAAAATCTCAAAGATTTACTTGTTAACTCAAGGTTTCGTACTAACGAAGAATCAGCTGACTCTCAAGGTTCACACGAAGCTCTTTTAGATGCTCTTATAGCTGCACCATGAGTCCATAAAAACTTGTGCACAGAAAATAGATGCATTTTGAGAATGAGACGCCCAGGCCGAATATAAAATATTCAAAGGCTACTTCTGATAAAGCTCCTCCTATGAAGTTTGAAAGCAGAAACCGGTCTAGTTGGTCATAAGAACCTACGCTAGTCTCTCCTACTATTAACAGTACACTCAATTCACCTAATAGGTGCAATTATGTTTCACCATGAGGAGCATGCTATAAGTTCATGTTCCTCTGGCCCTCCCTTAAAAATAATTCATGTTCTTGGCGACTACGTTGCGTTAGATAGTGTAAAACCGCCTACACCTCCCTCTCAGTTAAAGACTCAACACAAGGGTGTTACAAATGGTAAGTCCAGTATTGTTAGGGAAGGGATGGAGGGCAACTGGAAGATTTCTCTTCTATAATGTATTTCATTTTTTAGATATATGTTATTCAGCTAAAGTGTTATGCTTTATGCGCGACATAGGGAGGGGTGGTAAATGCAGGCATGTCTATGCTTGAGCGATTGTCAAGGATGTCAATTTTTCACGCAACTTTTTTCGAACTCACATGATTGATGGGCCCCGCTCCATTGCCGGGCCCAGGGCCCGGTGATCACTTAAGACGGCCCTGCGTACACGAAACCATAATTATTTATTATCGATATCAACTTATGAAGTTATTTAATGATTAGAAAATTGTGAAATACAAACAAGTCTCTAGTAGAAAAACCGAGTCTTTTGAAGGCAAGTCTCAAGTCAAGTCCCAAGTCTTTGCTAACTTTTTGGGCAAGTCTCAAGTCAAGTCCCAAGTCTCTGACAGCCGAGTCTCGAGTCGAGTCTCAAGTCCTAAAATTTGCGACTCGAGTCGGACTCGAGTCCGAGTCCCTGACTCGAGTCCCCAACTCTGGTATGAGATTATTTAATAATGTCATTACGGTTGTCGTCTTCCAATAACTACCATCAGTATATCCCGTATGCAATAGCCATCCCTTTACTTTGCCTCAGCTGGAGTGACTTTGGCCACACTGACATATATAATTGATGGGTACATTATTTGAATGACGACACAAGTTGAGAGCATTCTATTAGGCTATAAGCAGTGTGTAGTTGTCATGTACCGGTATATGATATCATATATCAGCGATTGTGTGTTAATTTAGAACGAGAGACGATAGGAAAAGCTTGAGACGAAGAGTGTGGAGAGGATACATACTGGAGGGAGGGGGGGGGGAGGAGCGATCACATGGATCAAAATGTATATATTTATGAATATATTTATGTATATATATATATATACACATTTATTCTTCGAGCACAAAACACCGAGGTTACGATGACAACCCCCACCCCCCCCCCCCCCCAACAAAACAGATGCATTCGATACCACTGAAATGTCCACCAGCAAGGTTTTCAGTTATAGAAGTAAATTAATGTAATGATCCCTGGAGACAGGGTAAGGTCACATGGCCTAAAGAAGCTACATGTGTGCATCATTAAAGGTTGTATTTTCTGTACTTTGTCTATAATTAATAGGTTATGCTAATATATTCGATTATTCGTGTAAATTGTGACGGTCTTTCTTTGATGATGGTTTCATTACTTTCATATAGTATTGTGTTTAAATTGGGCGATACACTTCATGATGAGGAGACCAACCATTTTGCTCCTCCACTTGAAGGGCCAAGGTTGTTTCGTCGCGGCTTACCAAATACTAATATTTATCCCTATACATTTATAGCTCCAAGAAAGTATAACCCTTAGAAACAAACTTTTACAAACAGCGTAAGAACGCACGCGAACGTACGAGTTCCACTTTGATATAGCTTACTTTATTGGAACTTACCTTGACGATTAACGATTACCTGAAATAATTCCTTGAGCATAATCCTCATGGCAATTATTGGCATCAAAGTAACTTAATTTGTAAATCAATGCTTATCAGGCATAGTCGAAGTTCAATTATATAGTACGTAAAGGTGATATACTGAAAACTTAAGATGTATTGATTAAATTTCATTCTAACCGTCTGAACCAAATGGCTAGATTGAGTTATCTTTCCAATAGCTAGATAGAAATAAAAGTACCATACATTTCACTGGATTGTAACTCCTTGTAGTATATTTTAGGAGTGTAATCCTAAATCTATATCATTAAAACTTGTATTAAGTTATGTACGTCAATAATGTTGCTTTATAGTTGAAAAGGGATTCAATTTGCAAAATTGAACTTAAAGAGATGTAGGCTAGATTATTTATGTGTGTGCTTGGCATTGTTATAAGGCAGGGAAGTTGTGTTTGAAACAACGAAGTGCATCAAGCCTACTGACTGTTACTCAAAATAGCAGACGATTAGGTATCCAGATTTTCATGATATCATGATATACGCATTCGTATCATTTATATAATACCATCACTTAATTTCATAAATGTATATACTATAGACAGATTTTATAATCTGTACCTTAAGTCGCACGTCTGATCTCTCCAAATAGACTAGTTGCCATCATGATGATTTGATACAGAATATACATATAATAAGGTACCGTGAATATGATCTATTTGTGTACTTAGCGTTGTTGATATCCTTGAAAGATTGGTTAGGCTTCCAGCCTAAGCATGGTAGGATACCAATCCAGACGCACACAAGTGCATCACTTAATACTTCATTTGTGTCTGATGTCTAATGCATGGTCACTCTTTCACATATGTAACTGAGTAAGTATTACACTTCACTGTTATATCTGACTACCGTGCATGATATAGACCCTACCTATATACGGTAAACCATCGAGATACACAAGATCTATATACTCTAACTGAATTTTTATAGTGAAAATAAATTGTGGTTCAGTGGTCTGGTAACGCCATAGAGCGATCGGCACTGGGATCAGGCTAGTTTACATTATTTGACAGACACACGATTTTCAAGTCAGGCAAACAATTCAACCCAAGCGAAACAGCGTGGGGCATGTTTTCTTGTGGTTGGACGTGGGCAATGACACAATGTGACAGAATGTGATGACAGTGGTACCCCGGGGATCTCACGTGACATGTGAGGAGTAACAGACGTTACCTGTGATTAACGGTACATCAGAAAACAATTTTACGTCTAACCTGTACAGCTGTAGAATAAACAGTTTTTTTTTTATCTCCATAAATTCGTTCGAAAACCAGAGTCATTATATACAGTATGCAATGTGTACTATATAGTTTCAACATAGTCTTTGTCCTACAATGTTTTAATGATTTCGTTGGTAATAATTTAACACGGTGAGCTCTGCAGAAGGATGGTTAGGTCTAGGAAAGAGTTTGGTAGTTTCTTACTTTCACACAGTAGACGAACAGACATGTATAGAAACCATTCAGTTTCTGTGATCATATACGCAGTATTTTCCATTTTAAACCAATGATGTTCACCAGACTTCTCACAATGATGGTTCTGAAGGATTAATAAAAAACTATTAAAAAAAACTAAAAAAAAAACTATTAATGAGACTGATACGGCAAAGTGAGAGTGAGACAGAGGGGATGGGGTGGGGGGGAGGCATGGCGAGAGGTGAATACCGAAATTTTAGGCGGTAATATTCGTCCACGCCTGACTCTTATGGGGTTCAACATATCCCCACACCCATGCCCACACCCATGCCACTCCACCCCAGCCCCATCTCATCAATTCAAGTTCTCCACGCTATCATGTTTGCACATATATTTTATACTAAAGGTCTTCACTCACACTAGGCTTACCACAGTTACTATATGCGTTGTTCATTATGCTCTATTATAAGCTATTGCCATAAATGGTACGGGAAACTAAAAGGTCCACACATAAAGTAAGAGCCGATATACAGCGACGCCAAAGTCACCCTTGGTATATAAAACCTGCTACCAATGACTATTATATGGTGTCGGGGTTTTACGCTACCAACTTTGGTGCCGACATTCTATACAGCTGATCGATACGAATGGAGTGCCAAGTCGACCCACACTTATACATGGTCAACCCACGTGACACCCTGTTTTGCATTTTGATGGCACCATAAAACTTAGCAGATCGACATGAGAGGCCACATGTCCTGCTTAACATATTGCTCTTTGATTAGAATTCGTCAGCTGGTCTAAAATGACCTTTTATTGTCAAGTTCACCCCACGGTATAGTTACCACAGGCACTTCCGCTGTCATCCAACTGAATAGCATTGAAGAATAGCTTAAAAGGATTTAGTAATGTAGGCTTTGTAATTGTAACATGGTTCCTCTGGGAGGAAGGCTACTTCACAGTGATGATTAACACTAAACAAACGCCATATTCCGGAACTTAAAAAAGGATGTTAAAGGCTCATATATATTCATGTAAAGTCACTTAAAATATGAAACCGAGTCTCCTAAAATGCGAAAGAGAGAAAGAAAGAAAATTATGGTGTAATGGTTGGGAAATTATAACGGCGATGTTGTCGACTAATTAGTTTCCGAATCGATAACGTTTCTTTAGGTACCGTAAGGCTACATGCATCGATGAAGGCACCTGCAGGGTATAAACTAGAACCATACATGTGTTATTGAGTGTAACGTATATGAAGAATATCTTCACTCATAACTGAAATAAGTTAGCATGCAATAATTTGTATATATATAGTTAGATAAGTATAATAATAATAATAATATACAATAATGATAATATTATATGCAACATCGGCCTGAAATACATTTATTGTACGACACTAAGCAGCCACGCGTGTATATATGTGGGAGAAACCAAATGGCTTATTAGGCCTATTTACTTACATTGCACGCCGGGTGGCTATCCACTTTACAGTGTTAGCTCATTTTAGATACTTAACAATTTGAAGGATCATTTTAGATGGGAAAAACGTGTATTTCTCCTGGATGATGAACTCACCTTACTTTGGCCGAGGCCAGAGGTCAAACCCACGACTTTCCAGATGTTATAGATTTCATTCATATAGCTTATAATGTCATCACCTTGATCGGCTTTACCATATCATATATCATGTCATGTCATATCTAATCATATATCATGGTATCTTGTCATAGTTACCTGTCTACTGGTACAATGTCTGTAAGAAATCTGCGAATTACTATTATGTTTGTTTTCATCCAAACTTTATTGTGCAGTTATACCCACCATGGTCATTAGCCTCGGGTATTTTTGAATGACAATGGCACGTTCAAGTCTGCCCCGATTTTCATATGCAAATTAAGCTAGCTTGTAAACAATCTGGTATAAAGTTGTGGTATAGGCTTGTACTTAATATTGGAAAGTAAGTAATTTTCTCGGAAGTTTGGATTGTTTTGTGAAAATTCCATTCTGTTTCATGCAATAAAACTAGCAATATGACACAAGAGCAGATCTAAAAAGAAAAGAAAAGAAAAGAAAGCCCGAACAAAGAAACTAAAAGAAACTAAAAACTAAACTAAATAGTGGATACATTGAACCAGACATATTTGATACCGTCACGTAACCTCACTCCCCCCGGATGGCTGTATAAAATACAAATATTAACAGTCTGTAATCCTATATTGAGCTTGGTTTATATATAGCTACAGGCTTTACACCGATGAACGTAACGTAGGTGTATTCATCTAGGTCATTAGTGTATTTACTGGTTGAAAACATTAAAAATTATGGGGTGGGGGGGGGGTCGGGGGTTATAGCCGTTTTCCTATCCTCTGGTGGCCTAAATTATATTACACAGAATGCTCAAATAAGACTTTAAAATGACATAAAAAAATAGATAATAAAAGTAAAAAGACCAACGTGCTCTTCATTATTAGCTTCAGAGAAATGTTTAAGTCAGAATGATGTGCTGGGTTTAAGGTTTTTGGTCCCATGTGTCTCTGTGTAGGTCTGTTTTTTTTTTATCCCAGTCGGGAGTGGGGTAGTCGAAAAGGGCTGTAAGTAGTCCTAAAAAATATGTCTGTGAAAGTAGAATGCCATGTACAAATATAATTGCTTAGTACAGACAAGTGCATTCAAGAATCCTGTTCGTCGAATAACAGGTTAGACTGTGAATTCCTGTAAAACTGTAAAAGACCAATGTACAGTAATTTTGTTCTCGACGTCACAACCCCGAGACATCTTTACGGAAGCCGAGAGGTTCTGTCGGTTGCCACAAGGAATGCGTAGGCCACACGCAGTGAGTTTGCGATAAACAGTGAGCTCGATTGTGGCAAATTCAGTGCTTGTGGCGAACGCACTAGTTTCGGCATACATACTTGTTGTGGCAAACTCATTGACTGCGGCCAACCCAGTGCTCGAAACTCTCGGCTTCCTTAAACGAGTGACGGAAAGTGAATATTTGTAACATAGTAAATAGGACAACCATGTCATCCGCCATTGGTTTAGTGTGCAAGTTGTATTCCACCATATAATTCCGGTATAACCTATACCATTATATACAACTTTCAAAATATGACCGTTGATGAAACACAACCCCCCCCCCCCCCACCAAGAAAATAAATTATCGATGCTGACTGGCTTAGTTCCGAGCCATAATACATGCTGAAGCCCAGTGGCATGTTGGTACTCACTTTACAGCAGGCCTTATTTTTATACCAAAAATGAAACTTCATGGGAGGAAGTTGAAATTTTGTTTAACAATAAAATGTGTTTATTAGAGCAGGGAAAGGTTAGTCGGGTGACAGCCTTCCATTGTATGATTTGAACCTCCCATACCTCTTGCGTGAAGTCATCATAACAGACAGTAAAGATTTATTTTGTTGTTATCTTCAGACCTACTTCCATTAGTGTTTTAAGCGATCTAGGCTAATACGGCTTAAACCTTTCAAGGTTACACAGGATTTACTATGCACAGAGATATAGTGTTGAATTACTGAATTAAGATTTAAAAGCTGTCCGTATATTGTCCATCAATGCGGAGTAATAAGTTCAAGTTGGTACGATTGACAGATGTCTTCATAAAACACATTTATGTATACGCTGTAGCACGCCCATGACTGTCAATTCCTCACCCTTTCCTATTCTTGTTTGTTTTCGTTCTGTTCGTTTGACGATAGAAGGGAGTATAAAGGGTGATTGGTATATAGGTACAACGTGCAGCAATTCTCTTTACGTCGGTAGAATTGCTCGACTAATTTATTGGTCAAATGATCAATTATGAATAAAACAGCGCCCTCGGGTACGTAACCGAGAAGTTACAACCGTCACAATTTAATTTTTGGGATACCCAATTGGGGCGGGTGGGGAGGGGTGGGGGATATATATAAGGAAATTGGAATAGGTGGGAAGAGGGTAATGGAAATGATGAGGAGGGGTTATTGACTGAAGCTCTTCAAAATAGATTATCGCAGTTTCCATATGTCGGAACTTCACTTGCTTTCTTCCAACCAACCTACCCCTACCTCACCCCACCCCACAATATCCTCACTTGACATGCTACGGTTGCATGAGGGAGAACTTTAGTTATGCCCGTCCAGAATGCTTATACATGTAGCCTAACCATCTGGTGTACCGTGTTTGTCTGCCTGCCTAACTATAACCATACGCTATCTTGTAACCATACCATACCATCTTGCCCATGCTGGTAATGTCTTTATTTTATAGAAGCTTGTGAAATCTATGATAAGTATAGCAACCTTATAGCTTCTTACGTTTTGGATTATTAAGTTTACAATACCTTTCACGACTTCCAACGGTGCAAAACCTATACATGCAGGTAACCATGGAACTGGCATAACTTCACAGCCCACTTTGGATCAATGTTTGATGTGATCACGTGGTGTTGTGGTATTTGTTTTTGGAACTCTTGGTAAACATATACCAACAACTTAGAAACATTTTGCGGCAAATTGAAAGTTACTTTTCTACGGATGTTTATCTTACCTGCATTTCTCGACCTTAGCTCAGTCATAAATGCATGATGGTCTACTGATCCGCATTAAGTTTTTTGTGACATGTGACATGTTTACTCATCAAACTTCTTCTTTTATTTAAAAAAATCCCCCCCCCCCCCATTATATGTATCGACCCTTCGAAAGGATCAAATACCCTCTGGTGAAATTATTGAGAAATTGGAACAAATACGTAAGGATGAATGATTACATCAACAATAAAAAAAAACATAACATATAACTCTACCATGGTAACGGACTAACAAAACATATATAAACACCGTCGAAAAATATGACATTTTAAACAAATAGGTAATTCTAAATCGTATAAATGTCTGAATCAGCACTGTACAAGCACGTGTTTGTAGCATACATTAAAGCACTGTATATATCTTTGCTACTGTTGGATTCGAAGATCCTTCTCATGTCATAAACTTGATCATTCCAAAATAGCGACTGGAATATCAATTCGGCTAAATCAGAGACAAATTAATTTTTTTGACTGATTCAGGATTCCAATTTGGCATATAAGCACCGTGGTGAAATTTATACACATTATCTATATACTGGTCGTTTCAATATGTCGACATGCATAGTTGCAGTCAAGTTTTTTACATCATTATTATCATTATTAAAAGTGGACTATGTATAGCAACCATGTGTTATGGTATATAATTAGCCCTTTAAGGCGATCAAATCTGCGCCATTCCTTTACGTATCATCATCATGCGTTGGTCGCACATAGTTCATATAGATCATAAAACTTTCTGGGCCAAATCATTGAAGTTTGCCGCTCATCGGTTCTTTCATCCGTTTCATATAACCTAGCAACTTTTGAATCACATAAACAGTTACTGCCCCGTTTTCTTTGACCCACTAAATTATCATGTTCAAACACCGCCATGTCAATGACCTACGGTATATAACATCCTTCCTTTATGACGAGTCTGTGTTATCAGAGATGCGATGTCATGCTCGTTGCCATAGCACCCGAGCCATTGTAATGGAATGACTAAGTTTTTTCGGCCGCCATTTTGATCATCAAATATAGGGTTTTATAACCCGAGAGAGACTTGTGGGTAATTCCCACTGCCGTTCATGTCTAAAGCGATGTGGCGAATTGAAATTATTTTGAAGGAAAAACCTTAATCAAATATTTCTTTTAATTGCAGTGTATTTAGTCACTTGTATTTATAAGTGAAACTCTGAAGTAATCATACTGAATGGAGGAAAGTGTATCAATAAATCGTTTTCCCCCCATTATACATAGCATATATGTATACTGCATACAAACTAAAAAAATGTTAAAATCTTGGCAAGAGAAATCATTTCTCGTTGACGCACGTATACATGTGCGCAAGTAGTTATGTCACGTCAGATAAAGTCAACTTCAAGTGATTATGTAAAGATTGAAGTAAAAATAGTGACACTCTTGTATAAATAGCCCGTTCCATGACTCTTGTACAATGCACATGCGCAAAGCTAATTTAATGTAAGTAAAAGCTGTTTAACCAGCAGAAGCTAGGTCAAGATGCCAGTTGCGAATATACGTGCAAGCCATAATGACGCGTCGGTGATGCAAATCAAATTGAACATAGGTTTATCACATTTCTACACATATTTTGCATTTGCTTCGCCATTTCACACCAAACCCTTGTTCGCCTTCAACATCTAAAAGACTTGCACTAGAACATGAATGTGACCTTTGACATAATAAAATAATCATGTGACGCCAATGCGGTCTGTACACGTTTAAATCAGTGCGCATTAAGTATATGTGGTATGCCGTGCATCTCATCATTGAATAGACGACAACGTCACCAGGTCGAAAGTGCAAACCTGTACTATTTATGGCATGTTTATCTGCGGTTATCTGAGCTCATCATGGTTGTCTCAAAAGTGATATCATTCCGGGCACGAGCGAGAAAATATTTTCGTCCTTTTCCCGAAATTCCTAACCGGTTATTATCTTCGTCCTAATCTTTGGCCATTAAACTTAAATTACAGTCATGTGTACTTTAATGGAATTTCGTTCCGAGAATTTGATACAACTTGCATGGCCTTAATATATTGACCAAAAAAAAAAGGCTCGGCGTTAAAACAATGACAAATTCTGTGGCTGGTGTCCTCTGAGACTACACGCTAAGTTTATCATGGGATTTGATCAAAATGTAGGTATTTCCCTCAATTTATCGCGGTTTATTAATTCCTCCTAAGTAAAAGTCGTCAGCGATCAATTTCCCCTTCTTAGCAAGGGGTCATTTTTGTACTTGACTCCCCCAAATTTGTCCAATTTTGATTTTATTATTATTATTATTAGCATTGGAAATAACCTGTCAACGTTCAATTAGAAAGAACCATTATGTATCATAAGGTCGATTTTTACTCCAAAAATAGGCCTCTGAGATTCTTACAATAAGTATACTGAACTTTAGCAGTCGAGGATGAAAATGCATGACATGTGCCATTAAAGTAATATAACGTGTCTGTACGAAACGCGTTATAACGTGCGAGAACTTCACTGCTTTAAGAGAGATGAGGGGAAGAGGGAGGGTGGGGGGGGGGGGTGCATATGATCAGAAATTCTGCTGATACCCAGGGAGACATGTATATCGACGCAAACCTTACAGATGTCCGTTAAATACCAGATATTCAAGGTCCATAAGTGACCAAATAGGCCGCAATCATAAAACCGTTTGCAAGTTTGTGTTCATTTCCATCCATGTCCTTCCTCATTCATGTTGTAGTAGGTTAATAGTTTTACATTATTTTAAACCTTACTTGGCTGATTTCAGATTCTTTGTGCCCTATCATTGCATAAGTCGTATTCCACATTCCGACAGTAATCTTTCTGTTCCAGAGCCTCGTATCGGTGATTGAAGAGCTGAGCCTAAAACATTCTGTAATGAACTTAATTGCCGCTCCATTCGCTTGAAGTAAGCTTCGCATAGTTTATTAACCGCACTATTTGCATTGATTGACTTCATACAGTTGATGCATGGTAGCAGCCAGTTGCTTGTGTTTGCAAAATGCCTCCCATAGTGTGTTAACACACAGATATTAGTGTCACAGCACCTCACTATATTGACTACACATCGAAAGTCTGTTCCCTATCGACCTATATATACATTGCCCTACAGGTGTAGCCTATGTATATACATATACCGGTACTTTAATTTAACTGTAAATACTCTTGGCAGAACTTGTTATACTGTCATGAATCCGAAGTTAACTATCAACTCAGGATATTCCATCAGTCCAGCTTGGTTTTATTGTTCAATAACATCGATGAAACATGAACAGACTATCAGCAACTGGCCAATAGAATAGGCTGTCACCAGGGCGCATGCGTGGTGCTTATTAGTAGTACGCCATGTACAAAGCGCGCTGAGCGCTATCACAAATCAAAATATATATGAACTGTAACTTTAATGTCTATACACAGTATAAATATTTCCTTTGAGAAAAAAACAAAAACAATCGCTATGAACATCAGTTCACCCAAAATTAATTTTAAAAGCAATTTATTTTATGATCGTACATAACCATTCCAAGTTTACTATACATTTTCCAAGTGACGCAAATATCGGTCTGTTTATCCATCATGGCCGTTCACTCAATATCTAAACACTACTTTGGTCTCCATTTGGCCTATAAATGTGGGTTCAGTACACATCGTTGGTACAATTAAAATAACCCTTGGGTAAAAGAAAAAAATTAAATACTCAAAATTTCTATTTTCATACTTTAAACCTTTTTTTTTTTTTCCTTTTCTGATCGATGGTACCCGAACAATTCCCAGTGGATGGTATGTTTGAATAAAATCCTGAAAATATGAACACACGTGGAGTATTTAAAGTACAGCGACCGATTGTTGTTTTTCTGCCGTCTGGGTGTATATCTTGCAAAATAAGCATATCCACTCATTCATTCTTCGTATAAACAGAAAATAGACACATTGTCAACACTCTCTCGACCACCAAAAAGGTCATAATTTTAAGGAATTTTGGTCTTGTTAATGTGGCTCAAAAATGTCTGAAGGGGTCTCCCGTCTAGCGTTAAATGAGTTTCATATGTGCTTGGTATGTTATTGTCAACTTTATCGCCCGCAGGTTTCAATGTTTTAAGTTATGTTTCTAGAATCGAGGGCGCTTTAAGCCAACACGCGTGCATTTCGGTAAGTCTGTCTGACCCTATTTATATCTGTTTATGGAGTGATGTCCAAAAATGTCCAATTTCCGGTCAAATTAGTTGCACTTTTGTAACCCGAGGTGTAAATCATTCAACAGAGAGAAGTTCAACTGCCGTTCGGGGAGTTCTTGAGAAATGAAGCATTGTTAACGTTTGACGCGTTATTTTGAGACTAAATATGTAGAGGGATCATGAAGGTTCTGCTTTTATTACAATATCGATAAAGTACAAATCAATTATCGTAAACCACAAGAATAGTTGTTCTCCCAGATGTATAACCGCAATATTGTACTATACATGATGGTGGGGATGGGGGGGGGTCAATCTCTTTAGCCTGGGACATCAGTACATGACCCCAAAGTTTAGTATATATGCTAATACAATACCTACGCTTTTCAAAACAGACTTCTCTTCAGATTCTGGACCTTGGGGAGTATTTTATTAGATAACTAAACTGTCTTTCAAAGGGAAACATGCATCGGTGAGGAATTGTAGTATACTTGCTGAACCGTCTCAGAATACGAGTGACCAATTTATTATTTGACTTTCGAGTATCATTCAGATACTAATCACCGAATGAACCTTAAAAAGAAGTCATCATATTTTTAGCCATAAAGCAGAGGCAAGCTCTTGTTTACGGTTGTTTTGATTTGAGGAATATCCATGGCCGGCCCGTCCTCAGAAACGGCTAGTTTTCAAAACAACATATTGATTTTACTTCTTACGAAACCTGTCTCCACACTCCGATATGACACTTTTCCGTGTTTGTGTTTGTAGGGTATTGCCAAAATATAGCCTAATAGGGTGAACTTCGTTTAGAGTAAATGCATGTGCTCTAGTTTTAAGGTTTATGTTCTGTCGTTATGTAGGTAATGGACGGATAAACTGACAAACTCTGACATGACCTACCTGAAAGAATCAGTGTTTCTACCTGTACTTCATGCCATAACTCTCTTTGGATTTTTGCTATGAGAGCGATTTAACAGTCAACTTTGTGTAGGCAGTTTAGTCACAGCAGGATTGGTTGAACTTTAATAGCTATCTACATAGTATACTTGATATACCTAGTATGGCTTTCGACATTGGTTGCCATGGTTGCAACTGAGGTTTACAAAATGTATTTTTGATCTATGCTAGTCGTCTGCACTCTAAAACAAAAGTTGGGCAAATCTTTCATCCCACATGGGTATACGTAAGCCTATATGTATCCAACCAAATTTGGGTAAAGAAGTTTTGCTCCCAAACAAGTAAAATTACGAAAATTTTCACCAATTTAACTGCCAACAAATGATAAATTGGTTAAAATTTCTGCATTTTGTCCAACACTTTGTGTAACAGTGTCACTTGAACTGACAATCGTACCGTCAGACGAATAGATTTAAACAGACAACAATATGAAAGTCTGCCCAAACTTTTGTATCTTGTGTTAATATCATCTGTTGGTGCTTGCTGACGTAAATGTGTTCTCCAAGGATTCCCTTGTAGATAAATTAATACTTCTTTACATAGATTTTGTTTCCGTCACACTCTGCACTATATTTTGCTTTATAGCAGACGACCAACATATTAGCGAGCTTGTTTTGCGTGTTATCGTCAGAACAGGGAGCTGCTACTAGTTAGAGTAGCAGCTCCCTGGTCAGAAGATGAAGAGATCAACATCAGTAAATATTCTGGTACTCCACTTTACGTGCGTTAGGACCTACCATGTGTAATGGATGATTGTATTGTCTTTGAAGTATACGTTTCCAATTTCTCTTAAGTAATTTTCTTTGGATTCAAATTTCAATCTGATTTTTACTGCTTCTAGCAAATGAATGACTCGATTGAAAACACTTCATGACGTACTCCGTTAGTGGCACTGGTTTTGTACCCATCTTCACAATGTATAGGCTACAACATGTGAACTCTGAAGTAGATATAGTGCAGCCTATACTATAGGCTATATGTTAATATGACAATATGCAATCGGCAACTGTTCGTAGATGCAACTACATTATCCCGACCAAATAGTTTTTATTTGCCTTTCGCTGTCATCACGGTCGCGACGTCTTCGTTATAACGATGGTGTACAGATCCGTTATTACGTGATGTGTACTATGATATAGATATGTCGTAATTTCTATAAACAGAACCTTTCGTCAGGCCCCTCTTTAGAACCAGATACAAGTAATAAATCCTACACTAGTGAAGTGTGTAGGTTGACAGGCTGTAGTGTGCATTGACATTAGTACGTAATGTTGATATGGTATTACTGTGTATATTATATGACACCCTTGGAATGTCATTGCTTGCAAGCCTAGCATGAGATTTATTTCGATAGTTAACTGATTCGATAGTGACCATTTTAGCTAATTGCCATGAAAGGAATTGGGAATAAATCTAGAAGGTTGCAACCATACTAGGATTCATTTATTTGGGGACGTATGCCTAAAATTATCTATATATTTTTCAAACAATTTTTAACAATAGTATATGTACTTTTTTGAAATATTCTTGTTGTTTGTCTTCTGTTTCGAGGTAATTTATTATTAATATTTTGATTTGTTTTGTTAGAAAAGTGAGGCAGATAACATTCTACCTTACTCACTATTTTGCATTTTTTGATTCTGTTTCATAGGGTATTTTGTTCTGGTCTGTTTTACTATGGTTTGATATGGTTGAAATTTATTCTGTTTTATATGAACAACAAAACGGATGTGAGTCTTCCTTTAAAATTTTAAAGCTAAGACCTAACTACTAGACTACTATATATGATGCTTTCTGCGAAAACATCTAGGTACATGAAAACGTAAGCATGCAGTTACAAAAGTTCACCAAAATCATCAGATCGTGCATGCAGTTAGGAACAATGAATTTAGACAACGTTGTCGAAGGCTTTGCAAACCAAACAAAGTTAAATTGAAGTTTTGCCAGTATGACATACCGGTTTCTGTATTGTATATTAAACGGTTAAGGATTCGCTAAGTAGAAGTCAAACGATCGTTAAAAGTTACACCCAACTCTTCCATTAAAACTGACGAGTGGGTGAACATTGTACCAGTATCAATGGCGTAAATTAAATTACAAAGCAAAAATACATGCATTCAAAGTTTTGACTTATTCAGCGTATTCTACCATCGAAAGAATATAGTCAACCTCTCCCTACCGTGACGTAATGATAGGACATCTGGTTTAGACAGTCTGACCTTGATGTACAGGACAGATGCTGCGAATAAGGATGAGGTTCCTTTTGTGTTTCTCTGTGGCAGTATAACCAGAGTTAGTTTACTGTGTATGGAATCGTTGACAACGGATACCCGTTATGAGTACTTGTCAACAGTAGTGTTACTATGATGGGCTTATGAACATAAACAAACCTAATTTTAGCATTTCATCCGTTTCTTCTAACATAAGCACGTTTTAATAATCTATTAATAGATCCTGCATATTGTGTAATGTCTTTAAGTGTTCAGATTAATTGCCATGCGCCTTCTGGTAAATTTTATAGTTGTATAGGCTAATGCTTAGTTGATAATAAGGCCTATAGGCATATACCAGTTCTATATGGTGTATATATATATACGCCTAACATATCGTTAAAATTTTGCGCTGTAATCGCATTGAAATAAAATATTCGGGATATATGTTCTAAGGCTATCCATGCATTTATAAGCCTCCCATATATATTCACATAAAGATCAAAAGAAAACTTCAAACTAAGCTTATGCTTGACCTATAACTTAATGTGGGATACTTCAATGTGAGACAATTTTGTTTGTCCATATCAGCCAAATCGCATGGTCCTTTCACACCATTATTCGCGCGTGGAACTATAATGATAGGTTGTGTGTTGTGTATTTGTTTGTGTTTTGGCTGCAAACAGTTTTACCTTAATGGTATTTGTCATATATAACTATATGTGAAAACCATTTGCATATCTTAACTACGGTACTCTTTTAAGTTTAATTTTCTAACTAAAATCACCGGTGCATGTCACACAACCCTGTACAGTGGAATAACCCTGTATAACCCTTGATTCACATAACCTATAGTTACCAATTATACCAGGGTGGGTACGAAATTATTTTTCGGGCCTTGATGTGTTATTTTGTACTTAACTCCCCGTTGCAACACTTGAACGATGTACTCTACCCCCCACTCTCTCTCTCGTGACAAAAATTGAAATCCAGTACTGTACGTTATGAATGGGAAATGGAAGATCAGAAAGTTATACATATGCCGTATTATTTGTCCATCTATTATCTCGAATATCATATCGCAAGTAAACCCAAAGTCATACGTAGGCCTATATTTCATCTTTCTTTTCTTCACTTCTATAAATTGCCAGTTTACTGTATTGATTTCATATGCGGTAACTTATCATTCGTAGAATCAATGATATTTATACATGATTCGTGTCACACATACACATATAGTGACACGGTTGAATGGATAGTGTTACCATGGAGGTTTTACCTCCATGGTGTTACAGACGACTTAGAAGAAAGACAGACTCGACAATAAGTCTAGATGAGTGTGTTAGGATGGGTAGGCCTATATATAGGAGAGTAAGGGAGGGAGGTAGGGAGAGGGGGACGGGGTTCATGATAATCCAAACCCCTCCTCCGTCTCGTTTTGTATAAAATATTGCTTCTCTTATCGTTTCTAACGTTTACTGGTAAAGTTATTACAATATAACTTCGTTCACCGCCCTTCCTGTTTTCTTTCACTTTATATTCGGAAGTGGTATAGGAGGTTTGACTTTGAATAACCGCAATCATTCTGCTATAGTTTTTATCTGACAGCAGTTCGATAATTAATCCCATTGCACACTGCAGGGCTGTATCTAACCATCAATATGACCCATTGACCGTAAACTATTATCACATCATTGTTTTAATGATGACATAATTAAAACAGTATTTGTTGATGAGTGTGTACACCCAGCATGAAACAATCACGGTATCTCGTTAGGCCATTCCATAAGCAATCGATGTGTGACCGGAAGAACCTTAATATCGTGGCGTGAACATGTACTCTATACCCTTGGCATTAGGCGACCACGCACGATAATATTTGCGTGGGCTATGAGGAATATGTGTCAGTTTAAAACCGAGGACTTATCAATTAACCCTGCCGAGCGTAAATCTCCATTAAGACCCGATTAACCGCCTTGTGGTGTGCAATTTTGTGTTGTTTCACTGACAGACGGATTCCTTCTTCTTAAAATTATGTTTATCTACATGTATATGTCAGTTTCACAAATGCATTAACTTTCCATTAACGATCGTAGATACAGACTGTTGCACAAGCAAAATTACAGTTCTATAAGACAGATGTTTACTTCTCATTCCAAAATTTGTGACAGTTTTATCAATATTTCTGAGTACCGGCCGGGATACTGCATCAAACTAGGACACTCACCTAGATTATTTTGTGCCCTAAATGAACATGAATTTTGTTCAGACATAATGATTTTGTTTCCTTTCGATCGTGAATACATTTTTGACACGGACAGTTGGTCATGTATAGTAACATCAATTACAAACAAGCAAATCGGATTTTTTTTAATTTAATTTTGCCTATTATTTAAAATAAAAAACTTGACCAGCAAAGCTATAGAACTTGATTGTTATGGGACTTAAGTACCAAATAATATCAAATGTTACCCTTATTATCAACTAAAATAATTGTTTTAATTTAGGACAATTAAGGACTGAATTGTATAAATAGTCTATATGCTATTGCTAATACTTAACTGTTAACCCGTAACAGGGAACTGCAGTTATTTACCTCCGTGTCCGTCGTAAAGTCATAGCCCCTGGTCAACATCTGCGGATAATCCCACGTATATTAATCATGTCATAGATAGTCAGTAATAGATTTCTCATCATGGCGCATAGGTCAAGCTGCATAACAAGCATCGAATTGGTATAATTATGAAATCAGTTTGGCTCGATCAAATGTCCCCTGTGGGTGGAAATGGGGGGGGGGGGGTGGTGGAGGTATTAATTCGATGAGGTGTCAATAGGGTTTTACCGAATGGACTCTATTAATACAGCTGACACAACCAGCTAACTTAGTCCACTATATAGTCTCCAAGGTAGCAACTGTAAACACTGCTAGCCTAAACGAATATGCATTCCAGGAAACGCAGGCGGCAGACCTCCTTCAAAACGTTTTGAGTAAGTCTGTTGCTAACATCCTTCCGAGAACATCAAAATAAATATGGATATCCTCTTCCACATTACTTCATACGTTAACTGGAGAGCAATTGAATCAAGTGAACCTCAGATGTCTTCTTTCGGTCGATGGCAAACGACATACTGTGTTTAGGACTCTTAATTTCATGTGCATGGAAATTCAATTATATTGACGGATTTAAACAGCAATATTATGGACAAGGTAAGCGCTGTAGACACCGAAGAAAAGGTTAGCAGTCAAAATAATATTGTCTAAGAAAGTTAGAAAGTAAACAACTGATTTGGAATCGCCAACCTCATAGCGTTATACGCTGTAGTTCATATTGATTTTTGGACCAAGAATTATTTCTTGATATGGCATTTTCCTGAGATATTCCGATGATCACTTTCATTGATTCTGTTCGTAACTAATATTTGCAATCTGTATACTCACAAATGGTTATAAAATATTCACAAAGATAAAATTTGAATGTAATATCCGTTACTACTTTATGTGAGGAGACTGCCACGTTGTCACTAGTGAATGTGGTTCTATTCATTAAGGTGATTTAAAGGCAAATCTTCTGCGGAAGTAAAATACGAATACCCTGTTAGACATATATATCAGACGTTTGTCTCCGGGTATTTTTGGTTTCTTTCAAAATTTGTTGATAAACTTCCAAATTGTTTGTTTTCGCTTTTTTTTTTACCTTCTTCTTTTTGTCTAACATAGAAAGTTAACGTAATATGTGTAAATGCAAGAGAGTAAGGCTTGCGCACTCTGGATTAATGTGTTTTCATAAGGCAACGAATTATCCACTGACCGTTTATCTATGGAAAGCCAGATGGGACAAATCCCATATATTATATATTGTCCTACCGAAAGAAAGTATACATCGTATGTATGGCTGTAGCAAGTAGCTTATAGGCTATGTGTTCACATAACTACCTTGATGTATGATCATAGAGAATTAATTCGATTTAAGGAGTGGAATTGAAGGTTCATACGTGCAAAAGATACACTCCGTTGTGCCGCACTACATGCATGTCAGAAAATATTTAGGTTCGTTCTTTTTTTGGCATTGGTAATCTTTTCATTAGGCTGAATATTTTACGCACGCTAAAAACTGAAAGATTTTAAGCGCCTGCATATTGGTGTTTCTTATAGATGGTTTCGACCATGGAGAAGTATGTGCGTAAATGTGTAAACTTCCATTTTCACAGGGGGGGGGGGGAATACCCTTGTAGGGGGTGATGTAGACATAGAGTACTGCTCGCACCTATTTTCTAAAAGAAGGAACACTTTGGTGACATTTTTGTTAGGGTAGGGCAGACAAATATTTGGGGGTGAGGGATAGCCCTCCCACATCCCCCTCGAACCTTCCACACCCCACCCCACCCCCCCGGAGCCCCGTTAGTTCGGTTTATCATATATGATCTATAGTTTGATAATGCGATGATATAACGTGTCTGTTCAATGTGCGTATAATAATATCCCTGCCACTATGATTCATTGATTGCTCTAATACGCATCTATATTTTTAAATATACTTGTATTTCCCATTGTGTGGAACGTTGTATTCGGATTCATACGAGCATACATTCAAATTAATACCGTTTTTAATGGTTCTTGTTTAATGGTATGTGCCATTTGCCTCACATGGACTCCCCTATATCTCCCTTATGTATCACAAGATGACACCTTTTTTTCTGTATTTGACTATTTGTCGCCAAACATAATGTCTTCTTGAATCTGGAATCACCATGGTAGCGTGTTGTTTACTGTATGATAAGTGGGAAAGTCGTTATAATCATTGACATTATGATAACTAAGCAACAACCTTACGATCCTATAGAACATAAATATGAAATATGTTTACATTGTTGATGATGTTTTGGGGTGGCTTTAAAAACAAAGAAGGCCTCGATGCAAAAACATGAATTAAAGTGTTTGTGACACATGTTGTCGTAAGACCAGTTTAATGAAATTGGTTTACTCGACGTGATCCTTGGCTCCGTTCCTCTCTTCTCATGCAAGTCCAAACAGCCTAGAGAAAGTCATACTGAAAATATTTTAATATTTCGAATTTGAAAGATATATTGAAATAATATGAACGCTGTTGTTTGTCTACATGCTTGATTGATAGCATATTTCTAAAGCGTTTGTGTGTGTTATGACTACATGTGCATTAACAGTTACACAAGGGAAGTGATGGGGAGGAAATCGTGATGAACAAACCCTTCTATGACATGAAGAGGGAAATTGAAAAGAGCGATTAATGAATCACTTTTTCTTTCACGCTTCAAGTAGAAACCTCATAAATCAAATTTTAATTCTATGTTCTTTCCTTTTCCTCAGTCGAGTCTCGCAGACACTGGAAATTCTCTTTCAAGACAGATGGCTTCAATGTACAGAACGTTGAAACAAGTCAAAGATGACGAAGAAGGGGAACGTGGAGATGATGAAGATACCTATACAGACGAACAAGAGTCTGAACCAGAGGTCGACACCACCTCTGCTCATCGATCATTCGATGCGTTGGACACCGAGGATGACGTCAACAAGATGAGCGACCTCGACTCAGAGTCTTGCAGCTTCGCAGGTAGACAGAACCGGAACGCGCTGAAGGAGAGCGGGCTCGCCAAAAGTCCCAAACGTCTCAACGTTTGCGACAACATAAACGAGTTGGACGACGATAAGACTCCTCAACCAAAAGAAGGGTATCATTTCACCTACCCTGACTCCTCGGTTCAAGCCAGTGACCCTCACATCACACCCATGAGTCTAACACTGACGTCGACAGACAACGGTAACCACGAAGGACACAACCAGCAACCACACGAGCATCATGACCATCATGGACACCACCATCATGGTAACGATCACGAGAATCATAATGATAGCTCTGGTTCAGAGAGCGATGACGAATCACTACCCGACACCAGCAGCGACGAATGCAGTAGGTGCCTCTGCTGTTCGTCCCTTGCATCATACCAGAATATCCCTTGGAGGATCCAACGCCGCGACTCAGCAACTACTACCGAGGCGAGCGACAGCTCGGAGTATTGCAGCGACTCTGATGAGGAGGAGGGGCATCGGAGGGTCCCCCTTTATGCCAAATTCAGTCCTTTCTTCTTTCAAGAGTGTGCCTCCGGTGAGGAAGGAGATGCAGAAACGGACGAATGCGAGAAGATGGACGAAGATGCGGATTCATTGCCAGAACAGACGCGAATGAGCCCTCTTGGTCGAGAGAGTTCCCCAGCTCGACCATCGCAGATAGAAGATAATACTCAGAAGAGCAAAGAAGCTGACCAGCCCGCAGCCCTCGTTAAACATGGCAAAGAGCAAGGGAAACCTTCATCGCAGACGACCGAGTCAGAACCTACAGAGGAACCGAAAGAAGAGGAAGCTGATGAACAATCGTCAGCATCAGTAATTGACAAGATCAAACGAATGCAAACGAGAATACAGGATGAAAAGAAGGACGTCGAAAAACAACTAAAGACAAAGAAAAAGCCAGAGAGCAAGTCCAAATTTCTTTCACCCGATCACAACATCCATCCACCTGTTAAAGATAACGAGGATGCCAATATAAAGAAAGCCAAAGTTCCTCCGCCGGAGGTAAGTGAAAAACACAGGCATGTGTCCAAATCACATATGTTTGTAGTCGCGCCTCCACAGTTGGGCGAACACAAGGGAACGAAGAAGATGGTTTTAACCACTGGTGATGAACCCATGTTTGAAATTCCAGCTTCTTGCATCGATAAAGAAGGTAAGGTTACTTTACGACCCGACCCTAAGCTCGCCCCTGAAGCGTACAAGTCTGGAAAAACGATCACTTTTCAAGTCAAGCACACTCCAGATGGAATAGTAGCAACAGATGGTCCGATGATGTTGACAACCAACCCGAGAACCACTCGCACTGTTTTGAGAGTGAGAAGTTCCCAGCCCAGTACACCGACAACACCCACCAACACCAGGAGTACCGTGGAAGTGACACCAGAAGGTGTCATCAATATCAGAAAACGTCGCACTGTACCCGTGAAAATCAACCCCGTTCAAGCCATTCCGGTGGTAGAGCCTTCCCAGGAGGATCCCCATTCTTGTACACACTGCAACCATCACCGCCAAGTGACTCCTTCGACCCATCACGAGGCAGTACCTCGATATGTCACCCGAAAGGTCACCACCCGCCAGACCACTGTTACTCCTGTGTATGGAAATTCCGCCGGTCAGCCGATCATCATTAACCAACAGGGGGCAACCACTCAACCGCAACAGCAGTACGTCATCAATACCCAGCAGGGCGGGGTGATACCACAATCACAATCACAGTCGATAGTAATAAACCCTCACGGTGGATTTCAACAAAGGCAGATCATCGTTGGCCCTCAACCGGTCCGGACGGGTCCTATCCAGTCGATATCGGTGACTCCATCATCATCGTCAGTACAGCAGGGTTCTCCAGTGATTTACCGCACAAACTCCGGCGAACCAGTCCAGTCTTTTCAGATGAGTCCAGGTCAGATGCAGCAACCTTTTCAGATGAGTCCAGGTCAGATGCAGCAACCAAGGATTCGTCTTGGTATGCCACCGCAAGGTATGTCAGTCCGAGTCAGCGACAACGGTGGTTACACAGTACCCGTTCAAGGGACCCAGCCAGGACAAATGCATTTCGTTATTAATCAGTAGATGGACGGAGTACTCTTTAGCCTGCTACATGCCGTTACTTTGTTCCCACTGGGATGATCTTCTCGTGATGTAGTAACTTTCCAGTGCGCCACTTCGACGGGGAAAACACCCAACTCTGTCATTTATGGTAGAGAAAATACATATTCATGTGTCGTAGGTACACATGCACCGGTATTTGCACGGTTTAGATTTACCCGCATAGCATAATAATATGTGTTGAGTTGGACATGAAAGTGGTGTAACAACCGACAGCTTATCTACACGATTAAGAGAACCGTTAATCGCGGTATGATGCTATTGACGATACATTGTCGCGACTAAGCCAAAGGACTTGGAAAAGGTTGGAACGTGACGACTTTAAATGCGAAAAATGTGTGTGGCGTGTGCATCATAATTGTAAGAATGCACAGCAATGTTCTTGTTTTTGTAATGATGAAAACAAAGGAGTAAGAGAAATTATAAGACGTAATTTGTGGTTTCTTCTTAGGTTGGCCTTCTAAGGGATGTCCTTTAAATACAGACATAAAATATAGGACGTAAAGTTAAAATTTGATCAGCCTTTCCAAACGAAGGAATAAGTTTACTTTTTCTAATTTGATTGCTGTGAAATGTTAAAATTATTAATGACGTTTGTTAGGTTAAGTTTGATTGCCTAACGGCAGAGTTGAAACAGACAAGTGTTTAGAATCCTACAAAGAAAGTAAAGCAGAAGACAACTCACCGAAGATATTGTTTTAAACACAAGATACACAGAAGATCTAATACAGAATCTCGTGTGTTGTTGTTTCGAAAACCAGACTCGTTTAGCTTTCTGCAATAGTGTAAGTTGACAATAATACATCTAATACAAAAGAATCTCTTAGTTTGTAGCGCTTAAAAAGGGTTCTCAGCTATTTATTCTCTAAACTTAATGAATTTCGTATATTCGTCAAAATGTACAGCGATACCGTAACAGCGTAACCGACACTATAGTCTTTGTGGCGTATGTTGACTATGGAACGCTGAAAGAGCACGTTTCTGTTGTGACTTTTCGAAACTTGATCATTTAAGCTTGCAGACAATGCTGGTAACATTTGGTACATTCTAAGTCATATTCAACTCTAATGTGAATGTAGCTTGACGTATGGTATGTTTTACACATTTACGGTGTAGGATATGGAGTGAATGTCTAGGCCATCAGCGTCATTGCAGTCAAATTTAAAATGCGCAGCTTTGTTTTTGAATGTGCTTAACTGATAACGACTATACATGTTACCACGTTATGGAAACTATACGCAAACTATACAGGGGGGAAATGGATCAGAAATTGTATCTACAGTTCTCGGAGCTTGCCGACCGAGATCGACTCGAAATTATATATTTATTAACATTCAGTCCATAGTGCAAACTAGCTTCCAACCACTCCTGAGCAACGATTCTGAACTTGGGTGGGAGTCTCCGGATCTAATAGGCCGTTATCCAGCCCTCGTGGAAGATCCTGGGCCTAAAATTTGCGAACAGCTGCCTTAGATTTCTATGCCTACTGATTCAGAGCGGAGCGATTCAGAGAGATAAAAGGATTTGGTGGGGGGGGGGGGGAGGGGTGGGAGGGGATATTTGCGGTTTTGAGCGGCTGTATAGTCTTTGTCCATTCCTCTATAATGTTCATCGCAGTGTTTCATGAATATTTCTTCAGTAGCTCAGCTACCGTTTTTACTTTCTAAGCGTATCTGTCTTTCTGTGGACCCCGATGAGTCCCTGTAACTTATTAAAAGTGTTATGCTTGGTTTTCTCTCATTTTGTTTCGATCAAAGGGAATAACTTCAAATTAATCGAAGATTTGATTTCAATTGTTTGGTCAGTTTGGAATCTACATATAGAAACAACGAGTATCTAAATTTCGTTTTCTTGCTCATATGAAGCTTTCTGTGAAATTTGCAAAATCGGTTCGAATTATCCATTAAATAAAGGACAGTCACTGAACGCAGTATTCAGTTAAAAAGGTGTGGGGTGTGCTTAGCATGTATGTACCGTATAACATACCGTGGCTAAACGTACTTAGGGAGAAGGGTGGGCAGCAGGTAGCGACGATGTAAATATATTTGACGAGTAAACCTTATGGATAGGGCATAGGGGTCAGTTTTGATGATGGGGCAGGGAGGGGAGGTGAGGAAGATGACAACATTAAGATATAACGTTATAAGGCTGAAGTGGGTACGACCGTCCAATTAATTATTGGCCCGATAATAATATCCGTGTGGTTGTGGCGGTGGTGGTATTTGTGGGGATAGAATCAGTTGTCTCGAACCGCCATGTCCTATGCCCGTGTAGACCTAGTTTGTGCACATTACTGTAGTGTTAATGAAAGCAGTGGAAGCATTGCTCATATAAGTCCAATCTACAATGAATTGCAACTGGAGAGTAAGAAGGGGGTTATTTATTTATTTCCTGGTTCAGCAAATGGTATAGGTAAGCTGCATTCATATAGAGACTCGAAAATTAGTACTGTAATATGCTTGTAATGATAAAAACATATAGCTTTGAACATAGATATTGCTGTTGAAATTTAAAAGTTGTAAATGGGACTTTTTTTCAGAAAGTTAAAGTAATAAGTTCTTTCAATAAACAAAGAAAATTTATCATGATTTATTTTTTGTTGTATTTCTGAAAATTGGCAAATGACAACTCGCGCAACAAGCGCTTCAATCATGACCACAACATCATAACTTCTATATTACGTAATCGTGTTTAATGTGTATATCTTATGAAAGAATAACATCATATACTGACACATACATATTAGTCATGCGAAGCCATTTGTTAGCCATGATATAGCATGAAGAACATTCGATGAATTCATTTCTGTTTAGACATTCGTTCGTCATGCCTGCTAAAGTTCGGACATAACACAGACGTTGCACTTCATATATTAACGGAGATTTCTCGCGTGGTCCGCACCTGAACCCCTACTACGCCCCATCTCCCCAAAGGCGCCGAGAGCCAGTTCGGGTCCCGGGACATTATGTCACCGATCCTACGTTTGCAAGCTTAATGTTTCCTTTTTAATTACGCTATTCTTTGTTCCATATCTTTCCTGCCCCCTAATTGAGTCACGAGTCCCCCGATACTTCCTCTAATCTGGCCTACCTACCCGCCGCCCCCCATCCCTTCGTCATCTTCCCTGCCCCTAATTGAGTCACGAGTCCCCCGATACTTCCTCTAATCTGGCCTACCTACCCCCCCCCCCCCCCCTCTCCATCCCTTCGTCAGTTATCGTCTGACCGCCGAGCTGCTGTAGCTAGGGTGTTACGTCGTGAAGGCGATGTTGATAGCCGCAAGAATTCACGCCATTTCAGTTAGTGTGGCGCGGTGTAATTCAGTGTTTGGCAAAGCCGCATACCTGCTTGCGTATTACAACCAAGAACGTTATCAAAAGATGGCGCTATTGAAAAATGGATTGCCGAGTTCATTTTAGCAACAACAATACTCCTTTCAACAACATGAAAATAATTAGATGGAAAAGTTATGAACTTTGTCATAGTTTTATTTCTACACTTTCCTATGATTCTTTACACCAGAACCATTAGAAAACGATCGTGATTTACATGCTTAGTGATCACTTTACTCCTTAGCTAGAGTAATAATGTTTTGCAGATAATCTCCTTTGGTACTCAGAAAGACAATTAATGGAGTCTGGTGACCATATTCACAGTTATAAATTCTAGACATTAGTCCACTTTCCCGATGACATTTATCAATGGTAGAACAACTTATTATTTGAAGCTCTTTTAGAGTAAAATCAATTTTCCTGTGACAAAAAAATATGAAAGAATTATACTTGAGACAACCAAAAAGAAAAAGGAATCTTTGATGTTTACCCTGCCCTTTAGCTGGGCCAACCATATTAAGATATTTTTCAGAGGTACATATAGTGACTCAATGTGAACATCTACGTCCAACCACAACAGCCAAAAACCGAGAGTCTCAAGATATGAGTTGGTTAAAGCGTTCATGTCCGAATGTCTGAAATGGAAGTGTTCACCAGGCAGGATAAACATGTCATGGATACTTCAAATAACTTATGAAATATGAAAAATAATTTTCTAAGCCTTCTGCTGGTAAACTGACTGGCCTCAAATCCAACAAATTATTTATAGTCTAGCCTAATGACATTCTAGCGATTCACACTAAAAGCACTAAATCATTTCTTGGTGCCGATCCCCTCAATATTGGATCCCAGCATACTTTTTTGGCGGATACCAGCAGATAACCAAGCCCTGTGTTTCCTGTGAATGGAATAGTACAATCAAAAAGTTTAAATAGGAGACCAGATTACTCGCCATCAATTTCATTTGCATATCAGTGAAGGCTTGGTGGCATTTGAATAGTTCTTACAGTGTGCTCTTGTGAAATAGTGATAGGGAATACAAAGATCTGCACTACTATAATACAATAGAAAAGGGAAGATAAAACAATATAAACCCTATGAAGGTCAGAGGTCACAGATAACAAACAGTAGTACAATATTTCTTACTGTACTAAATAACAGAGATTGCCACAACACTTTTTTTCGCTATTAAAAATGGCTGGTTGAGTTTGCAATATCCGTTTCTCTTGCCATGAAATAACACCCGAATAGAAAACATATTTGTTCATTTGTAATATTAATGTCACAACAGACCTGTGTAAGATCGATGGTTTTTTTTCAAAATAAGAATTTGTTCTAACCAGCCAACTGCCTTATAGTCCAGTTTATAGTCCAGTTGTTAAAACAGACCGATTGACTAGTTTTGTATTCTGAGAAAGTGGGAGGGGTCATATTAATATTCAAACAAGCATTACTGAATATGTAAATTAAAAGCATTTGGACAATATTTTCTGGCAATTAATAACGAACAAAACAACACAAAATACTATGTTTAACATTGTCTACTGTTTTCTCCATTAAATTTGAAGTGAAAATTATGTTGCCAGCCTTTTGCCAGGCTACTGGACAGAACTTTCTTAATGAGGCTTTGGTACTGGAAATTTAGTAACCCACAAAGCTGCACATTTTAACCTGACTTTTGCAAGTGACCTTCAGAAGTCGGCAAAATATTGACAGAAATGACTTGAGCAGGGTTTGCACATTTCCTCACAAAGCAGTTTTACATTAAAGACAAATCAATATTTGTAAGACTCAATGAAGACTTCCCTTATCAGGGACCCACGGTGCCCTTGAATCTTGAATTGAAATGTTATGATAAGTGAGATGAGAATGCTACCCGGGATCAGCATTCACTTTTGCTTCTAATCTCCACAGGCCACTAGTAAGAAGTGAACCAGTTGCATCTTGAATTCAATGGCCAAACTTCACCCAGTCCTTCATCATGACTGCCACAAACTGTAGCACAAACCCATACCTTTAAAGAATACACATTTCTTAGTAACCATTCATAGCCAGCATTCTATATCATCTCCAATGACTCAAAATTGATCAACCCACTACTTTCCTTTTCCTGTGCAAGAGAGCAGAATTTACAAGCTTAAACATATTTCTTTCAGAACGAAACGTTTTTGTCCCTCTTTTCTCTTTATTACTTTTAATATCATGACAAAAGTGAAGACTGCATTATAAAACCATAGTCCAACGGTGCCAGGTTTGTTACTGCGTTTATAGCATCACCTGAAAATAAGTACACCTTGTCAGCACATTCTTGAGACGTTGTTACAAACACAAGTTGGGAACCAAAACCCAGGTTCCAATACCTCAAAACAAAAGACACAAAGCTAGACGAACAGTTAAATTATAACTCTTTCTTTGGGGCGTGCTTCGGTCTTAATTCGTTTATTCTATCGATGAAGTCTGTCTTCTCCGAGCAGGCCCGACAAGTCTCTCCCCAGTCGTTCAGGATCTTCTTCAAGTCCTTCACTTTGAGTTTCTTCAGATCTACAGAGTCCAAGTCAATTTGCTTTTCTGAATGACGAAAGAAAAGATTAAAGAATTAGTAGACAATGTTGCATAAAAATAATGGACTCATTCCTCACTCCAACATTGAGGAGAACTGCAGAACTGCAAGAGAAACTGTCCTTCAAAGCTGCCTATTAAACATTAAGAAAAGCCTGTGCATGAAAAGATTTGATATGAGTCAACTAGCATCCATATTTTTATTGAAAATAATCATATGCAATCCCTATCACATTGGAACATCATACCAAAGAAAATGAAATGCCAAATCCTACATAACAAGCAGGGTGGGAATTTTACGGTACGCCGGTACGCTAGCATACTGGAATGAAAATATGGCTTACCAAAATAAGAAAATCAAATGGGCCTAGTACTACACACCCTTGTAATGAGCGTACCAAAATTCTGACCGTAAGTGACTGCATCGGACTGTAGTAGGCTTATCTGCAATCTGCTTCTAAGTTACGGAGGATTAATTTGTCGCGCAGCTAGCAAAAAGCACCAACGAACAGGCCGCACACAGCTGGCTGCTAGCTCAGCGATCGTGCCTGGACCGCCACATACCTACGACTAACTGTGTATGCATCGCAATTTATTCCAACTTCACACATGAACTACGCAATTGCCGACGGCAATTGCGTAGTTCATACTGTACATGTGCTCAGAATTTTCCCAGGTATCCTGCCAAACAACTGTGCCCTCATCCCCTGTCTAACACCTGTTTGTTAACATTTTTGGCACGTTTCCAAGAAACGTTTCATGGAGTATTTCCCATGATACACGAGGCACAGTTGATACACGCAGCACAAGATATCAAGCTATGGCCATCTTTATGAAAGTAAACTAATGCTTAAAATTATTTCTATGTTCTTGTAGGAAACGTCAAGTTCGAAAAATACAATTAGTTGTGCTTCTGTAGTTACGTGAGATCCGTAACAGACGAGGTGGTTAGGCTATTTGCTATACACTTAACTATGGTAGGACATTATTTTTTCCGTATTTTTGGAAATTCTAGAAAATACTTTCTTTCCCCCCGCTTAGCACCAGATGTGGTCTTACGGTTTATTCATAAATGGGTGTACTAGAGCCTTGTTTACATGACATTAGTTGCATGTAGCACGATATGCCAGTTTTGCGTGAACTTTTCGAAAGTGTTTTGCTGGATCTTTCGTAAAATTTGAAAGGACCGAACTTACTTTTCGTACACAATTGGTAATTTCTCTACTGATTTTCAGAGATTTTTTTACGATCTCCAGTCGATACATTTCCTTTGATCATGTATTTGAATAACTAATACCAAGTCGAGTATTTGACCCGGTATTGTCTGGTCGGAGAGTTCAACGTGATGGACAGGGATTGTAATTATTTCGATCGAACATGCATTGACTGGATTATCTGCGCCGCCGCTGTCGGCTCGATATAAAGTACACTTGTGCCGCGAATCAGGAAGTTTTCACAAAAGGATAACAGCGTTCAGGTCATTGTGCTGTGCTTACCGATTCATGAATTGTGCTTACCAACTGAGAAATCTTGGCTCATGTTGGTAAGCACATTTCATCAAAAAATGAAAAAATGCTTACCAACTTTTTTTGCCAAATTCCCACCCTGATAACAAGTCCAGTTTGTAACATGCTACCCCTCTGTACTTTGTTACAACAGCTTTTATAGCTGACTTAGCTGGCAAGTTTTTCAAAATTTAAAATCAGTGCTAATGATTAACACTAGTATGAGGAAGGGTCTTGCATAACGAACTGACTCAAATAATTATTTCTCAGCTCTAATTTTCAATTCATGCAGATACAGTATCTCTAGGATTATCCTAGAGTGATAAGTTCCAATTCAGAGAAAGTACCCTGTAATATGAGAAAAATTGCCTGATATTTCGTAACCAATTTAGAAGCAGCTGCTCTACTCTTAATAAACCGGGAGGTCGTTGTATTCCTGTTTGCTTACATTTAATAGTATCGTGCCAGTTTGGACGTCTAGAAGAAGTCTCACTGTAAAGTACACTCACCATACTTAAGTTCACAAATCTGAGAATCCTTTTTCTGCAGCTTTTCGCACACTTTATCTGCTGGAGTGAAGTAGATTAGTGGCTTAGCGACATCTCCTAGAGTACCGGTAGCTGCATCTGCTGTTCCACCGATATAGTAACACTGAATGGGAGACAAAAGAATAGTAAGCCACAAACTTTAATTGAGTAACAGCAGAAGGTGTCAAAAACATATTGAAAAAATTAATACAAACATGGCTTGAATGACAACTTAGTACAGTAACAAGCTAAAGAAATATTCAGGGAGCCTTACACTATCAAATGTGTAGCTAGTCCAAGATCAAGTTTGAAAAGGTTCATTCAGTTCAAAATACATTGATGTTCATCGATTATAAGTATATTCCACCATGTAGGAAACAATACACAGTCACTTTCTGATGAGGTAAATACTTTGATGTGGTATATTACTTTACTTACAAATCTATTGTCTTTGCTGTTAAGGGCTGTTTTACAGAACTTTCTAATTTTCTTCTCTACATCCCCTTGACTTTTCCTGTCTTCATCTGTGAGTGTTGCAGCGATTCTGTCCACCATTGAAATACAAACTAGATTGGAACGAAAAGGAAAATTGACAGTGTGAGTCTTACATGGGAAAATTAGTAATTATTATTATTATTGTTTTAATTTCTATTGATATTAAGATGATAAACTCTGGATATATTAAGACAGCAGAGCAGTAGAGAGTCATCCGCTGCTTGGTCCTTGGTAAGTTTGATCACAAACTATGTAGGTCATTTTATTGCATTACAGGTACACTGGATCTCCCGTTTGTAGTCCTGTAAATGTATCACTTTCCAGAATGATGAATATATGCAATCACTTCAAAGGCTTGCAAATGATATGATAAAATCATAAAACATGACTTGAAATCTTCTGTATTTGACTATAACTATTGTCAGCTACTGTACATTAAGTTGTAACATGTACATCTCTTAGTCAGCAGCAGTATCCTATTGTATGTGAATATGAAATGTCACTGAATGATAAATGAGTTGATCATTTCATGAGGCAAAGTTTGGAATCAGTTGAAGGGTTACTGTTATAGAAAGACTACATATCTCAGTGAAGCATAGAGAAACAAAATGAAAATAATGCTGATAACATTAGCTGAGATGAGAAACAAAAATACAAAATGACATATAAATATTTCAACCAGTATTTACTGTCGAGAATAAGTCATGGATTTCCCTGGCTTCTTGTTGTACTCAAATTTCAAAAGATCATTAAATTTTATTTCAAGGTGATGTTGAGTCATTAGATGTAGCCTATCAATGATATTCCTGACTCAGTTGAGCTAGTACTGTAGTATCTCTGACTCAATTCATGACTGCTACAACATAAGTTGTGATCACATATCAATAGGCCAGATGTCAAATTCAATTATTCCCTACAATTAATACAAAAATTGTAGGGCTAACTTTGGTCACTGCTGTATGAAAGTAACTATAGTTAGACCACCGCTATCACGAAGTGTGTGATGGTTTCGATCATAAAGCTTATATTTTTGATTGGTTACAATATTCAGGCCAAGTTACTAAGGCCTACAATCCTTCAAGTTCAAGTCTGTGTTTCAAAGAATCAGCTACTTACCATCGCATTCTCCTTCCTTTATTTTGGCATCGACTACTGCCAAGAGACAGAAGACACAAACGAGTAAAGCTGAAGGTAGCCAAACATCCATGATTACAACAAACGCGAATAGTAGTACTATGATTAGAAAAAGGAGGAAATGTATCTAGGCTAGTGTCAGTTCCACGAAATCGTAGCAACGGTTCAAAGAAAGCCGACGGATGCGGTGAATGTATCGATAGTTCTTGATCGAGGGAAAATGAAAAGCGAACTTTGACAAAATAGTGCTAAATCTGTCAAACTAAGATTTAAGTTGGATGGTCTGTTGATGCCAGGATTTATTTCTCTCGAAACGTTCAACACTGCCTTGGTCTAATGCTTGTAACGCTATATTTAAATGAGTGTTCGTGATTCACACGTGAATTTACACTACTAGCTTGACAGACTATAGAAGTTTGTATGTTTACGTGTCTCTTTCGTCGTTCGAGTTGGCGTAATTTGATTGGCGGATACCCGGCATGACGAAGAGCCGAAAGAAAGTTACGCAAGAACCAAAGAAGACCAAAAGTGAGGGCACACTTTTCAAAATGGCAGCCTCCATTGGAATTCATGTTGGTGGGACTTCCTCATGTTTGGCGTTGGAAAAGGTATTAGCCGCATTCTTAACTTAATACATAAATGTCTCGTAATGTTTTGCAGTTTGAATCGAACAAATTTTCTAAAACAATAGTAGACATGTCTGATGCATTACGAATGTTAGGCCTTGCCATAACGTTAGGCCTATTGTATAATGCCTATAGTAACACCTATTCCTAAGTTCTTCACGTTAGGTTAGCCCAACCTGGCCCAACCATGGCAATATTAATTTAATACTGCCTAATAGTAACATACTGACATTAATGTAACTATTTTACTGTTGTTGGAAGTGTTACAAGGCTTGGCTATATTATTATCAATTTGTGAGAACTAGCCTAGTTACAACTTTGTTATACTTAAGTTACAGGAGTGTATCAGGCTGGTGTTTCTACTAGTAATTAGGCCTATAGAATACCCCACCACGCGAAAACACCACATCAAATCGAGAAGATTCCCCTGGAGTGGCTACACAGGCTCCATTGAGAAGAAGTCTTTTATTACGCGGAGTTAATGTTAAGCCTAAAGCATTCCCCATGGCATGAGTGGCTTCCCAGGCTCAGTCGGATTCTCCATCAAAAACCCTTGCAGTGTTATGATACGACCCATCGTTGACCTGGGCAATCGTTTTCATTTCTGATGAATATTTAAAATTTAATCATAATCTTATCTTATTCATTCTCAGGATGGGAAGATTGATGTTGTGGCAAATGATCTTGGAGACAGAACAACACCAGCGGTGGTTTCATTTTCTGATCGTGAGAAGGTAAGACAAAAAATAACATGGCCTGGTGAAAAGTTTGATCAATTTTGAGCAAAATTACATAACAGCTCAATTATCAATTGTTATCAACTTATGTCATGGCAGATGCAAACAGACAATGTTGGCAACTTGGCACCTGAATTTTGGTCATACAGGTTGAGAATGAACTCAGTTATATATGACTTATATGATAAATTAACTTAAAATATTATGGTTTTTTTTTCCTTCATGTAAGCGAGAGAGGATCTGACATTCATTTTCCCTCACTGTGTACTTTAAATATCCAGAATTTTCAAGTACTTGCATATACCAATTTTGTCTTTTGAAAGGGATCTCATTGTTTCTCAAGAGTTTCCAAGCTTTGTTTTATAGTTTAGGAAAAAGGTATCTCTTGCAGATTCATTGAAGGTATGGATGTGGACTACTTTTTAATGACCTCTTCGAATGTGCTCTTTGACTTTGTTTTCTAGATCGTTGGACTCGCTGCCAAGCAGGGTCAGTTTCGTAATCCTTCCAAGACCATAACCGGAGCTACAAACCTGCTGGGTAAAAAGTATGTCGCCTTCTTCAAAGGGATGCCTAACAGTTGCTCCCTTGGTTCCATTATTTTTCCTCCCAACACCACACAATTCAATCAACACAATTCATATATTGTCACGTTTATATTGTATTAGCTTTCCAGCAGGTCTCTTGTATTTCAATGAGTTCTGATACTGTACTGCTGGTCAAACATATGAACAATATTGAGCTACTGTACTAGCAAGATTCCAAAACTAATGTTATGCAGTTATGTGTTGTGATTTAGAGAACATGATGGCCACAGTCAAGGAGTCAATATCAGACCTATGTTTCTCACATCCATACATACAGTAAGTATTAAGCTTCGATAGTCCTGTAGGTCTATGAAAAGAATCCTGTTCCTTACATAACTATGAGGAAGTTTTGTGTCAATTAGTAGTGAAGTCCTTTTTCCTTGAATTTTATTCTAGATGGATTTTCACTCACGCAACTGTTAAAAATCTACTTTAGACATTAATTAGACAGTTGATGTGTGTTTCTTTCCCCATTTTGGTATTTAAGATTTAATGCTTCTCATCTTTCCCCTCCTGCAATAGATTCTCTGATCCATCCATTGAAGAAGAGAAGAACAGGAGTCAAGTAGCCATTGTGGAGAAAAATGGTGCTCCCGTCTACCAAATAGAGTGCAACGAGAGATCCCAGTTAGTCACGCCAGAGGAAGTTATATCAATGATTATGTCAAAACTCAAAGGTACATGAAAAAAATACTGTTTTCATTGAAATGTTTATTAAAACTATAAATATTAGATAAACTTTGTAAATGTTTTAAACGGTGCATAAAGGTATCCTTCAGATTAAATTGATTGGTTCTAGGCTAGCATATAAGTTAAAATATTCATTGAATCTTTAAGGCAATGAAAAGTCTGAGACTTAAAGAGGCCATGACACGAAAAATCCAACTCATCGAGAGTAACTTCCTCTGAATCTATGAGAAAATCTATGTTCAAAACTATCCTCAACACCTTGAAAACCTCAAGGACTAATTAGTAATTAACGTTTTAATATTCGCATTCGAAAATAGATATCTGAGAATGCGATTTCACAACAAGACAATGATGACGTCATGTTAGGAACACACGTGCAAAGCCCAGGCATGTATCGGATGCGCGACGATCATACCGTTCCAAATACAGTACACGCACATTTACACTGATAGAACAACCACTGTATTACGCTATATCGTTAGTAATTTCAAGTTTTTTTTACAACTGTTGTAAACTATCCGAGAGAAATGCCGGTCCGTTGTGTTGTTGGGGGCTGCATAAATATCATTACACATGCAATTAGCCTTCATCCATGGCTGAAGGACGAAAAAAACACGGCGATTATAACCAAGTTAGTGCACAACACCAGCGCCGATTTCACTGGGCCTAGCCAGTATGCAGCTCCGAATGAAGCGAACACTTCACGGAAGCATACTACGATCCCTCCTTTTTGTTATGAAATAAAACAAATGGACTTTAACGGTTCGACATAAAAGAGTCATTCTTCTGTCAAGTAATCCACAAAAAACTACTCTGAAGACCAGATCGGGGAACAGGAAACCTCCAATGGGGCAAGTGGCGATCCTTAGGAGGTAGCGCGCTGAGCACTAGTAGTACTATAGTAATAGCGTTACTACACTGAAGTCGCAATAGACGAAGAGATTTTACTGTATCATCTAAATTAACACCCCCTTCATTGCTCTATTGTATACTAATAAGCTATGAGGTTAGCTTCAGAAGCGATGGGTTACATCTTCTTGTGAACAAATCTCAGTGCCCCAATTTATTTCTGGAATATGCTGGATCAGTTAGTTATAGCAATAATTTCTTATTCCTATTCCAGGAAAACCATTTTTTATGTTGTGGAGGGAGTGGGGGTAATGGGGATGGGTCAAAATACTAGGTAGGTAAAAAGATTTTATTCCAAAGGGTGTTTAATTAAATCTCAAAGCGATTTATTTTAAAGTCACAGAGCCAAACATTCACACAACATAGTTCAAGTGTTAAATCATTGAACAAAATTTATTCAATATCAGTTCTAGACAGTCATTCTGGACAATCTGAACTAACATTAACAACAATCATTGTATTATATGACATAAAAGTAAAACTGTACTTTCCATAAACATTATCATTCTTAAATTACACTAATGTAATTTGTGACATCAAAGGAGGTTAAAAGAAAACAACTTACATGAATTTTTTGGCTTTAAGCCTACAAAGCAGTTGCATGTCCATCGCTATCAATCGTTGTTGTGACAAATTAATTAGAATAATCCAGAAGCAAATACAATAAAGGGTTATTTAAACCAAGAAACACTGCACGAAGTAACTCACATGCAAAAATATTACACAAGCACGACGACACGTACAACACTGATGGGCAATGTGAAACACAGCATCACACGCATTAAAACAATCGAAGACCATTAACAGGGTGTACTGCTGAGTTTTTGAAGAAAGACTACAAAACAAACCAACTGCTGCTGAAGAAACAAAGTCTAAACATTCAAGAGTTCTGCTGCCTCCATTGGTCTTTATTATGACTTTTCTGTCAAATATCATTGGTGATATGGATATTTTGGCTTCCAGATTAAAGGTACAAATCAAACGTCTGGGAGGTAAATGCCCCTAAAAAGGTCAATGTCCGTTCCCTTATGCACATATTATATGACATCACGGTCACGCCAATGCTTGTGTCCAAATGCTTCAAAACATGCCTTTTCTTTCATTGTTGATGTTGGGTCTGGAAAATAACCTTTTCATCCTGAATTAAAAGTCTTGAATTTCAATATATCAACACTGAGGGAACCCTGACGGATTGATAATCCAACACAATCGTAGTTTAGAAAAGGTGTTTCTGGAGGAATTTCTCAACCAAGGCTTCCTATACAATGAGTTTTCTCCTGGCAACTTGAATCCAGTGTAATGACCATTGGCTGGAAAATCACTTCTGATCCTTTGGACTGCACATGATGGTAGCACAACCCTGACGTGTCTTGCTAGGAACCCCAAGTATCATTGAACCTGTTGACCGTAGGCTATGTATCTGTACTGCCTGGGAAAAAATTTATGAAAGTTTAAAATGTATTAATGTTGGCCATGATGTCCACAATAACAAGCAGGCATACAATGTACAGTTATGATTACATTTGTTGTGATTTTACACCTTCTGTGTATCATGAAACATTCTTTTGTTTCAGAAAATTGATTTGCAAAACTCCAGGCCAAAGTACTAGCCAAGTAATAATGAGTATGAAATAACACATATGCCTACCTAGCATGGCTGCATAATGCAACTTACATCCCCGAGCCAAACTTTCAGTATGCAACCAACCCTACTAGTACTACACACTCTACATATGGGTTGTAAGTTACCGTAACACAACGCACAATACGGTTTAGGGTGTTCCGCGAATTCCAACAACACATGCACAAAATGGACTGGATTTTGTTTTTAAATGCTTCGTTAATAAATTCTTACCACGTTGTATGTTCCTTGCAATGGTTTCGAACGGATGTCTTCTTCGATATGTTGTGGAGCTTCAATTTCGGCTCATTTAACAGGCTCGAACTGATACGGTTCTAACACCTCCGCTCCACCCTCAACGTTCGGTTCAATATTGGAATGATCATCGCCTTCACTCTCTGCTTCGAATATGAGAAAGGGCACTCTAATTATAGCCCAATTTCACTGCCTAGTGAAGAACCATTATCACTTTGAACTTCGGTTGCCGCAATTGGTTCTGAATCCGCCATTTCACAGGAAATTTTGATTTGATATCGCACTTGTGATCGGTGTTTTGTTTAGTAACTACTAGTGGTATGTGTACTTGTCTACTGTGTACGTGAATGGTATGTTCGGAGGATCGTAAAGCAGCGACAACAAATGTGTTCAAAACGTGACGTCACATGACGTCATGCGAATCGGAAAATTTTCGAGTAAACAAAGTTTCAAACGCCGAAAAGGGTAAATTCATTCTCAATTTTCGACTTGAAAAATCAAGTTTTAAACTGGCAGATTGGTTGATACATGTTCTAGAGAACATTCTTTGATGGATCCCAAAAATATAGGACTTTGAAATTTTCGTGTCATGGCCACTTTAAGGCACTTTCGCATCCTTTTCCATCAAAATTAGTTGTTAGCACCACACAGGGGCAACATATCAAACTATCTATTTTTTCCTCTTTTTTTTTTCTGATATTCCTCATTTCAAATTAATATTTGACTTTGATGAAATTACTTTTCTCATACTTGAACAACATAAAATAGCAACCATTCACACAGTTGAATAATTTCCAGATGTCAATTTAAAAGGCAAACAAAGCAGCTGTAAGTAACACTGGTAAGTCCTTGCACATAAAGTTGGTTGTGTTTGTCAAAATCATCAAATCAAATCAAATCAAATCAAAATGATGTGTATGTAAATTTATCTTTGCCCTTCAGAGACCGCTGAGCATCAAGGTGGATGCACAGTCAAAGAGTTGGTCCTTACATTACCCGTGGATGAAGCAACTACAGATTATGAAACTTCTCTCAGGTTTGGCTTTAAAAGCTACAAGATTGTTTCATCCTGCCTCAACTCATCCCAGTACTGCAGTAGAATTGTAGAGTGGGAGGGAGGGGCATGTCACATTAGGGAGGAGTGCATGTGGAGGGCTATATAAACAGTTGGAATATGGTGACATATTTTATGCATGCGTCGTACATGCCCTATCATACCATCGAAGTTGAGATATATGGAGAGGGAAGCCTGGGATGTTACTTACCAAACCTCTTGTTTGTTCTCGATCACAAATAAATAATTGGAGTTGTAAAGAAAGAAAGAAACCTAAACGTGACTATTGTTTGATGAGCAGTCTCAATGCATTGCTCTTCCTTCTAGAGCTTAATTCAGATGTGTCAACGGTTTGTGTAGTTTTAAAGAGCACTAAGGTGTACAGGTGTGAACAGATAACATCTCTCCCGGGTGAATTTGGAAAGATAATATTGAACAATTGTTGAACATTGCATTGAACATAAGTATACATGACAGTATACATGAATGAATATCAAAGTTTTATTTGAGTTTCTGATCACCTATTTGCAGAGCTGCCGCACAGAAAGCTGGCTTTGATGTTCTACGTTGCATTTCCGAGCACGCTGCCGGAGCACTGGCTTATGACCTAGGTCAAACTAGTCCTAAGCAGATCAGGTGAGAAAATCTCCTGAGGTGTAGAAATTGTGATGTATGTATGTATTTTAAATCCTCCTGCAAGCAGGAACACGCGAAGAAGCCATCATTGGCTTATCAAAGCCGCAAGCTGACCAAAGTCAGTCTCTTACATTCATATTTAACATCCATGATTATGAATTGTCAATTGTCATCAACTCTGTAACTAGATGACATACATTAATCTTGGAGTGACTTGAACTCGGAACCTTATGATTGAAAGGCACCGGTGTTAACCACTGAGCTAACACTCCACATTGGTTGCTTCTGTCGTAACTACTCGAAAGGTAATCTGTCCAGCCTTTGGTGAATGCTAGTATTGGTAATGAAAAAAAAGAAGTTTAAAGCAGTTTGGTTGGTTTCATAGCATTGTTTCAATTTCCAATAGATTAATAACAAGTGCATAACTCTAAACAAAATTTGTGAAGTATTTCTAAATACAGGGTATAATTTGTCCAGTATTGCATCACAAAATGCTTTACAGAATGGTCAAATTGCTGGACACAAGTCCAAAGATGTATAGCAACTGTTTGATTTTAATCCAGAACTTCCAAATCAATCAAACTTATATCATTTTGTGAAAACTAATTGACTATGAGAAATGTTTGAGTATGGAGGTTTGATGATGTCAACATCTTAGTGGGAACAATCCCTAAGTTTGGTATTTATTGAAAAATTGTTTATTAGGTAAAGTTTGCACTAAACACCTTCAGCTAGGTTAAATTTTTCTATGGAATCAACAAATTTTTGGAAATAATAATCTTACAAATCTATGTTTTTTTATTGTTTTTTTTGTCCTGCACAGCTTTGTGGTTATCTTCAAGTTTGGTGGTAAATCTTTATCAATCTCGGTGCTACGTATTCAGGGTGGAATATACCAGACCGTTACCTCTCAGCTACACACAGATGTTAATGGGAACCTGTTGACCAATCAACTCGCCAAAGTTGCTGCTGAGGACTTTAAAAGGTAAAACATGGAAACTGTCATTTTCCCTCAGATGATGAATAAAACTCCAAGAAGCTGGTTAGTTACATCATCTCATTAAAACAGTGATCTGACATTGATGATTGTATGTCACTTCGCACCCAATTCAATCAAGTTTTCAATCAAGCATTCTTCAGTATGAAGGACAGGAAGTATGTTTGCTGTCCCGAGCCATGCAGTTAGCTTTTTGATTAGGCTTATTGCCGGTTAATTAGTAATGTCTGCCCCAGTTCTTGGCCAGGCTTTGTGAATTGCCTGTAAATGTGTCTGCTGTGCAAAAGTGATGAGCGTTGACATAAAAATCTGGCTTTCTTGAGGTTGTAAACGGTCTGCTCTGCTCACAAATATTCAAACTAAGTTTAAAAAAAAACATTATTTAATGCTTAAGTGTATTTGGCTGAAGGAGGAATGGGAGTAGGGGAAGGAGAAATAAATGCCCAAAAAATTGTTGCAAGCACAGAAGTATCTTGAGTTAGAATACTTCATTTGAATACCCTGCCATGATCATGTTCTATAATCCACCCATGTTCATTATTCAGAATTTGGCTGAGGTTTTAAGACATTTTGAACACTTTTCATTTGCACAATCTGGATTCCTTTTGCGGTTGTTTTGAACAATAAAATTGTTTGTTAATAACAAAAGCTATGCATAATACAAGTTTTGACGAAATGGTTTTTACTCTAAATAACCTTAGTGGTTACTGCTGGCTGTCTTACACAATCTTTGGACATTTCAAAACTATTCTTTGCATGTATGTGTATTTTAATTTTACAACAGTTGCTGAAAGACTTGAAGGTTTCAATACAGTGTCTATGAATACCTGTTTTTCTGTTTCAAATGTGCTTTTTGTTTTTTTTTAATTTTAAGAGTTCTTCCATTCCATATTTCCACTAAAATGCAGCTTTTGAGCTGAGCTGTTTCATTTTCAAATAGTGATAAACAATTGTTTGTATTTGCATTCATTGTTGGGTTGAGCTAGCTTGTTTATATTATAATATATAACAAATTTATGCAAAACAAAATGTCTTAGCAACAGAATTACCCCAAAATACCGCAAAGAATCAGCAATCTGTGATTGAAAGTTAAAATAAATTTTAGTATTGTTTAGACTGCCAGTTCTAAGGAGAATGAAAGTTATTTTTTGTTCAAGCTCCATATATTTTAATTGTCTTAATCAATTTTTAGTCCTTTTTGATTTCAATGTTTAGACAGTTCAAGGCGGATATATCTGACAATAAGCGAGCTGTAGCCAAACTGAGGAATGCCTGCGAGAATTGCAAACATATTCTGTCCAGATTGAACTCTGCAAGTTTATCTGTGGATTCTCTCTATGATGGAATCGACTTCCACAACAGTATATCAAGGTAAGTCATGACTGAGAAAGAATTATATAATATTTTAATAAGTTATTATTTTAATTTTATTTTAATAAATTATTTAATTATTTGAATTTTATTAATTATTTGAATTTGAATTTTTTTTTCATTATTATTTTTTATAATTATGATATTTTTAATTATTTGAATTTTAATTATTTGAATTTTAATAAATTATTTAATAAATCCATAATTTCTTCTTTCATTGCAAGGAAATGCTCAGAAGTCTCAAGGGTTAGCTCTTTAGCATGACAAAGCCTTGTGTACTTGAATGGCTTATAAGATCCTCAGATTTGTTGCCAAATTTCTCAAAGGAACAGATGATGCAATTAACCTTTTCAATTTTGTGTAAAATGTCTTATGTTAGTATCAAAAGAAGACCGGTGTTGAACCATTATCCTCATGACTCAAAATTTGCTAAATTGTTCTGGTTTATTTGAGGCGTTGTTTATTGTAAAATGATGATGGTGGCTTGGTGTTTCGTTGAGATATTATCGCAAAGAAGACATACAGATCTACACATCGTGGTTAAGACATCGGGACACCAATATGGTGGAAGCAGCTCATTATCTAAACATTTAACTTTGTCATTGATGATATTTAAAAAAAGATGATTTTTGGAAGAACAAAAGTCTGCACCAAACCAGACTAACTTTCTCAACCTTTTTTTCCCAACAGAGCAAAGTTTGAAGCTGTTGCTAATGGAATCCTGCAGCAGTGTGGTATGTACGCAGAGAAAGCAGTGAGAGATTGCCAACTTGATCCTAAGGATATCGACCAGGTGCGACAATTGCCTTTAATTTATTTCATTCTATCTGTGAATTGCTTACAATTAATGATGCGAACGGTATCAGGATGCTACATATCGTGCATCTTGATTCTTCCCGTTTTAGTTTGTTTTGAAATTTTCAGAAAGGGTTAAAGAGGGCACTCTGTGGTTACCTATGCCAGACATCCTGTGCATAATCTTACCTGTTCATTATCTAGACTTGTTGCATTCATAGCCCAATGGTTGTGAATTAATAGTTTGTATCTTCATGTATAAAGTATGGAAAACTGGCTTCACATGGCTCTATTGTTATATAGTGCAAATACCATATATGTATAAAATGGTGGGGCCAATGTCATGTTTATTCCATAAAGTAAGTGATAATCAAACAAAATATTATTGCAATGAAAACTTTTAAAAACAGGAAAACATTCATGGGAATTTTTCTATGAAGTATTGGCACACAGCTTGAAACAACCACCAAAGATTGATCCTGCAGACCACAAACAACTACTTAAAATTACCATAGATTCCATGCCACTATACAACTCTACTTGCAGGCTTCAAATTCTTTTCCAACAAATTGACAGAGCTATTATGATATGCTGTTGCTGTGGTTATTAATTGGTGTTGCAGTTGTTGCTTATGAATAACTGTTGAAAAAGAAAGGAAGACCCACAATAGTTCAATACCCATAAATACATGCAACAGTAGTTATTGTAATCATCTAACTGTTGTTCATAATGTAAGATGTTGAATTGGTCACTCTCTGCTTCAGCTAGAGCTATACCTCAAATCATTTACAATGTTTCCTCACCCTTTTGCATTATCAGTTCCACTCTGCTCCCTGGACTGCACATTTCAACTATTATAGAATGTTTCTCGGTGTGTGTTTCAGGTGGTTCTGATGGGAGGCTCGTCGTGTATTCCGAAGCTTCAACAGCTTCTCAAAGATCGATTCCCCACAGCTGAACTCAAGAACAGTATCTCGCCGGAGGAAGTCGCTGCTATTGGAGCAGCCAAAGAGGTAAGCAGAAAGTTAATTATATGTTTGTCCTTTTTGTCTTGTATTTTTGTTTTGTAATTACCTTTTCATCCATTGGCAATGGTAAGTTGCTGAGATAGGAGAAGCGAAAGAGGTTAGCAGAAAGTTAATTATACGTTTGCCTCTTTTGTCTTGTATTTTTGTTCTATAATTACCTATTCATCTTTTGCAGGGGTTATTTGCTGAGGTAATATAAAAGTTGAAATAAATGTGATAAATGGACCAAGTGAGGTAGGAAGTGAAATAGACCTCAGATCTTCTGGATTTGTCCTCCCTTTGTCAGTTGTCTTTGCAATATTTAGAAGATAGTCCAGAAAATTTGCTAGTTTGGACATTTAGAGTAATTAGATATGTACATTTTAGAGAAGAACAAAAACATAATGGACAAAAAATAATGTCCAAACTAGCAAATTTTCTGGACTATCCTTTTAATATTGCAAAGACAAGTGACAATAAACAACATTTGGAGAGAGTTTTTTGAAGTTATCTGGCAACAAAATAGTGATTACAATCATCATGGCTGTTGAGCTCTGAATATTTCTTTATTTTTCTCTCTAATGTAGAATCACTTAACATCCAGAGAGATTATATTATTGATATATTGAATATCTATTGAGAAGTACCACACTGCAGCACAGTCTCCAATAAAGTGTATTTGTGTGGTGGCAGATGATTGCAGAGTTCAACTAGTTGTTTTACCTCTGTGTTTTGTATTAAACTTTGCAGCATTCTGATCAACCCATGTTGGTGTTGGCATCTTGTATCCATACATAATTGGTTACCTCTCAGTCTTCCTAAGGGACAATTGTGGCCAGAACCATTTGAATATTACTAGATCAGTCTGTTACCAACCTTCTTCATTATCCAAGACAATATTTTATGTCCAACAAACTGTTACAAATCAGTGAGATATTAAATCTCTCATCCAGTAAAGAAATAGTGTGTAGTAGAATTTTTACATTTCATCGTTTTCTAAGTAACACTTGAAAAATTTAATCCGCAATTGTGTCCTTCTTAGTGCTATTTTTGTGAACTAGAGACTCAGATTACTTTTTTTCAGGTACCTGGTGTCTCTATTCATTTTTAAAGTACATTATCAAACAGGAAATTTAACAGAAATGATAGTTTATTTTCATTGGTTTGTTTCTCTTCATCTTAATTCAGGCCTCCATCATCCTGTCTTGTCACGATGAGGGTATCTCTCTTCAAGACGAAGACCTCAGCATTCCTGCCTTGTCTCAAGATGTTATGGTCAAGGTAAAGAAAACTTTGACCTTTCTGGGTTTATATTATGTTCTTGCCAATGGATCGGTGAGTGGGCTCAGATGTAAAATAGCTCCTTCATTTTCAACTACATTGGTGTAGTACAACATTAAATGTTGCAAGTGAAGACAACTTTCTCATGTTTATTATAAAATGTTTGAAAAGTGGAGGAAGGGTCGACCCCAGTGTTCCCAGTGGCTGCAGCCATTAGATATTAAGTGGCATTTAGGAAAAGGTTTTTAGGCTCTCTCTGAAATAATGATTTTTTTTTTTCATACCGTGTCTAATCTTAAGATCATCATAAGCTGTTTCTGATATCAAGATAATAATCCCAATCATCACTTCAGTATTATTATTGTAGGTAACCATAGTAACCAATATTTAGGTTAATGTCGTGGAGTGGGGTTAATACAGTCTGTAATACTTCTGGTGTTTGCGTACAGCATAGGAGATTGTTGTAACTTTGATACTCTGCGATGAATAACTCTTCAGTTGTTCATGTAACACCTCCAGAGAATCTTTGCCTTACATTGGTCGCGACAATTTCAACACTAGCAAGTGTTACCCTATCTCTGTTGTATTGGTCGTGGAACAAAGTAAACACTAACAGCTGTTAAAATTATCCCTCATTGTCAGTATATAAGTGTTAAGCATGCCATGCTGTCCAAGGTTGTAGTACGGAAAATCCCACTGAATTCAAACATTTAATGTAGCATCCATACAGACTCATACTCTGGTTAATTTTGCTTCTATATATTTTCAAATTTTTGTGATGTAATTTACATATCTCATCTTTTAATGCACAGAAATTTTGGATGCAGGCTTTTCTGCCTTTCTTTGATTGATGAAATAGTGGTGTTATTATATCTAAAGATAATAATCATGCAAGCTTTTCTTTGATTGATGAAATGGTTGTGTTATATCTAATGATAATAATCATACAAGCTTTTCTTTGATTGATGAAATAGTGGTGTTATTTCTAAAGATAATAATAATGCAAGTTTTTCTTTGTTTGATGAAGTGGTAAAGATAATAGTTCAGGCTTTGTCTGTAACATGATCACATTTGCTAAAAGAAAATCCTTTTTGTTCAGTAAAATATTATGATACTTTTATCGTATTGTCTTGGTTGACAGGTTACAGATGAGTCTGGTGCAGAAGAGAGGTTTACTGTCCTTCAGAGGGGTGCATACCTTCCTGTCAGGAGACACCAAACATTCAGGATTGGACAAGGGGTGTCCTCAGTGACAGTCTTGGTATCAACACTCGCTACACCAGAGGCTGAACCACAGCCTTTAGGACAGGTGAAATACTCAGAGTAATCCCCCACCCATTCCCATACCTTAGCCATAAGAACAGGTAAGATACCCAAGGGATCCCCTTTGAATGAATGATGGTATTAACAGTTACCATACCAGAGACAGGATTATATCATATAGAAAATGGGTGAGATACTCAGAGTAAGCCCCCCGCCCCTATCCCCTTACCTTAGCTATGAGGACAGGTCAAATGCCCAGATATGATAGAGGTAATTGTCGATAATCACTTCCTCAGACAGCTAAAGAAGAATCTCATTCCGTTCAGGAGATATCGCAGATTTAAATGTTTCTTCACACTCAAGGCTGGAGAAGACTTGATCAAGTCTAAATATGACATCATCAAGCCACATTTGTGCTCCAAGTTTTGTTTTGTCTTTGTTCGTTACAATGTTTATTTGTGTAGTGGAGATGGGTTTTGCAAATGATGGATCTGAAATATTTCAACACCGATCCAGCCAGTCGTTACATGTTGTTTGGTGAAAGTCAAGGTAGGTTGTAACTTTCATTGGGAAAACATAATAACAGACTTCCTGCGTGACTGTAAACTGTGAAGCGATAAGTTTACCTACAGAGATGTCCAATTATGTACTTCCTGGTAGGCTGGCTTCTGTTTTTGCCATACTCTTCTTTTGTTCTTAATCCTCAATCTTTTGTTCCCAATCTCCAATTCTCCATCATTTATCCATTAACAGGTTGTTATATCATCTCTTGATGAGGCTGACGTAGAGAATGGTCACATTTCAGCCACATTTCACTTTAAGAGGTTAGTATGCTACCAGTTACCTAAATAATAACGAGGAAGTACAATTTTTTTCTTTGTTGTTCAAAGGCTTCCTGGTAGTGTCAAAGAGTTTCTTCTGTTTGCCTCTGTGTAATTAGAATTGATTTGTTTTTTGAACTATTTGGAAAATTTATCTTATCTATCTCTTTAAATGAGTGGAATGGTTTATGCCTCAGACAAGTTTCTTGGAGAGATAATGTTTCTTTTGTTTGAAATTCAGCATTTTCTGCCAATTCTACAAAACAATTCCAAAAACCTGTTCATTACTGGAATTTGTGGTAGAATTTTCAAGACACAGAGGATTTAATTTTGTTCGGAACACAATTAGTTCTGTTTTCCCCCTCAGATAATAGTTTCACTCCATATACTAATGCCCCTCCCGCCACCCCTCCCCCACCCAATGTTTGCCAACTCCTCACAAAATGCATGAATCTGAAACGTGCTGTTCAACTTTAAAACACTGAATTATTCCCTGTTTACTCTGTGCAGGAACTTGGCTCTCATGAAGGAGTAGTTCATTTGATTTTTTAATGTGTTGTTTCTTCAGGGATGGAAGCCTTGATGTGACTTGCACAGCAGATGGTTCTGGTAAGCAGGAAACACTCACCATAAACGGTGCCTGATGAAGTTCAAACATTCCGTCTCTCACCCGGAGTCAAACATCTCATTTGACTTGCTGACTTTGTCGAACCTGCCCACTTCCTTCAGTGGATGGTATCGTGTGAAAGCTGTATGAAGTGTCCATCTTGAGGGAGTGCTAGGTTTAAAAGATGGCTTCAAAAGAAACTGAAATGATTTGAAACTTGCCAGAAAGTCCAAACTTTCTGTCAGTGGATGGGATAGGGTCATTTGATGTTTATTACAGATATCCATTCAAGAACAGTCCCTAGTTGTAAATGGTGGCTACCTCACATATCGCCTTATCCACCCAATAGATGTAATAGACGCTTTTTGTTGAAGCTTGTTAGCTAGTCAACTGTTTTGACTTATTTCAGCAGATAGAATCATGTGATATGTTTATAGTGTCCTTTACAATGGTCTAATAGTCACAACAGATGATTCTTGAAAATTCAGAAAACAGAAAATTCACCACTTTCGAATTGTGAGCGAAACAGTTTGTGTTGGCAGGGAGTCCACGGGAAGGTACAAGCTGGGAAGTTTAGTTTCCACAAATTACTACAAGTGAGGTTCAAGTGATGGTGTTCAAGTTGAGTTGTTAATGATCAAGGAATGGAACTTGAAAGCATCTGTAATGCCTGTATGCAAAACTATTAATTTTAAATTAATTTTAACGGAGCTACTTCATCGTTGTAGAACCACAAACAGTACAGACTGGTCAGGGTTGTCTTACACAGAGTTGATTCACTCTTTAATGTTTACCTGTGAGGCCATGAAATACTTGAAGACATTGGCACAGAGTGGCTACTTTCTTTAGCTAAAATGTCTTTTATCAGTCTAGGTCAGTAATAAAAAGCTGATTAGTAGAAATTGATTTGAGAGGTACAAGTATTCTGTTCTTACATTCTCACTACATGACACTATTTTGTAATTTAGCTTGTTCTGATATGGAGATTAGAGTTATGTTTTCAGGGTAGCATCTACCTACTGCTTTGCCAAAAAAAAGGGGGGGGGCGAACACTTATATACTTAAGCACAAACTATGTTATGTGTATGCATACATTTTTTTTAAAGCCTCATTACGCATCCGTTTTTGATGACCCAAAACAATGTTTTTCTTACCCCAAAACAATGCTTTTTTATTGACCATTGTGTAGTATATAATCACACAATCATGAAAACAGTCCTTTTGTGTCCAATTTCTGGTTCTTTCACAGAGTTCAAACGGATGGAAACTTCAAACATTAACATCCTGGTTTTTTTTGGTACAAACAAATAAACCATTACCTGAGCAGACAGATACATTGACCTCTCAGTTTATAACTGTACATTAGTCCATATGCTGGGCTACGTATGTCCTCACAATCAATATGCACACCAACCCTATGTAATGGTCTCTCCCTCTCTCTCTCTTAAATGTCGTTTACGTAGCAGAGCAGGCCGTTCCAAGAACACATAACAAATACCTTTGAGTCATATTTGCTCGGTAGCAGGTTGAGTCCATGACTTTACTGCTTCAAGCGGAAATTGTTCACTCTGTAGGCAACATTGTTTTTTAATGTCTTTTTTTCAGTTCTTTGCCAATTGTTTCCACCGTAATTGTGTCTTATAAAGCGATGTAAACTATGGAAAGTTGGCTGACAAAATTATCAACTTTTATTGAATGATCAAAGAAATAATTGACTAGAGTTGGAATTGAACCAGTAACCTCAGGATTTCTTGTCCTGCCCTATCCCATGTTGAGTTATTTCCTATGTAACCAGTTCTCTGTTCAGGGATTCTTAGCCAAATAAATTGTTTACCATGCATCCAGGGATTGCAACAGAGTTATTTTCTATGCAAACCCCAAGAAAACTTTTTCTTTTGATATAAATTATACTTAAAGCAGATATTTTACAGGTTAGCCCAGTCTTTCCCCCAACTAACCACCTCCCATGACCTCTACCCACCTCTTATTCCTCCCTGCAACAATCAAACTCATATACACCATATCTAGTGTAGAATGTGAGCTCCATGGTTTTATTGGTTTCATGAAGAGCTCTCATCTGCAAAAGACAAATGGCCCATTACCTAACCCTACTCCCCCCTCCCCTGGATCTCGATCCACAGCCACACACCAAATGTTCTTGTGATGTAACTGCATCTAGAAGGAAGAAAACTAAAGCCACCATTCTCTATGAGTTTACTCAACCCTGCCATTAATCTGAACCTACGCCATCATTTGGAAAGCAGCCTAAACATGCAGAACAGTGGGTTGTCTATGGATCACACAAAACAGATCGGGCCTGATGATAATCACATCTTCATGCCCCCATTTTTGCAGCCTTCATTTTATGGATGTGAGAATACACTCTTCCTTCTGTGTTTCCAGACCCACTAAGGGACCCTGGGCTGTAATTCTAATCCTCATCCCATCAGTATTGTCGGCGAATTTTAGCATGCTTCAAACTGCTCGCTTAAAAACCAGACTAGGTCGTATCCTGATCTGGGTGCGGGTATCGCTACGAGATCTACTTCGAATCGTAGTTCGATTTTTAGTTCCCACAGTCCCATACTATAACAACGTACAAGGACACAGTTTCTGTGTGTATATGAAGCGACTACATTTTGCTACCACAATGAAGCCGTTCCGTGATCTAGCAATGCAGGGACTTCAAATTTGGGCAGCACTTTGTAATCCGTCAATATACTTTTCATAAGTGGAGGCGTCCTTTTGATCTGTTATAGCGAAACCACAGTAATATATATAGTGTTTCCACAAGGTTATACCCATTAACTGAGACCTAGGAACGATATTTGTTGAAAAGATGGAAAATAAATGGACTTAATCTTATTCGTTTGTTGAACTTTGTTGCTTGGCTTGTTTTAAATGAATAGAAAATTATTCAGAAAATCACTTTTACTAGTAGTTTAGAAGTACTGATATAGGGTAGGTGCTTTCATGATGTTGCTTTTACACATGACAACTCAATAACTCCATAAACGATCAAGTTACAAATCTAGGTCAGTTATAACGAAATCAGGAATGAACCGTGGCATTGATGATCAATAATTTAGATAGAGCCCGGGCAAGAGAAAAAAAACATAGTTGGTCCACCGAAGTCAAGTGATTATTGCATCTGCGAAAGAGTACACCTGTCAAGTACTGGTCGGTTCCCAACTAACTTTTTTTCCTCTCCCGTCTGCTTACTACAAACTTCGAACAGCATTTAAACTTGCAACCTCAAACAACGTTTATAGTCTGGTAAACTTGCCATTGGTGGTTCCCCTATCTATTGGTCTACCAATCAGGCTGCCCACACTATGCCCTAACCTAAAGTTGTGTAACCAATGTTACACAATCGCTTCTGAGTTGTAGTCGAATTAAATAGGGTCATCGTACCCGATTACAGCAGATGCCAATAAAACCAAGTTTGGGTGGCTATACAAAGTTGCTTTGTCAATAAAGGATCATCACAAATTGAGATAAACCACATATCCGTTTCATTCTGTACCCTCAAAAATATTTTTAACACGGTTGTGAAGCCGTTACTGTCTCATTTTTTCCCCATTTTATAGGCGTATCATAGAATATATTCGTATTTGTACTAGTTGGTGCACCTATGTAGAAAATGGTACACTCCATTTTACCGATACAGAAAGAAAGGGAATTTTTCGCGGATGTAGTTCTAAATGCATTAGTCATACATCATATATGTGAGTTAGTGTGAACTCGACTCGAAGTGCTCGTCAAGTAAGTACTCGGTAGAAACGTGAAAAAAATACTCATCAAATATTGTTCACCGGTATTCTCTAGAATCCTGCATCAGAGAGAGAGTACACCGTCAGGTAAGTCGCATGCACTCATGACCCATCTTCACTAATTTGTTTGTCAAAGTAGACATGAATGTCACTTCCAAGTCAAACGATATCGTTAGTCTTGCCTGTACTAGCTTGTATTAGGTTAGCGTAAGACATGTAGCTTAGTACTGTGTTTAGTTGTACATGCAGTACACTGTAGGCTAGTACAACATACTGTGTAATGTAAGACTTACTGGAGTGTACTGTTTATGTACTGTTAGGCCTAGGCCCAATGTATTCTCGGCCAACAGTTTATAGATGGGCTCCTCAAAGTAATGATTGATGCGTTCTTGTCACAATCGTGGCAAAAATGCATATTTCCTAACCAAAAAATGAAAGCAATCACTACTGAAATTATGTACAATAAAATCTGTTGAGAGCATAGCAAATAAAGTAAATACCTGGTTAAATTTATAAAGGATGGTACTGAAAACTGCTAAACAGCATGCCTTATACATTGCACATTATTTTTCAAAGCTTCATGAGTAAAGCAAATGACTGCCTTACTCCTCCATTGCCCTTGTGAGCAATACTGTATGAACTTGTGTACATTTCAAATTCATTCTGTAACCAATTTTCTTGCAAAATGAATGCAAGCCAGGAAAACCTTTTCCTTGTGGGAAATGCATTCTTCATTCAAGTCGTGTGCCTTGTATTTTATGTGAGCAATTTCCTTCTACAACTTGAGCATAATATGTTTATTATCAAGTATGTTTAGTGTCCAGAACTTCTAAAATGTGATGTTATGGCTCTGTCTGGAAATTGTTCAAACATATGTATGGCTAATACTAGCAGTAATACAGTCATACAAGCGAAGAAGTTCTCCAAGCTTTACTTTTGTAGGTAAAAATGTGTAGGCTACATCTGCCCGATATTAAAATAGACCTTATTCCTTAACTCGATTTGCCAATTCCACACAACAATTTAGCTGGCCTTTGTGCATTTTGTCATGCATATATCCTTTGACTCCTTTTGGCCAAGACAGTCTGGAATAATGTCAATTCTACAACACAGTAGTCCTTTAAGCAGTCCACCATAGCTATTAGCTAGAAATGTATGATTATTGTGGCCAGGTCTGAGGAATTAAATGAATTTTCTGGTAGGAAAAGCTTTTGATATTACAAGACTTCATTTAGATATTAGGATGAAGAATTTCACACTGATCACAGCTCTACCAGTTTGTTTTAAATAAGTCTTTGAGAAATGTATGATTTATTGTGGCCAGGTCTGAGGAATTAAATGAATTTTCTGGTAGGAAAAGCTTTTGATATTACAAGACTTCATTTAGATATTAGGATGAAAAATTTCACACTGATCACAGCTCTACCAGTTTGTTTTAAATAAGTCTTTGAGTAATGGCAAAGATAAAAGAAATTAATAATGGCATTTAATTAGACTGACCGTGGTGTATGCCTACACCTATGACTTATGGTTACATCTTAAACTGTTATGAAACGTATCTTGTTTTTATATACTGTGAACAGTACACAACTTCATCAACTTCCAAGTTCAACTTGCACAATGTCTTCTCTCAGTGCAGCATATATTCAGTTATGACTAATGCAAAATGATATGTCATTTTCATTGAAACGTTTCTCTAGAAATCCATTCCTTTCCCCTTTCCGGGTTGTATCCATCGAAACTGGGGTGTGATCCCTACTCACATGTTATTCAGGTACTGTGAGTTCTGGATAGGTGTACCCCTAGCAAACAAAAGATTACTGTTTAGGGATGGCTACTAACTAAGGTGCTGGGTAGCTCAGTTAGTAGAGTGCAGGACTTGTAACCCAGAGGTCATTGGTTTCTGTGCACTTCTCCTTTGTATATAATTTCCCTATCAGTTTCCCAGTTGTTCTTTTTCTCACGTAATTACATCTCATTCAAACATAGTATGTCAAGACGTCCATGCCGGTTGCGTATATCAGTGAAATGGTGTCTATGAATTTTCTTGATGGATCAAAAAATAAGCACTGGTGAGCCTTAGTTGAACCCATGGAGCACTGTACTGCTAGAGCACAGAGCTGAGCTTAAATTAGATTGTATGGGACAGCTGTAGTAAGAGTACAGTAATTTTGTGGGATGTACGTAAGTGTTGAAAACTTGCTTATGAAGAAAACTTTGGTTCACCGAGTGTACATTAAACTATTCTTTATTTCAGTTTTGTTGAATTTTCTGTCATCATATCCCAGCAAATTTTTCAAGGAATTCTGCAAACACAGCAAATACTTTCCTGGGTTTTTGGTTATAAAGATGACATTGCACTAGTTCCTTTAGAGATGCACAGTGTCAGATGACAAAAGTTAGCATATTGTAGATGACCACAAAAATGATGAATTGCAATAAATTGCCTCTGAAGAAGGCATTGGGCATTTGTAGTTAACATAGATGTGTGCTTTACAGTACATCCCATTTATAACAAAAAATGAAATTTGTTTTGGTTGCATTGTACACATACTGGAGCCTAAGAATAGCCTTTATATGTCTGATAATTAGTTATGTTCACCTTGAAAGGGGTACAGTAAGTAGGAAAGACCAAACTTGGTTCACAAACAGGTACACAGTAGCAATTTGTTGGGCTGTTCCAATCACTATACAAAATTCTGCGTTAGATAAGAAAAGTGTTGAACAAATTATCAGTGCATTATGAGAATATCCATATCTAAGGTTGATATCCCCAGGTAAAATATTGGTCGTCGATGTGAGGCAACCTGAGAAGAAACACACTCGCCAACTCTGTGTCACAAATAGCAACAGTTTTACATTGCAATAACAGAGCTCTTCTCATATATCAAAGGGAAACAGTACAGGAAAACCATTTGAAAACATGAATTATAATGTAACCATTTATATTCCAGAATTTCCAGAATCTTTTGGTTGATACGATTTTTAGTCCTAAACAAGACGATTATTCATTAAATTATATTAGAATAATTAAATACTTGTTGGATTCATTTAAGATATATCTAACAATATATCTGGTGCTCAAAGGTATTTAAGTTTGGATCGGAATTCGTAGTGCAATGTTATGAAATAAACGTATTAACTTACATTTAATAACGACTGGAAAGAGGTCAGGTCTCAGACCTTTAAATCCGTTGGACATTATCAAGCCTAAACTGTAGTTTTTACTTCCTGCTGTAATATCACTTTACACACTGAGTTGGCATCTGGTTCAAATTTATTATTTCTGCTGTTCTGGTCATTCATAATGAACTACGGTCAATTGTGATCAACCATTACATTTGAAAGCAGTTTTCCAAACCTAAGTTAGGTATTTAAAAGTAAACTTCCACAGATTAATGCACCAGCTGCTATGACTGAAATCTAACTTTTGAAGCAAGTAGTTGGTTTTTCCTGGAATTCATGACTTGCTATACTGTACAATAGCTAGGACTTTCCATACCGCATGTAACATTTGTAATTTAAAATGTACTCTATCTTGGTGTACTCTATCTTAGTGTTATAGTTTAGTCTACTCTAGGTATTGCAGGAAACTGAAAAAAAATTAATAAAACTACCCAAATTGTGCCACTAAAATTGAAGGAATTCAGTAGGTAATTATATCTAAAAAAAATAAAAATCTGTAAACATAAAGTAGGAACTAAATTGGTTTTGAATTATCACATTTTACTGATCAATATTAATTGTGTTTGCTACATTTTAGTAAAATATTTCTAACTGTTCGTTAAGTAGATCCATAAGGTAGAAGTGCATCCTTGTTTTTGGCATGAAGGTCCAAACTGATCATTTACAGTACAGTACAGTGCTGTATAGTAGTACACATGAACTTTTAACCTATATTGTCACTGTCTGTAATACTCTATTATTTATTTTCATGTGGTTATTGCATTCTCAGAAATGTGGCACTTTAATATCTGAGAAGTGCATAATGTATGGAATAAACTGATAAAGAATATGGCTGTTTATATAATTTGTCAGCTAAAGAGGTTGAACTCACTATAAAGTATGGTGAACTTGAGTGTGAAGCAATACAGGTAAAGGCTTTTTATTTTTGTATGGTATGCATACAGTATCTATCAGGACACCGTCACTTGTTTGCGTGGTTGTTCAACAAGAAATGCCAATCTCTCTACTGTAGCTGTTGGAACACCTTAAAACACAACAATAAGCTAATATTGTTTTCCATATAAAGCATTCATGCTAAAGCATTTAAATTTGCTGTACAGGAGAGAAACTTGAAAGTTAGCCCTACATCAGTTGTGGTAATTTTCAAATGTGACTTTCTCTCGATGTGTCGATCACATGTTTTTGCATTGGTGTAATTAATTAATTTTTGGGGGAGGGTAGGGTGTGGGGAAGGGCCCCCTTCCCCCGTATGGGAGTGGGAAGGATTCAGATGAAAATTCAGAGGGGGTCCACAAACGTTTGACTTTTTGAATCTTGTGTGCTTCTTGTAATTTCAGTATGGTTTGGAATAATCATCACAATATAACATTCAGTACTTGAAATAACTTGACTGCGACGGGTCTGTTTAGTCGCAGCCGAGTGTTGTTGTTGCCACTGTGCAGTACAGTAGTAGCTAAAGAGAAACTATGCCACTTCCGTATTTCAGAGAGTGTTACTGAGAAAACCAAACATCTTGTTTTACCTTTGTATCAAAGTTCTTTTCTGCTGATCAGACTGATCTGTCAAATAGTTAATTTGTAAAGCTTGAGGGTATGCTTCCTTGTTACACTAGTGTTGAGATCCTGAAACTTGGTGACCCTATAGGGGTTTGAGAGGGGTACTATGCCGTAATGAACAATGGAGTGTATTGTATTTCCATTCCGTTTGATCTGAAATGGAAATGATGAGTCACTTGTTATGTAGTAATACAGTTATGTGGCCTGGCATTTTAGTTGTTCAATTTCTAGCTATGTAACAATGTTCCTTACCACCATGAACTTCATATGTCATGAAAAGTGCAGAATGCCTTGGAGAGTATTTTACTTTATATTATTGTAAAAGTTTAAATTCTTTGGTATTGCCTTTCGGTGGGAGTAAACATCTGGTACAATGTACTTACTAAATATTAGGAAACCTGTCATTCGCAAGTAGTGTTAATCTGCGATTTCAAAAGCTTTTCCTTTTAATTAGTCCGTGGGGTTCTAGCATTCCCTAGAGTCTTTGTAGTAAAGTGCAAAGCTTGTATAGTGGAAGTTGTATACATCCCTGATATGGTCTTTATTTCAGAAGGGAATTAAGTTATGACCATAAAGTAGCTCTACTGTATTGTCACTGTTGAATTACAACAGTATACTAGATGTGTAGCTTGGTGCAACCATTTTTAAGTACTATAAATAGAGATTTATTATGAAAACATGGTACAATGTCAGTAACTGTCTTCACTGAAAATTCTCCCAGGTTCCAAAACTGACTAGGTGTATAGTGAAGTGCAGAGTTGTTAAGTACTACGTACTGTAGTTTATAGTTACTTTTCTCTCAGTTTACTGCAAACATGCATCTACTGCATACCTGTATCTACTGTACATTTACAGCACAGTATAACACTTTGTAAATCTAAAGTGCAGTATACAACTATGTACATTTAAAAGTACACTTTAACACTATGAACATCTACGGCACACTTACTGTACCTCAGTCTATGCACGTCAACAGCACAGTTTACCATTATGTACATCTTAAATTCAGTTTAACACTCTGTACATCTGCAGCACATTTTACTGTACCTCTATGCACGTCAACAGCACAATATACCACTATGTACATCTACAGTACAGTACTGTACAACACTATGCACATCTACAGCATAGGTTTACCACTATGCACATCTACAGCACAGTATACCACTATGTACATCTAAAGTTCAGTTTAACACTCTGTACATCTACAGCACACTTTACTGTACCTCTATGCACGTCAACAGCACAATATACCACTATGTACATCTACAGTACAGTACTGTACAACACTATGCACATCTACAGCATAGGTTTACCAGTATGCACATCTACAGCACAGTATACCACTCTGCAAATCTACAGCATAGTTTACCATTAATACACAATTACACATCTGCAGCACTATACCACTATGCACATCTACAGCACAGTATACCACTATGTACATCTTAAGTACAGTTTAACACTCTGTACATCTACAGCACAGTTTACTGTACCTCAGTCTATGCACGTCAACAGCACAGTTTACCATTATGTACATCTTAAATTCAGTTTAACACTCTGTACATCTGCAGCACATTTTACTGTACCTCTATGCACGTCAACAGCACAATATACCACTATGCACATCTACAGTACAGTACTGTACAACACTATGCACATCTACAGCATAGGTTTATCACTATTCACATCTACAGCACAGTATACCACTATGTACATCTAAAGTTCAGTTTAACACTCTGTACATCTACAGCATAGTTTACTGTACCTCTATGCACATCAACAGCACATTTAAAGCAGCATTTTGCGTTGGGTCGCTTTTTTCCATCTTTTTAACATGTGCATCGATTTTTTTACATGTATCAATCATAAAACAGCAAACCAAGATACTATCCAAGTTTCACCCTGCCAAGAGCATTAATTAGCGAGTAATTAACGATTTATGTCGGTAACGAGTAAAAGTGTCCTCGACAAAGTTTTCATATCTCCAAATCCACTAGTTTGAATTCCACCAATCAGTGAATAGTATGTTTATTCATGAGCATTTTGCGTTTGGTCGCCGTTTTCTACTTTTTTGACATGTCCATCCAGTTTTTTACATACATCAAATCACAAAACAGCAAATTAAGATATTAGCCAAGTTTTTCCCTGCCAAAAACGTTAATTGGCGAGTATTCCACTTACAAAATTAATCGCATATAGTTCCCAAACCCACTAGTTTGATTTCAACCAATCAGAGATGCAGGTTTAGTTATGAGCCATTGCTAAAAATAGATTCAAGACTTTGCGTTGGTACAACCAGGGAGATGCAACTGCCTGGTACAACTGCCATATGGAGTGTACACAAATCAAGCGTGGTGTTATATTACGTATCTGTCAATGACGTTCGTAGTGTTTAAATATTCATATTATGGGCGAGGTTTATTGGGTTCCCAACGGAAAATATCTTGGAGAACAACAAAGTTGAAAGTTGCAATTTTTTCGACTTTTATGCCACCATTTGAAGTAAAATATAAATAGATAAGCTAGTTATGTATGTCGTTATGGCATAGTGGAATCAGTGAGGTTGAAAAAAATCATAGTCGAGGACGCAAAATGCTGCTTTAACCGCTATGCACATCTAGAGTACAGTATAACGCTATGCACATGTATCTGCAGTACAGTTTAACACTACTGTATGTATATATTCAGCATAATTATACAACTGTAGTTAACAGTAGAGTAGCACAAGCCAGTGTTTACTTCACCTTTGGTTCAAAATTAATGAAGTTAAAATTCATGCAGTCTTTGCATTTTTAGTGGACAGTAAGCAAGATTGTTAAATTTTTTATCAATGTGAACCTTGGAAGTACAGTAGTTTGCACAAGACACATACACTACAGCTGTGACCATGAATGTGTAGCACTTGATGACTTAAAACCAAAGCAGCTATTAGCATTTGGCCTTCAATATCTCACAGTAATGCAAATTCTACGAATTTCTCATCTAAGCTTCAATTAGCAAAGTGAGACATCTCAGAGTTTTTTTTTTTCACCAGGTGAGCATTGCTAATAAATAACATAATTTGTAGCCAATAGAAATCCTTCTTTGGTCATATTGTTATCAGTATATTAAAATTTACACACATTTCCTTTTTTCAAAGTGGTTATTTCCGTAAATATGACCTTCCCTGTCTCTGCCCCTTAGTTCTGCCAATATATCATTTGGTGTACTGTTACCCAGTGTTGATGATATCGGTTTAAAGATGAATGATAGTGATTTTTCAGCATCGACGAAAAAATACAATTTTATTCAAGAGTATTCTAGTTGGTTTCCATATTACACATGTGAAAATTCAAGTCAATCCGATGTTGGGAAAGGCTTAAAAAAAATTCCTAAACTCGTTGATTTTTTAAACAAAAATTGGGCTTTTCGCGAACAGCGATATGATGATCACGTGATCTACAGTGACATGTGACGTCATTATGATGATAACAAAGTGAGCTCGGCGTAGTGTACTTCAGCAGTGTGCACTTAGTGTGTAAGTTTAGTTGCAACCTACTCTATATTGGACTCGACAAACAACAGAAACCAGAGAGGAGATTTGATACACTGCGTGAGACATTTAACGATCTAATTTTAATAAGGAGTTATTGTTCCTGCTTTTTCTTGTCGTTTTAGGGAAGCCGACTGCCCCAATGTAAATTACGGTATAATCGGTCATAGAGCCATCTCGGGCCCAATTGAAATTTGCGTGTGGCAAGGTCACTAAAGTAAAAAAAAGTTTGAAAGATTGATGCTTTTATGCCGCATTATTTATATATATCCCGATAAATGCAACAGTAAGTGTTGGAACTGGAAGACATGTCAGACGTGAACAACCTAATGACTATGTGAGGAGAGAATCCACGTGCAAATTTCAATTGGGGCATGGACGTCGCTTAGGCAGAGTTTTTTTGGGCAGAGATGTGTTCATACCCTCCAAACCACTTTAAATGTAATACGAATAGGAAATGTATGTATGCTCGAGCGAAACAAAACATCGTGTAAGTATTACTTACGAGCGCACACTGTCACTTATGTTTGCACAGTGTGAAAGTACCGTTTGCGGACCTACGTGAAGTTGGGCTAGAATACGATTCCTCCTGAAGCCCAAACCACGAGACATGCATGTGAATAAACGCAATAGGCATTGCATGTAGTGAGAAAATTGTTCGAGCTAGACTAACTACTCGATTGAGTTCAAATGCGGTTGTATTTCAAGCTCAGTGAAACCATTCTGTTGGATTTAATGACGCATGGAACAAGGAACGTTTATGTTTTACAGTAGGCCTAGTGCATACAAGCGAATCTACTTTGTTTAGAACTTTGGATTTTCTTTCGGATGTTATACTAAACTAAGTTTGAGACTATCATCACTATTGTTATTGTGCCAGTTTGACTGGTAAGTGAGCACATTCATACAGCACTCTGTATAAAACCCGCCAAAAACGTGATCGTGAGATTTACGTTACTTTGGGTCAGCTTGCGAGTTACCTCTTCAGATATTGGGAAATCGTTGCGAAATCGCCGCAAATTTCGTAAAAAAAAACTTGTAAACACGTGGTGAAGAAATCAAGAAACACCATGATATTCATTATCTATTTATGTCCTGAACATTACGCCGGAAAATAACAGTTATGCTGACACGAAATGCACGCACAGCTCCGTGCTGAACAGTTCACAACAGAAAAGATCATCACAGTGATGTCATTCACTGACCTGAGGGCTGTTCAAGGTCGTTGCACTGTTTGCAAAATCCTAAATTACGGAGACGAAAAAACGATGTTTCAATTCCATTTTTTATAACTTTCCGGTGTGCTATTTGGAATATTAAAAAAATATGTTGCCTGGTAACATATAAACTACATTATATATGAAAATGAGAGATTTTTTTTCTGTCACTATCGTTCTACTTTAAGACAGATACACCTCTTCAGCCAATTTGTGACTAAATGTTTAATGGGTAGAGTACAATGGTGAGCTAAGCAAGAATTAACTTATTTAGTACAGCATGTAATTTTAATCAATGACTCTGTACTCTGAGTATCCTACTGTACAAACATGTGTTATAGCATACATATGCCATACACTTAGGCAGGGTTCGCAGGTTTCTTCCGGGGGTGGAAAAAAACGCGGAATAAACCGCGGTTTTTTCCACTCGGAAGAAATAGGTTTCTTCCAGTTTCTTCCGGACAAATTGGAAGAACCTCATTTTTGGGGGAAAAACTGTTGATAAAGTTTCATAACAACCTGCAATGATTTCTAACTATGTAATAAATGGACAAGAAGCACTATAGTGTCATCTAGGTAGTCTGTATCTAGGTTTGGAGCACATGACCTGCTTCCAGCATATACTGTACACAATATATTACTAGGCTACTAGCATCGGACAATTCAGGGAACAACTAATGGCAAGCAATATTTTGCAGACCAGAATGGTCCTGATTTATAGCCCAGTTCTTAGTTAAAAACTAGTTTCTGAGTGGAGGGGCAAGTGTTCCCTGGAAACTAGTGTAGGCCTGCTACAATGCACACTCATTACTACGATTACATTGACCACTATGGCCATATTTTGTGGAGATTGAACTCAAGACATGAGTTTCACAGATTCGACTGGAAGTTGTAGTGTGAAATGAGGGCTGGCTCGCGGCCAGCTGTGTTTAAAGGGTGTGAAGACTCGTGCAAAAAGAAACGTCTAATGCCGGTAACCTGACCTAGTTTTGAATGAGGTGTAACAGAAGTGTTAGACACCACCATCGATCGCTGAAAAAACACACAGCTTGCTACCATCGGTAATTATACACTTAGTATAGTCAGTACATACAGCTGCGGTCAATACCCACAGCACAGTGTACAAACAATACAGCGATGGACATCTCAGGTCCAGCTAAAGATAACAAGGTATAACGTTTCATTACTGTACTGTCTGCATTTTGTAGCGACACGAACAAAACGTCACTTGCAAGCAACAGAAAGTTAACTTTTTCAGATGGCCGCACACGGTTTGGGGCAAGTCTTCAATGCCTTTAATTGTGGATGTTTGTTCTTTTTGCTGTTGGGATGACAAGTCCTCCTGTTAACTACAAGTTGTAATTTAGGGAGTTGCAGAAATTAAACTGTTGCCTAAATCTAACAGATATTGTTCGGCTATTTTCTTGGTGTTCATTGTATTAAATCCTCAGTGCATGGGCCAATCCAGGTTAATCATTCATACAGTATGGCCAGTTATGCAATTCTGGTTGATGGGGGGATCGCGAGATGATAAGCAGTCCTTCAATATTGTTATTTATAAGCAAACATCTTTAGGTGTAGAAAAACAACCCAAAATAATAATCAAAACAAAAATATCATATTTTAATGGTTTCAATGGTATGCATTTCAGTCAGATGGTGGTAAACTATTTGTCTCTTTATCATGTATGTGGGTTGTGCTGCATTTATGCCAATTTTCACAGTTTCTTCCAGTTTCTTCCGGTTTCTTCCAGTTTCTTCCGGAAGAAACTGGAAGAAACCTGGAAGAAACAGGTTTCTTCCAGTTTCTTCCACGTCCCTGGAAGAAATAGGTTTCTTCCGGAAGAAACCGAACCCTGCACTTAGGTGTAGGATCCTGTTGGCAAACAAAATTCTGTAAAATTTATAATCATTTTGGGGGGAAAGTAGGCAGACCTGGGCTGGAAAACCTTGCGAACCTTCCGAACCAGGTTCGCGGGAAATCCGCGATGCTCGCAGGAAATCTAGCCTGGCTGGAGAAAAAAAAAATCGGGGAAAAAAAAAACGCAAAAAAAAAAAAGGGGACGAAACTTAAAAAAAAAACACGAAGGAGCAAAAAAGTACATCTGTAAAAACAATAAGGAAAATTTCAGAAGAAAAGTTTCAGAAACAAAAGAAAAATGTCCAGAGAGCGTGCTCGCAATTTTAGTCACAATAGCCTATAGCGAGTAATGATGTGTCCCCAACCCACTCACAAAGGGAAATGTCACACGGACACACACAGCCCAGCGCGGGAAGGTTGCTGTAATAAATCAGCCTCGCAGGAAATGTTTTGAACAATATTGCCATTCCACATTTTTTTATACTTATATTGTATTTTAGTTAGTAAACGTTTTCTTTCGTATGAATTTGACTTCAATTCAGTGTTCCCTCTAAGGTGCGGGATTCCCTTCAACTGACTCAGTAATCCCGCAAAGAAAACATTTGTCTGCTGGAAATCCCCGCATCGTTTTCTTGCATTCGCGATAAGTTTATACTCAATGCACAACGTATTCACTTGACTGCAAAAAAAACTCCGAAAATCAGTAGAGAAATTACCAATTTTGTACGAAAAGTAAGTTGGTACACCTTTCAAATTTTACGAAAGATCCAGCAAAACACTTTCGAAAAATTCACGCGAAACTGGCATATCGTGCTAAATGCAACTAACGTCATGTAAACAAGGCTCTAGTACACCCATCTATGAATAAACCGTAAGACCATATCTGGTGTTAAGCGGGGGGAAAAGAAAGTATTTTCTAGAATTTCAAAAAATACTGTACGGAAAAACTAATATCCTACCCTAGTTAAGTGCATAGCAAATAGCCTAACCACCTCGTCGGTTACGGATCTCACGTAACTACAAAAACACAACTAATTGTATTTTGCGAACTTGACGTTTTCTACAAGAACATGGAAATAATATTAAGCATTTAGTTAATCATGCCAAGTGGCCTAAAACATATTTTATTACAAGGTTTACTTTCATAAAGTTGGCCATAGCTAGTAGGGCCTCGATGTGCTGCGTGTATCATGGGGAATACTCACTGGGTTAGTGTAGATCAGTGGGAATACTCCATGTAACGTTTCTTGGAAACGTGCCAAAAATGTTAACAAACAGGTGTAAGACAGGGGATGAGCGCAGTTGTTTGGTAAGGTACCTGGGAAAATTCGCAGCACATGTACAGTAAGTAGCCTACCGTAGTATATAAGTAGTGTTAAACTGTACTGCAGTTGTAAACTGATGTACGTATAGTGTGCGCTTTTCATTGTTAGGCAGTCTATAAACGGGGCTTTGCCGAACGTTGTTTGTTTCATAATATCGGAAGTTCTGTATGTTAAACTTTTTAAAGATTGTACAGTAAGGCAGATTAAATCTTTTTTCATTTTATAACATAATATAGCTACTCTAACTTGTCATTTTCAAATTTTCATCAGCTTCGTGACAATTTAAATTCAAAAAGTTGTCAGTATTTTGCATCAACTGCGAATTTTTTATCGCCAGACTCACAAAAATACCAAAATTTTCCGGGGTCTTTGCCCCCTGAACCCCACAAGGGGTTCCACCCCTTGACCCCACCAGGGCCCTAGGGCGGGCCCCGGCGAACACCGGAGCGAACACCGGCGGGAAATCGGAAATGTGTTCGCGGGAAATTGAACAAGGTTTTCCAACACTGCAGACCTGTTTCCTTGCACAGAATTGCAAAATGAATGAATTCAAAAAGTTTTCAACATTTCAAGCCAATCACTGTATAATTCAGGGCTGGTAGCTCACACTTTCTTCAGAAACCTTGCTGGTGGTGGTTGTACATATCGTTTTTGATTTTTCTCGATAGCTATGTTATTTATTTCAATTTTACCATAAACAAAAGGCTACTGTAGTATACAGTTGGTACTATACAGTTATGTTGTCAAGTTTAGTTTTGCACCACATGTATGCTATTCTTGGTTACAGTCCAGGGGCTCAGAGAGGATGCTTCGCCAAAATGTAACAGATTTTAATCAGCTATGTCGAACTCAGTGTATATTTAATGTATCTTTAGATGAGACAGGTAAGCATATATTCAAACATCCAAACTGATAAGTTTTGAGATATATGTCCTCTTAAAATACTAGGCAGGCCAATACTATAAAATCTCATGCAGAGATACAGTGCTGAGTTTGTAATTATTCCTAGACAAGATGATCCACTGTTCATCGCTGCCTGTTCACATTTTACTTGACTTCCTCACTTCCCTGTCTCCTCACCACAACTGCACTATTGCTCTACCATGTCTAGTGCATTTGGTGTTCCTTGTAGTACCGTTTTCCCGCGGTGACTAACCCATTCCTGTCTACTGCCCTCCTCAATCTACCACCCAAAGTGTCTAGAGCTCTTCGGGAGCGTAAAAACAGAATTCGTTCTTGAAAAATCCTACCTAGCATAACCCATCGGAAAGCCTTTCAAGGATTCCCATCGCCTGTTCTGCCAAACCATATGCAGATGTTAAGTTTCGTTTTACTGTATTTACACTGATTTGGGGAAATTTCCCTCTGGTTTACCTGTACCTCACACCTATAAAGTGTCTTACGGTAGTTGTACCAGTTGGGTGTGTACCGCCAGTAGGATTGTCTTTATTTCAAGCTGCTAGCTCACTTTCCTGAGAACCTTACAAGAAGCTAACCTTCTGAGAATACTTTTCTGTCATATTTAAAAATTTCCTGTAGTTAGTAATAATATCTCCTTTGCAACTTCAACATGTAATTAGGTTAACCAGAGGTCAAACAATGGGGAAATAATTGTGGGTAACATACAAATAAAATGTTGCATGTACTTCCTACTTAAATACTACTGTGAATATATTTTACTCTTTTCCTTTAACCTTTCCTTCACAACTTATCTCAAGGCAAGTAGTTTCCTGGTCTTGTACAATTATTTATGTGTGAGATAACATGTAGGGAAGATATGTAGCATGTTGAGATTCGTAGTGTGACTGCATAAATTTTCTTTAAAAAATGAAAGAATAAATAAATAAATAAATAAATAAATAAATAAAAAACAGGTGTAGGTGGATGCAGTTAACATGACTTGCATTCAACTATTCCTGCTGTATATGATTGCATTGTGATATACTGTACAGTAGGGGCAGCACCAAAATTATGCTATAGCCATCTCTTTATGTTTTCTATGTTGATTTAACCAACACTAAATTATGCTAAACATTCCTCGAATTTTAATTTTTATATCATTATTATTATTATGATTCTTATGATAAATAATTTTATTTTAAACCTGAAAGTGCTACATTAGAAATTGCTTACCTCTCCTGTTTTGTGAGTATGTAAAGCTCTATTGTTTAATTGTTGCCTATTTCGCAAAGCACAGTCTAAATCAGTCTATGTAATTTTGATCTCTTCTCGTTATACCTATGTTTGCTTTATACTTATTACTAATTATGCACATCTACTGTACTGTAAGTAGCACAGTACCTAAAGTACTCTAGTCTATAAAATTCTTGACAATAAAATTCTGTGCATTATTAACGTTAGCCTACCTCTGAACATTGCATGTTGTGCAACCTGCTGTATATATCTACTAACTGTAAAATTATTGTTTACTGATATTTTCAAACTACTGTAAAAAAACTCAATGTATGTTAGATTAATTAAATACACTCTGTGTACATATTGTTGTTTTTCATGCATCATGCTGGTAAATATTCCTCGAAAATGGCTACTGTAATAACGAGGGTACTCCTGTGTTGACATGGCGTGTTGGTGAATGGGTACTTGGTTTACCATCGAAAAGGGGTTTTCCCCACTGGATATTAGGTTATACCCATTTTGTGTCTATATTCAAACCTATTGTAAATGATGTCATATTGGGGGTGTTGTCTTTTTGGTAGGGACAGTACCTTTTGGTACCTGAGTAGTAACTGATGTCCATTCACAAATAGCTTTGTTGGGGGTTTCCCCTGAAAACTCCCTCTGGTGCCTTGGTGGTGTCAGCTTTTGTGAACTTTTTCTCGGACACTGTGATTTGAGCATTCAGGTGAAAACAACAGCTTTGGTGTTTTAAGGTCAATCTGGATCTCATTCAAGAATAACATTTTATAACTATGTCAATCATAGACATGGATAGTCAACTTTCCACTTTAAAAACAATGCAGAAATCATTTTATTGGTAATTGTACAAATCGTTGAAAAGTCTCTGGGTGTCAAAATGTTTGGAATCGAGTGAAATCGTTAAACTGTTTTGCTCATTATGGTTTATTTGGTTGTTAAACTTGTAAAAGTATAGTAAAATGCCCTATTATAGTTTCACTATTTTGCCAACTGATTGTGAGTACTATGTCACCAGTGGTGCCAACAAAATTACAGGGCAACTGCTCTTCTGTTTAATACATTGCACTGCTGTTATACATAACATTTACTAATAGTACAATCAGTACTCTGTGAGTATTATCATTGGCAGAATATTCCAATGTTGTCCTCCTTTTCTTCCCAAGGAAAGGTCAGGAGTTGGTGAGTCCTGTAGAGTTGTTAGTGATAACAGCCTTGATGTAATCAAACTTTTTAAGTTTCACGAAAATTGGTGAAAGTATTCCACCAGATGAATTGTTTCTGGCAATTTGTTGCAATAAATTGCAGTACAATTTGCTTAGACTAGTGTGGAATTCACTACCTGGGATGAATTCAGTCCATTTAGATGAGAATTTCTACTTATTTTGTTCCAGTATTAGCTACTGTACTCAGAAGCTGTGAATAATCTTCTGTATGTTTAACCATGCTATAAGTTTAGCTGACACCTGTACTAATAATGCTTTTTTTCCCCTTAAATTTCTTGTCTAAATTAGAACAAACAAATCTGGTCAATGGTATGTGTGTGTGTGTGTGTGTGGTTGTGTGACAAACTTGCTTGTAACACAATAACTCGAAATGTGCGAGGTGGTTTAACTTCATAGTTGGCATATATATGTGTTCACCTTAGTGAGTATAGTACAAGCACCCTACTGTTTCTTGTTGAGGTGAAAGGTCATTTGCCATACAGAGGTCAGTTTTAAAATCCTTATAAACACAATAATTCAACTATACAGGTAGAGCTTGGATGAACTGCACACTTGAATATATACATATACACACACCTAAAGTAGATCTTCCTTACTAGTTTAGTGGAGGTCAAAGGTCATTTGAGGTCAATAGTTCTAAGGTAATGTCTTGAAGACCTTGTAAACACAATAACAGTTATGCTTAGTTCAATAGCCAAAGTCTGAAACGATATGACTCGTAGCCAAAGCTGTGCAGTGTAGATGGACTTCACCATACTTGAGACGTAGGTAAAAGATAGAGGGCCTGACACTTTGATCCTATCAGGAATCTTTCTGCAGTTCGGCTAACTGAAGCAAACAAGCTTAGCTAAGAACACACGAAGAGAGACAGATGGAAAGACAAGTAATTTGTACAATTGATGTAGCAACAAAGGTGAGGTCCTTAATCCTCTCACCACTCTGTCCTCTCTTCTCACCTTAAACTGTCCGGCCCTCTAAATTTAACGTATTTACCTACGCAGGTGATCTGCAATAGATAAGCAGTTGTTAAGAGTTATTTTCTCTCTCTTTGATGTGTAGGTTCACTTGATTACAAGCAGTTTGGTTGTCAACCATGATCAACACACTAAACTATTGTGTGCAGTCAGTCTATTGAATATCCTCACATAGTTGGTAGTTAGGAATCTCACTCTGATTTAAAGATTGATGGCATCAACTGACCAAAATTAATTTATTTAGATAGATACAGTAGACACATGTATACATGCATTATAGATGCAACAATTTGCATGTTGCTATGTATGCAGAGATGGCTCTACAAGGTACAGGTAGACAATTATGTAGGCGTATATTGTTGCTCTGTAGTGTTTGGTACTACAAGTGTCTCCTGATTAAACATATATAGTATCTATATTGAAGATTAAATGTACAGCTGGCATTTGAACATGTCATGTCCAAGGTGTATCTCTGCTCTAGTACAGTATTTGTCGCGTATTTTTGGAGTGTGATCAAAATTTCAGTTTCAGTTCTCGGAAAATTTGCAATGTACTCCACTAGAGGAGTAGTATCTGAGAGTTGAGAACAAGATGGATTTACTTAGTTTCACCTAGAGCTGTTATGATTGTTGATTGTTAGCTTGACGACCAAGTGGCCTGAACAAGGTAAAATAGATGGAAAAAGACTGGCTAAGTAACGTGGTGTATCATAGAAACTAATACAGTGTAGAGATAATGAGTTTGAAATACCTAGGTTTCCCTTAAGTGTATATGTCCATATATGCAAACTCCATAAGTGTCTAAAACTTATGATTCATTTGTTGATTCTGTTAATCAGCTGAAGGGTCTGGACTTTTCCCTGGAATTGAGTCACTTGGTCAACATATTCAGACATTGTGTGTACTGTTATATCTTGAAATCCAAACTCTCTGTCCATTACATTTCATATCAAGTTACCCACAAGTTACCTATAGATAGCAAGAGTGAAGGAAGGCCTTTACTCAATAAGGACTTCCCCCCATCATGTGATCCCATCAGTATTTTGAACTCAGTTTGAACCCTTTTGTGTTCCCCAATTCACTTACAGTTTTGTGTTGTCTGCAATATTACAAAAGTCAGACACTCCGTGTTGAAGACCAACAGTCTTAAAACCATAAAATAAATAAAATAGAGAAATACAATTTAAAAGAAAAATATTAGTTATAGTTAGTATCAATGTAAAACTGAAAGTGACCATTTTGCATTTTGAAGCCCACATTGGTTTTGAACAATTGTACAGTAATGAAAGATATGAGCCTTTTAAGTTCCTGGTAAGTACTATATATAGCATACTATAGCTACATAAGCTTGCCTTTCTTATGAAATAAACTGATCCCTAACATGCTATGTAAGTCACAATGGAAGTTTACATATATACTGTATGGAATATCCTTTAATAGTTCATTTCTATTGTGATACTGTTCTTGGAGGTCATGAACTGTAGCCTACAGTAGAGTGTACTGTACATATCAGACCATACAATTGTTTGCTTTATGCATCCAAAATGTACCTTTTACATAGTTAAGTATTTCCTTGAAGCAATATAATGGCACTTTGAATAATGGTTGAGAATATTCCATTATTTGTACATGTACATGTGTATACATGTTTGTCTGTCTGTCTGAACCTATGTGCTGCTGTTTAAACACAGTAGTTAATACCTTTGTTTGCGTACATATAGGGTCAACACATTGGGTGATCCTGCATTAGTTTACTTAACTAGTTAAACTACATCCTGTACCATTGCTGGACTCAGCATAATATTCTCACAAATGTCCTTTAAAGGAGCATATTGCTCTAAAGTCTCATCCTGAAACTGACGCAGGCCTGCATACCCATCAAATTGTGATCCTTAAGCAATTCCAAACATGTACCAGACATATCTAGTGAGAAAAACATCTTAAATCTCAAAATGTTAGTAAAATTATGGGGTAAACATTAGACGTGTCCGGTTTGTTTTGGATTGTTTTAGAGGTAGTGTTGTGGCTTAAATTTCTTTCATTCATAAGATGTAATATGAATGATTTCTTACTTTTCCTTCATCCTCTTCTGCAGAAATAGATTAATTTGAAGGGAATTCTGTCGGCGGGGCGAGAGGTCGTTCTCTTACCAACCAGAAAAACGATGGAGAATGAATTCTCCTCTGACGAAGATGCCGGTGGCTTACAGAGCGACCACTCGGAGAGCGAGCCACCGTCCTCGGAGAATGAAGATGGGGAGGAGGAGGAGTACATGTCTGAACAAGAGGAGAACGGGGAAGAGGTTGAGGCTGACAAAGATGAAGAGTTAGAGAAAGAGAAAGAGAAAGGGGAAGACACTGGTGGAGAAGGGGGAGCTGAGGGTGATGCAGAGGGCGAAGAAGGGGAAAAAGAATTACGAGAGGAGGGTAACGAGAAGGTGAAAAAGAAAACCCTAAAGAGGAAGAAGAGCAAAGTGAAAGGTGACTCGGCTCAGCCAAAGACGAAGAAGAAGCGCAAAGGGAAAGAGCCGCTCTCTAAGAAGAAGAGAAGACCCAGTAAACCGAAGCACATGAGGAGGGATATTAAGTAAGTACTCACTGTACTATTGACTAAGTTAAGGTACTACTTTATTTGATTTGAATGAAAGAGAATGGTTGAGAATTAAAGAAAACAGGACAATGAAATAAAGATGATTTCCCATTGAGTCTAAGGCAGCAAATGCCTAATTCCAGTCAAATGTAACATGATCGGTTTTACTCGACTCATTCAAAATTTTAACCAGTAGACGGAAGGCACCCGTTCCCAGAGAATGTTCTGATACCAATTTGAACTTTAGAAACGAAAGAGAGTTTTTTAGAAGAAAATGTGATTTCCCAGTCTGATTAATGTGATCAGATGCTCATTATCTGAAATCAGAGCAAGTTAACATCAAACTACAGAAGTGCTTTTAGAATTCATGCTTTAAACTGAAAAACCTCTCATTGCATCTAAATGCCAAAAGTAATTCTACCTAAATGCTTAAAAACCAGAATCCTAAGATCTGTAACCCAACTTGCCTAAAGGTGTACAAAATGTTAAGTGCTCTTTTGGTTAATGGCTGGAAGAAGATGTTCACTGTGTGTCCATTCCTTTGTGGTATACTGTACATGTATATATATAATGCACAGCGAGTATGTTGGTTAGTGCTGTAGCATCAATACGGTACATACATTTATCTCTCCTATCGAAGCCTTTAGTCGTACATTGCAGCTTTTTGAGTCAGAGGCTCGAGAACATTCAGAACCTAGTAGGAGATTGGGCTAAAAATTTTAGTAAGCTGAAAATAAGTGTGTAAAAGTAAGTTAGCCTGACGTTTCGATCCTAGCAGGATCTTCTTCAAAGGCTAAATAACTCAAATTTTTGGAAGATGTTGTTACAGAAATGAGATGGTACAAAGTTGTGAATTGTCTCAGACAAAGTTTGGATTGTAAGTTTTCTAACTTGAAGCCTTCACACAAAGTTGAGTGACCAGGAGAATAATGTCATTCCCAAGACCATTTTTTTGTTTGGCTGTGTAATTTGTAGCAATAATATAGCCTTACCAGCACATGACAATTGAAAACATCAGCCCTACAGGTTGTTGTAATATAGAGAGAAAGCTAGCTCGCTAATTCATGCGAGTATTGCTGACTTCTTGCTAAAATGTTTGGAATGAAACTGTAAGCCTTTCTGGAGGCCTTGGACTCAATGTTGAGGCATTTCTGCTATTTCTGAACAACATACTGTCCATCTTATGATAAGTATGTCTAAATGACATGCATACTTGATGGAATGTGGTAAAAAAAAATCCAGCCAACTGATTTATGGAAATTTTACTGTACTACTGTAGGCACGTGCGCCAATATCGTCATGTTGTTGTTACACTACAGGATGCATGGTATTGAATTCGTTGTGCATATACAGTAGGAACCCATCATACTCTACGATAAATGAAACAAAATACCCAAACAGGAATGAGTCTAAAGTACATCTCTGTGGTACTACAGTCTGTCTGTGGGTTATTAGTGTACATTTAGTGCCTTCAATGGAATACTGATTGCATTTGTTAACTTCATGCAGTATTCATAATGTGGCATGCTACACAACAGCGTGACTATTACTTCATAATAAGTACTGTATGTGAATAACATTGTTATTCTGAAATATATGTACAGTACTGTATGAGAGCAAGTTTCACAAGACTGAAGGCCAGCATCTAGAACAGAATATAGATTTTACATAACAGTTTTATGTATTAGATATGACCGTAATAAAACAATTTTTGACATTTTCTCTCAAGAACATTCTTATTAAAGATAATAAGGACTCAATGACTCAAATTACAATTGTGTGATCATGCTAGTATTGGTAGTAATGTTGCTAAGGTGTAACCCAATCTCTCCTATAAATACATATCAAACAGTGCTCTTTCAAAAATGTGCTTCTACCACCTTCAACTCACCCCACCCTACCTCTCCCCACCTTCCTCTTCTTCCCCACCTTCCTCTCCCCACTTTCCTCTCCCTGTCAATGATACTGAAACAGATTTGAGATATATACATACATCCCTCTGGAAGAATCATTTTGAAGGATGGGATGCGGAAGATCAGTTTGGAGGATGGGATGTGGGAGGAGTAGGTGGAATGTGCTTTGAGGAGCTAAACATGAGGGCGATCTTAAACATTGGCATCCTAATTATGCGAGTAATTGGACAACAGAAAAATAACCGAGTCATTATGAATAATAGAAAAGAGAGGATCATTATCCAAAGGTCACAGGTTTGAGTTACCGGTACTGTACATTCAAGACATACTGTAACAGTTCTTCGCTCTTCTCCTCATTAACACCCTGCAAAACATTTTAGGTTATATCTGTTGACAATATTAGTAAACGGTTAAAGGAAAAGTGACCGGGAATTTTAGACAGTGAAAAAAAGCAAGAAAGTTTATACGGATTGAATGTGATTCGAAACAGTGATGTCTGGATAACTGGTTATTACATTTCACATTGTCATTGCTAACGTTCTTGGGAAAGTTAGAGTTAAGTTTGCCTTGTGCAGTACATTTCATTGCAGTAGTGTGGTTTGTAGCCAATGGAGGATGCCGTGGCAGCTCTAGTGCAGTAGTTAATCTACCAATTCATTCATTAACATTGATATGACTTTACTTTAGGAGTGGTCCCTTGTAAGCCAAAGTAATTGAGTTTGAAGTTAAAAGTGACTATAGGGCATGAATGTGCAATGATTTGGTCTTAAATCTAGACAAATAGAAGATTGTGAAACTTTAAGAAGCCTCACCCCCTCCCCCCCACTCAAAAGAAAAGCCCACTTCTAATGGCAATATCTGTTTTTTATAAGGAATCTGATGAAAGAGACAGAACTGGATGATCAAACTCTCGCTGCCCAGAGGGAAGAGGAAGAGAGGAAGAAAAGACTGGAAGAGCAGAGAGCACAGAACGTGTCCCCGCCTCCTCCACGTAAGTCTTCACTCATGAAATCTGAAAACAGCTTTATCCAGTGATCAGGGAGCAGAAAAGGTTTAATCTAACACTCTTTGACTAACCTGGTTCAGTATGCACACATGTTACTTAGAAGCTTTATCCAGTCATCAAGGAGTAGAATAGGTTTAATCTAACATTCTTTGACAAAGCTGGTTTCGGTATGCATAGATGTAAAGTTTGACTCGATTGATCTGTTACGAATGAGTGTGAAAAGTGTGACATTTATCCTTATTGAAGCTAGTTTGCATACATAAATGTGAGATTGGTTGTACCCTCTCCCTGTTGCGTGAGTCAATGTTACGTAAATGTATCTCTGTGTAACGGTTAATGCAGTAATCTCCATTGTTTGATGAGTAGGTTATATCCTTAACAGGTCTGTAGTTCTACGAGTCCTGTTAAACATAAAGAAACGCATAAGCAGGTTTGGCTATGCATTGTAGCATGACCAAATTTTGTTACAATTCTCACGATTGTGTGAGTCTGCTGGGAACTGTATATAAACATCAGGACACCTCATGTAACCAATTGTTCTAAGAACAATGTAAGCAAGAATGTAAGCTTAAATTGTGAAATTTATGCTGTGCCTGGTATATTTGGGGAATTTTGGGGAATGCCATCAGAATATTGCTAGCTGTTTTGGAATTTTGTGATATCATTTATGTGGGAAAATGCTTAAAATAAGTCATTTGCTCATGTGGCATTTAATCGTTACCCGGTTTGAGCCGTGCAAGAAAAGAGGGATTTTCCCTGGCAACAATTAAAAGCTGAGTTGCTTTTAGTTAAGTGTACTATGGTTGTAATCATATTTGTCAGCCTTACATCATTAGCATCCCCTGTGACCTCAATAACAAATATGGTGACATTTAGAATGTGTATTGAATCGTTGTACCAGGGAATCTTTATAATGTAGATGGCAACTGTGCTACTACTATTGCATCTAAGGTAAACTTCATGAATTGTGTTATTGTAATGCCTCATCGCTTGAATTCCTAGAAAGTGATTGTAAATACTACATGGTATGTAGATAACAATAACGGTGATACCATTATATGACAGTTAAAGTGTTTTTATTCCAAGAAACCAAATATCTACTTTATAATCTTTATATAGAAGAACAAGGAAACACTCATAAAACAGCACTGTTAACTGAAGTACCCAGTACTTTCTCTTAACATTGAAGAAAACATACAAATTGGACAGATATTTTCTTGCATGAAATTTGTGGGCAAGACTATTTTTTGTAGTTGCAGGAAAGGGGACATAATATATTACTACTGCCTTTATATGGTAACACGCCTTGACTTGCATATAGCCCAGTAAAGACCATGTGGGATTTTAAAATGATATTTAACAAACCACAGTAAAAGTGTCTAGTCATGTACTCTGTAGAACTGACAAGTTCTCTGTGTTTGTTGGCCGTCTATAACCAGCTGGTATTTTAGAATATATAAAACAAAAGATGCAGCCCTCCTTTTTTAACTTTCTCATATTCCCTTTAATTTCCTGTGTTTTTGTTTTCCTCCCAGTATTAACACAGTTACTTGAAACTAATACCAGTGATCTGGTAGAGGAGCACAGACTCAGGAACGTCGAAGCCAACGAGTACATCGTCCTGGAGAGCAGCAGCGGTGATGAGGAGAAGAAACAGACAACAGTAGAAACTAAGAAAAGCAAACCAGGTCAGAATAGTCAGCAACATTTAGCACCGTCACTCTTATGATGTGTCTAAGGGCTGTAAGAATGCTACCGACTAGCGGTACAGAGTCGAAACCAAATATCGATCTTCAATGCCTCCCTTTCAATGGTCAAGTTGCGGATATATTTATCCGCAAACAAAGTTCAGATAAAACGCCAGTTTCTTTAGAGACGGTCACATGAATTAATTAACGGTTGTGCCCCGAACCTTTGATGATTAAGTAGAATTGATAATGATGTGAACTAGCCCGTTGTATTTATAAATTGTGACCTGGAAAGTTATCCTTGATAAAATGATAATATTGAAGTTTATGTTGACCATGTGAAATGGCCGACTGGAAGTAACAGATTCGTTTGAAGATACTTTGTGTAGCTGAGTGTGGAGTCCTAAATACTGTCATTATTTTTCTTCTTAATGTCTATCCTTTTCACACTCTTATTGACAAAGTAAAGCAAACTTCATCAAATATATTACAAACAATATTCCTTTCCATTTCTGCTGCATATATGATGTCCCTCTTCTATTACATGGAAGGGAAGTTAGCTGGTTTTGTACATGTATCATATGGCAGCATGTTTTACTGACTTCAAGAATAGTCAAGTCTAGGTGGTCCTCTCACTTTCATTTTTGTTCGAATTTTGTTCACAACCAAAATTCTTTTGTTTTTTTTTCAATCTTCATTATCATCCCGATATGTTCTCTCACTCAGTCACGGAATTGATTGAAATTTTGAGTTCCGATGAAGACGTGAAAGTCTTGAGCGAAAGTGAGAGGGACGAACAGAGCGACGCAGAGTTTGCGGTCCCCATCCACGGCCACGAAGAAGAGAGCGGCACGCACACGGACGACACAATCAACCAACCGGACGAAGAAGGCAGGGTACTGGTCAATGTCAGTCATCCGCTCGACGAACAAGATCTTTACCTCCCGCAGCATCTCGCATGTAAAGTGAAATCTCACCAGGTCAGAGTCGTAACGATTACCGTAATCATTCTCGTGGATTATGTTTTGCAAACGATCCACATCGTTCAAAAAAGGACTGTCTTTGTATCGTTGTTTAACCTGGCATTTATATTCTCACCGAACAATCGAAATAGTCAGACACAATTTGGTCGTCCCTCGATCGAAACGAAGACCTCCACGTGGCTACGAATATTTGGCTTTTCGGAGTTGACAAGTTACCTTCTTTTGTGACCCAATACAGCAAAGATCATGTCCCACAAAAATCAATGGATGAGATGGTACCAAACACAGTATCCTTGCTTTTACTTAAAATAGAAGCTGGGGCGAGAAAATGTGGAATGTCACTGACTTTGAAGGGTTAACTTTGTTAGATTCCCACATCCTGTGTATTGTTTCTGATGAATGAGGTAAAAAAAGAAATAACTAAAGCACTTTGAGGACATTTGATCAGATCTGTGGGGTTCAAAGAACTGTGGTAATGGTTGAAGGATTTAGTCACAATATGCGTATTCTCCATAGAAGAAAAGGTTCAAATCTTATGTATATGTTTAAATTCAAGTTTAATATTAAAAACATTCATATTGGCACCTTCACATTTTTCTTGCCATGTCTTTCTATGATTTTTCTTTCTTTTCTGTCATTTATTATTTATTGTGTGTTAAACATTACAGTACCATAAACGATGACAAGGTTTTATCACGCACAGTGAAACTTGCATGGTCATAGATATATTGCAACGTACTGTAATAAACTACACGCGTCTAGACAGTGTGCAAGCTCTTCGCAGAAACCATAAAATGATTGGAAAAGGAACTATTTGTTTACACAATTAAAAGGAAAAGTCAACGCAGGTGTTAAATGGGAACAGGAAGTCACTGATGGGTGGTCACATGTAGTGATATGAAGTAATCAAGTTGGAAGTTGCCTCTTGTACAGAAAGAGGAAATGGGGCAAATATCTGAAATTTTTGCATGAATTGTGTGTGTGAAAAATCACAAGGAAATGCCAGATCATGCCCCAATAAAATGCCATCTTGAAATGTTGATCAAACAGGGCTTATAATTTACCGTATTATATTCTTTGTTATGTGTAAGTGAGAATCGGTTTTGTGGGCACAAGTACATTGTGAATCTGTAAGGCATTCTACATATCACAATTAAAAAAACCTTCAATTAGATAGCAAGATGGCTGAACGGAAGTGTTTGAGCAGAGGAAAATAAATTATATAAACTCTGAATATTTTTTTTTACATTTTCCGACTACAAATTCCAACATAGTTCTTCCTGTTTGAAACAACGTTATTCCACATACCGGGAGAGTCAATACTTTAATATTTACGCACATTCTTGAATGTTGTGTACATGGTCAGTTGAACATGACTCTCATATTAAAAGAATAATACACAAGTTGTAAGGTGTTGCTTAATAATTAAAATAAATTAAAATAAATATTTCTTCAATCTCTGTTTTTTTTTTTCCCCCTCCTCTTTCAGATTGGAGGAATTCGTTTCTTGTATGACAACCTGGTGGAGAGCATCAACAGGTTTACGAACAGTGCTGGGTTCGGTTGTATTCTAGCTCACAGTATGGGGCTAGGAAAGACTTTACAGGTAGGCATATATACCTTCAGCTTCATCGGTTTACACGGTCAACTAATAAAATGACACATTAACCATAAACGTATGAGACTTCGTCATGATGGAACCCAGTCATGTGACTGCTGTAAACTGCAAGACTTTGCAACCAGTACTCCAATAACACTGTCCATCTTGTAGGCCTTCAGCACATTCCCAACTAATAGGCTTACAACAGTTCACCAACTGGGTAGGCCTATAACAGTTCCCCAACTGGGTAGGCCTTCAACACTGTCCATTTGTAGGACTTCAACACTGACAATCCTGTAGGCCTTCAACACTTTCCCACATAGTGGGCGTACAACACATTCCTAACAAGTTATGAGGTAATTTATTGACAGTTTGCATCAGTTTTGTTTAGTAAAAATGCTGGATAATTTTTGCACTACTATATATTAATTTCAAAAAATGAAACTGTTCTGAGGAGGAACTAGTTAAAGCGTAGAGGTGACATGTTCTTGATTTTCTTGCTCTTGTCAGAAAGATTATGATGCTGCTGGAAGATTTACCTTCTATAAATACTGTCAGAAATTGCTCTGAGATATGCAAATAATATGTCTAAAGATTGACCGTTCTCAGAAATACTGCCTTATCTGAACTGAGATCAAGCAGCATGTCCAATGTCGCCAAGGAAACTATCGAGATTGCTAAGTAATTTATTCCAGGGGTTGCAAAAAAGGTCACATTTTTCCAGCGAAATTTCGCAATAGGTTTATTCACATTGGAGATGAGTTTAATATAGACTGTATTTAGAATGTAGGAATATCATGTCCAAGGTGATTCAGCAATGAGTAAGGGATTTGGAGAGCTAGGGTCCGAGGGGCATGGAACTAGTGACAGTTAAAGTGACAGTAAAACAAGTGACAGTAACTAGTGACAGTAAACAAAGCCTTAGATGGTTACAGAAATCATGTCTTATTCACTGCAGGATGGTGTAAATTAGTTCGTCTTTATTAGTTTTATAAGCTTTATTAGTTTTATTAATTAACTCTATTTTCGTTGTCTCCTGTAGGTGATTTGTTTTACCGACATTTTTCTGAGATACACGACTGCTCGGTCAGTTCTCATCATCGTGCCAATAAATACTTTACAAAACTGGATTGCCGAGTTTGACATGTGGTTACCCCGTGAGGGGGACCCCTCAACGGGGAGGCAAGCCAGGCAGTTCAACCTGTACGTCCTGAACGATACCCACAAGACAACTGTGGCCAGGGCAAAGGTCATATGTGAGTCATCAACCTTCTTTTGCTTTTCTTTGGTTAGCAACATTTTTGTGTAAAGTTGACTTTGATAACACTTTGCATCCAGTGATGAAAGCCTGAACTGAGGCATATTGCTTGTGGGTGCCTCATCAAAAACAGTCTTTCTTTTTTCCATTCTTGTAAAGAAGTATGAAACTTGAGTGATGTCTATACACTGAAATGAAATTTTTACAAGTTAGTATTGAAGAAATTCTATTGGACACATCTGTTTGGGAGTACTTCACAGAAAGTGCTCAGGTGGAGTATGTAGAAAGACAACTTAGGGTAAAAGTAAGTAATGTCACAAATTTTGCTAGAAATGCTTAAAAAATGGTCACATGTAATCAACTTTGGAGGTGGTGCATTGAAGGGCTGGCAGATTGTAGTGGAATTAGATCATCAATTAAGTTTGCGATAGAAATTAAATATCTTTAAAAAAAAAATGTAGGTAGAGAAACATGAAGCAAACCTTACAGTAAAACCCATTACAGATAAAAGTATCAATCATGTCCTATTCGGTATGTTGGATTTTATCAATCAAGAAAGCATTTTAAAGAGAGATAATTGTTAAACCATGATAGTGAGAACATCAAAACTGACATTTAGTAACATGAGAAAGGTATTAAATCACAAAGAGTAGATTAATTGTTATTTATAAAAATGTGCTGCTTAAATTATTATGTTTTTTAGGCGACTGGTACCAAAATGGCGGTGTGATGTTAATGGGTTATGAGATTTACAGGTTACTATGTAACCGTAGGTTTACAGGAAAACCCAAACGGAGGAAAAAGAAGGGACCAGCCGGCCCGGAGGTCATCGATCTGGAGGAAGAGGAGAAACTGGAAAAAGAATTAGAGAGTAAGTGGCTTTGTTGTGTATTTCTATTAATGGCTGTAGTTAGGGTTAGAGTGGGGGAACCACAATGTTCTGGGTATAGACACAGCAAGGTAGGTCTTCTACAGGAATTCTAAGCACTGTGTCAAAAGTAGGACACTGAGGGATCTGCAGCCAGGCTGTATAGGATGTTAATCTTTTGTACTGTGCTGTCTCACACAATAGGCACTACAGTATTACACAATAGGCAATGGTGCTCTGCTGCAGTATATCTCTATTGTTTGCTGTATCTATGCAGCCTTGCTGCAGGGCAGTTAACAGCAGCTGCAGCTTTTCTGGTTAACACAGTGCCTTAGTGAATGTTTATAGTAAAGGGTTGGATTAGGACTGTGGAACAACAGTACTCTTTGTACAGACAGCATGATATCCTAAACGCTACATCAGACACTTGGGAATGCCGTTAAGGGTGGGATTAGAACCCTGACGAGGAGGTTGCTGTGGGAACTGAGAGTAAGATGTCTCTACTACATACCTGTGTGAATTTCATTAGACAGCCCTAGGGTTAGGGCTGAGAGAACATTGCAGGTGTAGCACACTCGGGCAGGGTAAGAAACTGTAAGGATATGCTTTGAGAATGAATTGCTAGACGAAATACATAACTGAGTTAGAGAGATATTATGTAAATGTCTATGATGAATGACAAAATCTATGCCTTATCCCACAGATATCAGGTATGCAATATGTAACCCCGGACCTGACCTGGTAGTCTGTGATGAGGGGCACAGAATAAAGAACAGTCTGGCTGGAATCTCAAAGGCACTCAAAAACATCAAAACAAGGTTAGTAGACTGGAGCAAAAACACTAATCTGTACTTTGTAAGCTGTAAAACAACGTGGGGAAAGCATTGTTGGTTGTTTTTGAGTGTTTTACATCATCCGCATAAGTAATATTTAGATATTTTTTGTTGTTCTTGTAAACATGTTACGCTTCATGCACCAATGAATTATTTGAACCTTTTTTGGTTTGACTTTTCTTAGGCCGGAAAGTGACATATGCAGTCCAATTGGCTTGTGTGTGGGTGTGTACGTGTGGTATCTGAGTTGAGCTTGTAGCAATGATGTCTTAATATAGCCAACATCAGCTGCTCTCAGATGTTACACGTGGCTTACCTATTATGAGTAGAAGAATCCATTTTTTTGGGGGGGGGTGAATGAAGATCTAAGGCCATTTGGTAAGGTTTAAGTTTTCTTATATTACAAGTTACCACTGGGAGATAGTCACACTGGTTTCCTTATTTTAGTCAGTTTTGTTATTAAGAAGAAACTTAGTTGGTTAGTGTATGGTGATGAGGAACCAGAAAAAAAGGTTTTCATCTGGGTAAAAATATATTTTTCATTTTTTTTTTACCAACTTTATTTCTCGACCAGACGGAGAGTTGTTCTGACCGGCTATCCCCTCCAAAATAACCTGATGGAGTATTGGTGCATGGTGGACTTTGTCCGGCCGAACTATCTGGGTACTAAACACGAATTTTCCAACCTCTTTGAGAGACCTATCCAAAATGGGCAGTGTACTGACAGCACACCAGCGGTAAGTTACATTGAATGAAAAGAGGCTTTAGAGGCATCAAAACATTAAGGATTTCAGGGTTGAGAACATATTATTAACCATTATCATTCAAATCAAATTTTCAGGTGTTTTTAGCCTGTTTGCCTGTAAAAAGTAGCCCCAAAAAATTAGCATTGTCAACCAAAACCCTGCATCAAACTTATGAGTCACAAATATTTTTTGGATACCAAAAAAAGGGAGGGGTTTCGGGTAATATGCAATGCAGAATGTTTGTGCCCCTAGAGACCCAGTGTAAGGAAATACATCAGACAAATTATTGGGGTTGAAGACAGGAGAGGTGAAGGAAATGTACTCATCTCTTAAAAACAGGGCATGCCAAAATTTCAACGGTAAATCTTCAAAACCGAATCAGAATTGAATGACCCCTTAAATTATGTGATGTATAAACTTCAGCTTTTCTCAAGACCAAGGCTGTCCGGTTTTTCGTCCTTAGTTTACAATTTACTTTCATTTTGTCTGATATGACCAAATCCTTGAGAGAAAAAAACTGAAGGTTCCCATCGTGCTAACGGTATCATATGGTTACCTATCTGTACTTTGTGTAAAGAAAATGATTGAAGATAGACGTATTGGATCCTGCTTATATTCAAGAAAGCATCACCTCCCACAGCAGAAAGTTTTCAAACCTTTCAAAAAGCAGTATGTGTGGTGACTGTCTGCCAGGAAGTGCCTTCTCTTGTCTTTCAGTTCGTAAGAATCATCCGATATCTACCTCGTGTAACTCTACCACCAGAGTCGCTGGGGTTTTCCCTTCAGCGTTGGGTATCAGTTTCACAAGTGTGGGTTTTGGTTAAAGGGGAATTTGATATCGCTGAGTGTGCATAAATATCGTAAACATGTGACAAGTGTCTCAGATGTTATAAATAGTTGTGGGTAGTCGGTAGGTTTTTGTTACGGCGGATGTTTCTAGCAGAGAAAATCCCTTCCGAATGTATAACTACAGAACGTGCCGACCAAACCTTTCAGTTCATCGACTTCAAAAGTGTAAACGCAGAAGCCCACCCACCCCCCTTCCAAAAGAAGTGGAATTAGTTTTAAATTTGTGTTTTGAAAATGATAAAGTTGTGTTGGTTGTTCACTAAGTACCTTCCTTTGAGTTCTTAGTGTGTTACGTTATTCCCAGGCATTAAGCATGGTTTCGAGCTAGACAATTTAAATGTTTCAGTCGGAAATACTAGGGGTTGATGTGTAGAGAAGTGTTCAAAGTTGATCTCAGATGACCACGGTTAAGCATTTCTAGCCAATTTTGGGACATTGCTTCTTTTACCGTAAGTTGTCTCTCTACATATCACAAATTATGCTGTTAGTTCAGTCTGTGTGGTGTTTAGTGATGGAACGGATTTTTGGTACTTTAAGAGCGTCATATTTCTGAAAGCAAATAGGAGCGCCCTATAGATAGCGTTGGCGTCTAATACCGATGTAGTTTATGTACCTAGAACTCTTCCTCCTCAGAATGTACAATTTCTTTTGGGATTTGTTATTATTGACATTTAAAGGTCACGCAATGAGCTGCTAGGCGCACACCTCTTCGAGCAGGAAGAAATATTTCATGTCAACTTTCTGGGTTATAACAATATTAACTTGAGTAATATTGTGGGTTGAATAATACTATAAATTCATGCAGAGTGAAAGGGGATGATTTTTTTTGGGTGGGAGTGAAATGTAGCTGGTTTTATGATATCTAATACTCTCTTCACCGACCCTATAAACACTATGGGTGGGAGAAGAAAAAAGATTTCATCACAACCTTATCTTAGAAGTGATGGTTTGAATACGACCAATTGCTCTGTTTTAGTCGATAAAGACAGTGTTATTAGAGGAAAGGAAATTTGGCATCTGGGAGTTATTATTTGGGTTGGATAAAGTAAGGTGACTTTACTATTCAGGTTCAATCCATATTTTTTTCTTATCTAAAGATGGTCTTCCAAAATTGATAAAGAAATTTCAAAATGAATCTTGTTGGGGGGAAAAAATTAACAAAAACCCCTCCGTTGCTTCAGATTTTGTCTGTAAAACTGTCTTTTACTTTCATCAATAATGGAATGTTTGTTTACCTGTGTGTACCTCAACTCTTGTTTGTTTAGGTCAGATCAACCTCAACGCTTGTTAAAATGGTGTCACAATTCTAAAAAAAAATGTTTTTTGCTGGATTTGTAAACTTGTAACAGGTGTCTGTAAAACAGCGGCAGGGTACTGACTTTAATAAAGCCCTTGTCTCAAATCATAAGTTAGGGGTTTTCCCAGAGTCGTTAAAATCTATTCTCTGAATAAACTGCTGATTTTGGATGTACCCAAATGAGACCTAAAACCCAGTGAAATATTTTGAAATACATAACTTTACAGTTTTAAAATCTGTGATTAAAACCTGTAAAGTTTATGCCTGTTCATGGCAACCATAGTTCCACTTTGTGATACCACCAATTGCATCAAGAGTGGAGAGAAAAGGATTCTATATTTAATTTAAAGCCATAATTTATTCCCTGATATGTCTCCTATGTGACAGTGTCTTTAATCTGGTCATATTTTTCGGTTGCATAGGTGTGTGTGTGCGTGCGTTTGTTTTGCTATCTGACCGAGGACTTGAACAAAAGAATTCCAGGTCCTCGGTTGTGATTTCTAAAGAATCACCACGTCCTCGGAAGAATTCTATTGTATGGGGTATTGTTAAGGTTAGGATATGTGGAATTGAACAATGGAAAATACAATGGGGTCCTCGGTCTGAATGTAATACAAACATGTTTGTGTGTGTGTATGTATGTTTGATTTCTTAGGTCTTATTGATTATGTTCTTGAAAAGTTCTTTCTTTCACTCTGATGAATTTTTTTCCTCAGAAAAAAAATCTTATATTACAGTTTCTGTTTTTTTTTGTTGAGCTACGTTTTGTTAAATTTTGACTAATCCTGATGAAATCATCTAACATCTAAACTTTCCTTTCCCGACGTTTTATACAGCTGTTGTGCGGTTTATGCAACAAGGCAATAAGAGGGTGTATTCCTGGTGTAGAGTTATGAAAGACATTCCCCTCCCAATGCAACCAACTGCGTAAAAATATTAAACACAGACTTTGACAATAAATAATACATTGTCCTTTGTCATTCAAATCTAAATCTTTCACCAAAGTCGTTTCTAACTTTTGTGAGTCCTTTAGTTTGTTCTCCTTTCACTTTGGTAGAGGAAGCAACTGATTAATATCTAGTATCTGTTTCAGATCTGAAAGTCTGAAAGTAAAGCATATTAATTCATCTGCTATTAAATTTCTCAAACGGGGACATGAAATCCGCTTTGTCACCTGTAAATCAGGGTCGTGGTTGTTTTACCGCAAAGCGGAAGTCCGAGTAATTTTTTTATTTTTAATCTTTTCTCATTAAGTTTATTGAGTTGATTTGAAGCATGCGATATATTGAGGAAGTAAAGAGTACCACAGTGAAAGTTTAAATCCAGCTTGGGTGGGATTTCCCTCGCATTGTATTTTCCGAGGAAAAGTTCCCCATTCCCCAAAAAATATCAGCTGCACTTTCAATGTGTTTCCACTGTAGCTTCAACAGTATTTATGCTCTAGAGATATTGGCTAATGATGACTGGCATTTCTCATATTTTATTCAATTACAAAATTACCTAAAATAAATTGTCTTATCTAATTAACAAGTGTCACAAAAAAAAAAATTTTTAAACCAAAGTTGTATATTAGATTCAAAGCATATCAGATATGATGTTTTAGTGCGTCTGTATTGTTTGTTCAAGGTAGATACTTGCTAGGAAAAATTGTAGGACTAAACTTTATTTTTAATTTTTCATTATTTTTCACTGATGCAATTTTTTAACCCATGCAACAGTCGAAGTCAGTGTAGTTTGATGAAGTCACTTTGATCACACGCTGCCAACATAGAAAAGGAAATGTTGGTGATGAGAAAAGAAAGTTCAGCATTGTTGCATAAAACTGCCAGAAGGGATGTTTTAATATCCCAACTGTTTAAGACCTTATTCGTACAAGTCTGTCTGTTCTCTTAACTCAGCGACATGAATAGTACAGACTTGACGTTTTAACACTAGTTTTTAGCTCTTACCAGCATGCTGGTGTGAGCTATTGTTACAGTGCGGCATCTATCACTCTATCATTCTATCACTCTATCCGTCAACAATTGGTAAAACCGCTCCCACTCGCACAATGTTTAATGGAATTTCATGAAACTTGGACACAAGGACCATTGGGTATAGGGCCATCAGAGATGGTCCAAAATTTGGGGTCAAAGGTCACCTGTGGGCCGTAATGGGCCATTTTGTGGAAATACGAAAAAATGCTTCTTCTCCTACAGATTCCATGGTACAATGTTGAGGGTTTGTCACGATAGTACTATGGAAGTTTTACCTTCAGGGTGTTCATGAATTAGAGATCAAAGATCAACTAGGGGTCTTTTGTGGCCCGGGCCGCGGCCCTATATTTTCAAATTGCTCCTTTTCGTACAGTGTATGGCCAGTTATAATGAAACTTGGTCACAACATTCCTCGGGATGAGAGTTACGAGGGGTGTTCGGAAAATTGAGGTCAAATGTCTTTAGGGGGTCATCGGGGGTCATTCTTTGTAATATTTTCAAATATCTCAATCTCCTCAAGATTTTGATAGATCATATTCAAAGTTGAACTGATGATTGTTGGATTGTGTATGAATAAGGTGATGCCTAATAATTTTTGGTCAAAAGTTAATTAATTACAATTAATCCCCATTGTTTAAAAAAATCTGAGCCTTCACCTTTTGCCAAAGCTCCTATAATTTGTCTCCCAGTCTCTGCAGTGTTTGTTTACATTTGTGGTTAAGCTCTGCAGAGGCTGTTAGTGGAATTAAAGCAGGACTGGGAGTTGTTATTAACTGTTGAACTGTAAGCGTGAGAGCCCTACAGCCAATCAGCACTTGCCGATTCTTAGAAGTCTTTGAGCCTGAGGTATGTAGGCAGCAAGCCAAAATTTTGGCAAGGAGTGCTTCAGGTCTGCTCAGGTAGAGGGGAGAGAGTTTAGTAGGGTACAGTAGGTCAGTGGTATTGTTTGAGAGAGTGGGTAAAATAGGATTTAAAGGGGGAAAATAGGAATTATAGCCAGTGGTGTGGCCAGGATTCTGCTAACGGAGGGTGGGGGGGGGGTTATCCCTCATGGGCCCAAAATTGGTGGAATCTAAAAAATGGCCTGAAATTTGGTGGGCCATAAAGTTTTGTGGGCCCTACATTTTTAAGCTCGAAAAGGTACAGTATGAGCTTCTGCACCATTGGTGCTCTAGTATATAAATGACGTTGTTCATGCATATATATAAAGTCATCACTGATAATGAACTATAACTAATGAACTATAACTATATAACTATATATAACTATATAATGAACTATAACTATATGTAACTACATATAACAATAACTATATATAACTATAACAATATAATGAACTATAACTAATGAACTGTAACTATATATAACTACATATAACTATAACTATATATAACTATAACTATAAAATGAACTATAACTAATGAACTATTTATTGATAGTTGGAGAGAGTAAAAGAAACGGTATATTTGAAGCCTGGCTGGGGTTTTGTCTTCCCAACCACTGCCAGTAGTGCAAGGTCCTGCATACCGGCTGTGCAGAGTTTGAAAAAATAGGAACAAACATCTGCAAAGTTTAAAAAGATGGGTGAATTGCTCATGAATGCCTGGATAGTCATTGCTTGTGTAGAAAACAAACCAAGACAGGTAAAGGCTTTGGTTTGTCATGTAGCCTATCATGTAATCATACGTATGCTTATAAATAATTCATAGTAAAACTGGAAGACAAATACATATATGTCACCCACTAGAATTTTTAATTTTTCTGTTAAATTTATTTCTGCTCAGGATATGAAGCTGATGAGGTATCGCGCTCATGTACTTCACAATAAACTGGAAGGTTTCGTACAGAGGAGGGGGTTCCATGTTTTAAAGATGAGCTTACCTGAGAAACACGAACATGTCATCTTGGTGAGACTTACTCCGTTCCAGAAAGGCCTGTACTGCAAGTTCATGCAATGCTTCAAAGACGCTGGTGCTGGGGGCTGGTGTTCAACGAACCCTCTGAAAGCGTTTGCTGTGGGATGTAAGGTAAGGTGGAATAAATGTCATTTAACGTTGCTAAATAAGCGGGTGGGTTTTACACCAACCCACTGATGACATCGTCTGTAGGATGTAAGGTAAGGTGGAGTAAATGTCATTTAACAATGTTAAACAAGTGGGTGGGTTTTATACCAACCCACTGGAGACATCGTCTGTAGGATGTAACGTAAAGTGGAATAAATGTCATTTATCAATGTTAAACAAGTGGGTGGGTTTTATACCAACCCACTGGAGACATCGTCTGTAGGATGTAACGTAAAGTGGAATAAATATTATTTAACAATGACTAGCGGGTTGGTTTTACACCAACCCACTGAACACATCGTCTGTAGGATGTAAGGTAAGGTGGAATAAATGCCATTTAACGTTGCTAAACAAGCGGGTGGATTTTAATCCAACCCACTGAAGACATCGTCTATAGGGTGTAAGATTAAGAGGGCATAAACTGTAGTGTAAGTTGACGATCAAGTGGCTGATTTGCATCTATCTGTAGGTATTAGTGTGATTTGCTGGATATAAGTTGAAACCAAAACAGATGACAGTAATTAATATTTCTTTTTCATCTTTTCTATATCTTTGTCTATTTCATTTGAGTTCTTATTTTTAATTCTATCCCACAGATTTGGAACCATCCTGATATTCTGTTTGACGTCCTCCAAAAGAGCGAGACAGATTTCGACACCGACCTAGACATTCCAGACATTACGTCGAAAACGTGAGACTTTTTAACCTCTCTTGTAGCATTCTGCAGCTGGTTAGGTTTTTAATTAAAATAAAATAAAACTGTTAGCAAACTGCTTATCCACTAGAGAGCCTGTGTAGGAGAATGTGTAAAAGTAAGTTGGCCTGACATTTTGATCCTAGCAGGATCTTCATCAAAGGCTAGATTTTTAATTGTTTGTTGTTGGCATGTATTTACAAGAAAAAGGTGCAAACTCTTAAGGTTTTCAGTTAAAGTGTTTTGTCACTGAGAAACAGTCATGAGCGATGCTGATTTCAAGGCGTATATCAGTTGAACTTCAAGACCCGAAAGTAAAGTAACAGGAAACCTTGGGAGGTTTTGTAAATGGGGTCTACGGTACTTGTGACAGGATATTTCCGCATCACAGATAAACACTTTAAAAAATTTCTTCCCATGTATCATAATATCTCTGTGTTTTGATGTCATGGGAGTTGGTTCATCCTGAGGTGTGGCACGGTGGATTTCGTGCCCAAACCCGTCTGGTATAGAGTGCTGTAATTTTGTTCAAATTCTTTCAAAGTGTAAGATAACGGTTGGATAAAATAATCATCTATCTGTTATTAGTAGCCTAAGAAACAGTTCAGGGCTACCATGAAACCTTTTTTTTTTTTGAGAAACCAGTAATTATTTTGATCCTTTTTATTGTTACCAGAGCGCCCAAGAAGCAAGGTAAGGTGCCACTAGGGTCCATGACCTCGGGATCTGGTAGCCCTAACTGCCTAGCTGGAGAACTCAACAGAGCAAACGGAATTAGCTCGTTCGAGGAGAAGCTGGAGAACATGTCCTACCAGGAGAAAGTCAACCAGATTCTGTCTTTTGAGTGGGTGAGTCTGAGCAATAGCTATGTCGTAGTGTTGGGCCTTATTTAAACATGGATTTCTTCCTCCATCAAAATTTATTATGAAACTTTACTGGTGCTGTGGCCGAGTGGATTACCGGTGCTGTGAAGTAGTGGATTAAGGCGGTGGCATTTGAAGCAATTAGGCTTAACAATCTGGAGGTTCTGGGTTCGATACCCGGCCATGGTAAAGTGAATTTTTCATCCAAGAGTAGTCTAAGGTTTCCCATCTGAAATGACTTTCTAAAATTGAAAATATATCAAATTTGAGTTAGACAAAAGAAAATGATGAGAAATAATTTGGTTGATTTGTAGTCTTTCCGTCTGGCTCGTTCTGCTCATCGAAGTAAAAGTAGTCAAGCTTTGCATTGCATATCAGATAAATCAAAGAAATGATTTGAATATTATAAAATATGCCATGATGACATCACTCTACTGTTGCCAGGTGCATAATATAATTTGGTCATAAACTTGGTGAAAGTTGTCAGCAATTTTGTTTAGTAGTCTACTTGAGCCACCAGAATATCTCTAAGACGTTCATTTATTAATCAGTTACTCTGGATCAGTGCCCTAGAGTTCAAGAAGAAGGAGTTAGGTACCTTTACTTTGCCATTTCCTTCCAGGCTCGAGATAATATGAGGAATTACAGCTCAGCTAAAATCAGCAATGGAGGCAAGATGGTCCTGCTCTTTCACATCATCGAAGAATCCATCAAAGTTGGCGATAAGATTCTGGTCTTCAGCCAATCGTTGATGACTCTGTCCCTAATCGAGAAGTTTCTAAGTCTTCGGAGCATTCCAGACCCACCAGACAAGGCCCCAGACATGTGCAAAGACTGGATCAGAAATGTCACATATTTTCGTAAGTGTACTTGTCATGTACAGGATTTACCATTCTTTTGTTGACGGGGCAATTAAAGTTGAGATTGATAAAAGTCATTTTAAATAAAACAAAACTCTTAGCAAACTTCTTATCCACTAAAGCGCCTGTGTAAGAGAATGTGTAAAAGTAAGAGGGCCTGACGTTTCGATCCTAGCAGGATCTTCTCCAGAGGCTGAATAACAAGTTACAGTAACAGAAGGGAGAATTACACACACAGAATACTGACAGGTTAATGAGCATGGTGAACACAAAAAAGAAAGATGTAAGAGGATTAGTAGACTCTTACTGTAACTTGTCATTCAGCCTCTGAAGAAGATCCTGCTAGGATCGAAACGTCAGGCCCTCTTACTTTTACGAAAAAGTAATTTAACACAGTAGGCCTGTACTCATCCAAACAGCATGTTCAGCTACCACCGAAGTGAAAATGAATGAAAGTGATAAGTTCACCAACTTCACTGCAGATTTTCATGGACTATGAAGAATTTTTCCACATCATAATGGTTTTTATTCACCGTGGATCTTGTGGTCAAGTTCCTTTTCAAGTAATCAGGGGCGAAATTTGCTGCGGTGGGTTTTTTGGCTCACATATGACTGCAAACTCTAATGCAGTAAGGTGTTTCTGTTTGAGAGAGTTTGTCAGAAGTGAAAGTGAGGCACTTTGCATCCATCCATAATTGTTCAATCTTAAAGGGTAGTTAGTAGCAGTGTGTATCTAACTTTAAATCAGAAGGCAAGCATCAGTCGAAAGGGAACATGACTTGGAAATGCTACTTTAATGACGATGTAGTGTTTTGATTAAAGACAGCAAGCGTGAAGTGAAGTTGTCAGTCATAAGAGAGACCAAAGGCATATCTGCTGGTTAAAAGACGAGGATGAATTAAAAGCATCAAGTGAATAGCATGAATTAAAACAAATTAATATTAATAGCAAAATGTAAAGAAAATAGACGAAAACGAGATTTGATTTCATGTTTTGGTCGCAGGTCTTGACGGCAGTACTGCAGGAACAGAGAGGGAGAGGATGATTAATCAATTTAACAGACCCTCCAACAACGCAACCTGGCTCTTCCTCCTATCTACCAGGTTTGGGAAATTTTCATGTTTGGTTCAAGCGTGTCATGCTTTATTGAGCTATCTGGAGTAACAGGGGTCGTTGTAATGGGTGCCAGATGGTTCATTGCTTTTCCAGGTAGGGTCTGTTAGATTAGAGGCCCTGAATAGACCCCTCGCTGGTAAAATTCAGTCCGTGACAGATCTCAATGCTTCTTTGCATAGAAATTCTGCCTACAATCTTGCACTAATCAGTATTTTGAGTCCCATTAGGCCTCAGGCTTGTGCACCGCCTTCCATGAATAATGTTGAATCTAGGTAAAAGAGAGATGTTGGTTCTCTGTAGTCTGGACCTAGTTTTCTCTCTGGCCCTCATAGACAATCAGTTGAGAACCTGGCCCAATATCCAGCGAGAGATTGTCAAATAGCCAAAGTGTGAACCAAAGAGATTTCTCCAAAATCTTTTCCTGATTAGATCTGATGGGTTGAGGAATAAGACCCCTTATTGCATTCCCAGTTGTGGTTGACCCTGTTCATTTGGTAGCTCCATGGCAGCCGATTCCAGAGATTAGTTAAAGGCACGAGCATGGAAATAGCAGGGGCAACTTGGACTACTTATGTTCCCCAGTTTGTGAAGAGAACTGTGAATGACCCTCTCCAAAACCGATATAATTTAAACACATCTGTGGGCAGGTGGAAGTGACTTGTTTATTCCCCTGGTATAAAAGGTAGTGAATGGAACAGGGTCTGTGCAAGGCAGGGACATTGTTCATTTATACAATTACCCTCTTGCCTTTGACAGAACTGATGGTTTGACTCTGCTTGCTAAATAGAATTGCTGTAGGGATTAAAACAAGTAGCCCAATGGTTTTAATTTTTTTTTGACCTTGTTTTGTCTCCTCGAGATACGCCCTAACTGTATGGTACTCTTGGGTGTGGACAATGTTAATTAAATGCAATCAGTTAGTTAATTAATTAATGATGCCATTTATTAATTAAATTAATTGTCATAATGCATCATATAAAGTAGGCACAATAACCTTGCTGACCCATCACCAACCAGATAGGTATTAAAACCCTTTTGCACAATGATTATAAGGATTAACTAGTTCATTACTATATGTATTTTTTATTTAACAGGGCGGGGTGTTTAGGGGTGAACCTGATCGGGGCTAACAGGGTGGTGGTCTTGGACGCATCTTGGAATCCGTGCCACGACGCCCAGGCGGTGTGCAGGGTCTACAGGTACGGACAGAAGAAGACGTGCCACATATACAGAATGGTGACGGACAACACTCTGGAGAAGAAGATATATGACAGACAAATATCAAAGAAGGGGATGTCAGGTTTGTTGACAACTATTTAGATTTTTCAATTTTGTAAGTTACTGTTAGGGCAAAATGTCTTGATTATCCTGTGGCTTTTTGGATTAAATTTGACTTTCTTAATCATGACAACCTTGAGGGGTTGTCCAAGGGACAGGTTGCAGTAATGGATAAATTTTCTTTCATGCCCAACATTTAGTCACCTGGTCACCTTTTTTAGTTTCCGGAATTTAACGAGTTAATAATTGAACTCAAAAATGTTTTGGAAATTTGGTGGTTTTCTACCTCGTTATTTTCAAGCCAAAGTCTGACCGAAAAGGCCGACTACGTCGTAGAATTTTAGTAAATGAACGGTGTCGATAACTTCAACTCAGCTAACTCAATCAGCTGCTCTAACTGATCATGTTTTTATCACCGTCTTACCGTCTCTCACTCCGTTGAATCTCCAGATCGGGTGGTCGATGAGTTGAATCCGCAGATGAACTTAACCAAACGAGAGGTGGAGTCCTTGCTAGAGTTTGATGATTCTGACATGCCCTTTGAAGACTTTGGTCATTTAGCGGATAGCTTTGAGGATTCAGTTCTACAGGGCATCTGTAGAGACCACAGCCAAGTCATATGTAAGGTAAGATGGCGCTGTTTCATATTTACCAAGACGACATCCTTGGTGTAACCATCAACATCATCGTCGTCATCCCTTCCCTCACGCCTCTGATGGTCCAAGTCATAGTTTTGTCCGTGACTTCTAACTCTTCCTCCGTGTACTACGGTGCAAGCTTATCTGTCCATTCTAATCTTTTTCCTTCCTGTTGATTAACAGGGCTAATAACTAACATCTATATCAAACACAGCTATGCTGTATACAAACCTCAAGCCTGTAACATTAATCCCATATTATTGAGGGAGACATTGAACTACTTTATCTCCTGCAGTCTCTAGCCACAACAGGTGATATGTGTTATGCGGAAAAAAACAGTTTATGAGGTGTAACCTATCTAGGTTTATTAATTCAGGTTAGCTAAACTTAAAACCACAGAAATGGGGGGGGTGGTTGGGGGGGGTTGTATGTGGGCTACTGGACAAGATGTTTTACACAATGAGATCAACGTAATGTTGTACCTGTGTTGTCATTCATTGCTAGAACAAAGAAATTTCTTTTTAGGGAATAAATACTATGAATGAGCCACATACAACATGAAACTAAGTCCTTTCAATATTCTCAATGAAGAGAGTGAATTTTACCCTTGAAGTTTTGTCTCTTGGATCTTATTTATATGACAATTTCGAAAGACCCGTCTGATATTTCATACGAGTTAAAATCTGTGACTTTTTGTCAGTCTCATCTAAAAACACATTATCCTTTCTTTTTCTTTTTTTTTATGCAGGCTCCATTCAGCACAGAATCCCTGCTCTGGGACAGGAAAGACCAAAGATTAACCAGAGCGGAGAAAGCGCAAGCTAAGAAATCCTACGAAGATGAGCTGAGACTGAACACAAACTACAGTCGCCCCTCCTACACCGCGTTTTACCCAAAACCCGAAAAGTTCTCCGGAAGTGCCACGCCTGCGCCATCAGGAAGCTTTGATGCTTCTTTGCCTTACTTGTAAGTAATTATTGTACTTTGCATTGCTTTTACATGTTAGTAATAACACCTACACCATATGCAGGCGATGATTTTGTATTGCCTAATAAATAAGTTATAACACCTACACCATATGCAGGTGATGATTTTGCATTGCTTAACATATAAGTTATAACACCTACACCATATGCAGGTGATGATTTTGTATTGACTTATTTAAAAAGCAATAACACCTACACCATATGCAGGCGATAATTTTGCATTGCCAGACATATAGGTTTTAACACCTACACCATATGCAGGCAATGATTTTGCATTGCTTAACATGTAAGTGATAACACCTAAACCAAGTGCAAGTAATGTTTTTGCATTGCCCAACATGTGAGTAATTACACCTACACCATATGCAGTGATGATTTTGTATTGCCCAACATGTGAGTAATAACACCTACACCATATGCAGGTGATGATTTTGTATTGCCTAACATGTAAGTTATAACACTTGCACCATATGCAGGAGATGGTTTTGTATTGCGTTACGTGTCCACATTCACACAGCTAGGAAATGGAGGCCGTCATGTTGCATTTGTAAGTAGTAAGTACCTTAATAAGTAATAAGTACCTTAAAGCCTCTGGCCAAACTACTGCTGGTCTCCCTTTTTGGGGAACTATTTATCAATTACTCACACTTTTACAACTCCCAAACTAAGGACTGCATTCTAATCAATCAATATTTCCTCTCATTTTTACGGTAGACTCAATATGAGAGGTCAAATACAAATTCCTAAGAGGCCAGTGGCCAGTGTTAGACCGTTACAGTCCACACCGGTTCCTAAGTATCCCCCTGGACCAGGACTGGGAATTACCAAGCCACCAAGTGATGGGCCCCTGGATTCCCTGAGAGGCCTTAGTGTGCAGAAGATTGTAGCTACTACCGGTAAGTGAAACAGGCGTCAAGGTTTAGGCAATGAAAGAGTCATTGTTCCAAACATTCTATGTGTTGTTATATTTTCAATTTATGCTTCGTCCAAAAATGCAAAACATACACCAAATTTATCAAATTCCAATTGATAAATTAGTCCATTCAGTAGCCAAATCTTTAGATTGAACCTAATTTATAATTGAAATGTGAACATGTACATCATTTAGTAATACAAACCTGTACCTCATTCCAGTAATGCAAACCTGTACCTCATCCAATAATACAAACCTGTACCTTATACATACCTCACTCATAAATGCAAACATGTATCTCACTCACAATGCAATCCTGTACCTCATTGAATAATACAAACCTGTACCTCTTCCAATAATGCAAACACTTACCTCACTCATAAATGCAAACCTGTACCTCATCCAATCATACAAACCTGTACCTCATTCAGTAATAGAAACACACACCTCACTCATAAATGCAAACATGTACCTCACTCACAACACAAACCTGTGCCTCATCCAATTATACAAACACATACCTCATCCAATAATACAAACCTGTACCTCATTCAATAATAGAAACACATACCTCACTCATAAATGCAAACATGTACCTCATCAAATAATAAAAACTTGTACCTCATTCAATAATACAAACCAGTACCTCTTTCAATAATGCAAACACGTACCTCACTCATAAATGGAAACGTATACCTCATTTAGTTCTACAGTGTACATATACTTTGTATAGACCAATGTGTAGGCAGAGCTCGTTTAAAGAAGATACAACACATACCATCAGTTGTTGGTTTGTGTGATAGAGACTGCCGTCATGAACAAATTGCCTAAGCAGCTAAGAAATGCTAGGATATTTCCCAAAACGGTACAAGATTTTAGATGTTTGGTGGAGATGTTCTCTACAGAGGTCTCTGTCACAACAAACCAAAGATGAGGGCTGCGTTTTGTGTCCTCCATTTTAACATTCCAGACCTGTACCTCATCAATTATGCAAACATGTACTCCACTCAATAATGAATATAAATACCTCATGCCTTACCGCAAGTTTATCTTATTCATTAAAAGCAAACCGGCTGGTTGTACTTAATTCATTCACTCAAACATGAACCTCATTCAGTGAGACATACTGTAAGCAGCCTCATTCATTTAGTACTAATTTGTATGCTGTACCTCATACAGTAGTCCAATCGACTCTATACCATTTTTTCAACCGTGTAATTTTTTTCCTCTTCTCCCCTCCTCAGATATTCTGCTGCCAGGAGTGAACACACTCTCCAACTCAACCACCAAAATCAAAGCCGGCGAGACGGTGACCTTCATTAAGACCCAGAGAGGAATCTACCTGCGTACCCCCGAGGGCCGCTTCATTGCCGTAAGAGGACCCAACAACAAGAACTCTAGCCAATCACCGTTGGAGAGATCTGGTCTCATGGACTCTAAGGATTCCTTGGATCTTGATCTGGCCAGCAGCGCCCAGATCAACGTCGAGCCCCAAGATCTCTCCCAGTTCTCCACATCTCATTTACCGAGCACGAACAGTGGCTTGGTCAACTCTATCACGGGATCCATCCCGTTCATCCCACAGCTGACCGAGGAGAAGTCCCTGGAGAATGGGTCGGGCTCTGCCACCGCGGCACCAGTAATGTCCTCAAACACGGTGGTGAATCCAAGTGCAATATCCACCTCTACCAATCAGTTGAATACGGTGCAGACCTCAGCGCCGTTCATGTTTCCACCATCTTCTTTTATGCCATCTCTATCCAACCAGTCTAACATCTTCTATCCCCAGCAAACCCCCATCAGTTTCCCAACAACAACCCCGGCGTCGTCGATGGCCACCCTAGTCCCTGGCGATTTCTCCAGACTCTTTTCACCGCAGGGAATCGTATCCACCTCTGAGGAGATCTTTCCCCAGGGTATGACCTTCTCACAGAGTAACGTCATGTCCCCATCGGTCAGCGACCTGGTCACAGAGACCTCTGTCTTATCTCAAGCGGACACTCTACCCTTTGGTGCCGGTTCACCGCAAACTGCTTCTGTCTCGCTGTCAGACTCTTTAACACCGGAATCGTTGGCGGTTCAAGGAAACATGGTACCATCTGGGAGTGGTTTCCCTCTTGGTGCCCCCTCGGGGTCAATGTCACTCACCCCCATCATGAGTTCCTCGGTGACGACATCTTCGATCCCTACCCCAGAGATGACACAATTGTCCTCCTCCTCCTCTTCTGCCGCTGGTTTCCAGGAGAGTAACAGCACCCTTCCATTCCTCACTGTGCCACCACAACTCCCCACGTTGGATGCCAGCAGTGTGGAGCAGATTCTGATGAGCACCTCCAGCGAAAGCGAGACCAGCTCGTCCACCGAGTCGTCCTCAACAAGCGTGCAATCTTCAAACTTAGCCAGTCTTTCCGAGTTTGTGACGAGCACTTTTCAGTGAAAAAAGTCGAGTGAAAACAAAGTTTCCACGAGTTAACAAACATACCAACATAATACGCCGCGGAAACGTATTCGGTTATTCACTGAAGAAGTTGTCGTTAGACTTTTGTTAATACTTAACTCTGTGGCTACCTGTTGATATGGAAGAAGCTCACGGGACACACCGTCAATAAACCTGAATGTACCTTCAGAGCTGTTCAGAATCCCTTTTCAGTATGAAAATACCAATATTCTAGAGTGGAAGCTAAAGAGGGCGCCCTTTGTATAAACAAGTCATTACAAGTCGATGTTGGTTCAAAATATGTATATCTTGCAGATTGTCAATAGAGAAAAGAAAGACAAAACATTTCCTTAATATATTGACTCATGCAATCTGTTCTGTTCTGTTCTGTCCTTTTCTTAATTTTTTTTTTTTTAAATCTTCCTTCTGTGAAAGTTTATGAAGAACCTTCCTTTTGCGACATGGTCACAACTCCGACTGATTCTAGTTCAGCCATTGTCGCTTGAGTTTGTAAGTTTCTAAAGAGAGAGATTAAATTTGGTATTTTCCATTTTTTGCTTAATGGAAAACGGGTAAACATTCAACTTGTAGCGTTATGTCATTTGTCAGAGAAGGTTTTTAATGGTCTACGTTAGATCGATCTTTCGACAAACTCTTTGAACGATTAGAAGACCAGATTATGTGGTACTCCGTCAAAGGCAACTAATGAAATGTGACGTGAGTGAGTGGTAAAGTTTTTTTCCCGGAGAAGACTGCCTTTTGGTTTAATCATGTGTCACAAGTACTAGCAGTTTTTTTTTAGAGGGACTTTATTGCCACCAATGTGTGTATTGACAGCTACAGCAGATCTCTGTGTTTTTTGGAGCCAATCTGGTTGACAGGAAGGATATGTCCGATTGGTGTAGAATAGAGAAACTCAAGTGAACATGAGGTTTAGTGAAAGCAAGATAATATCAAAAAGATGAAGTTAATGGCTAAATATCGTTGAGCTCAAATGTATGATTAGATAACCGTTTGCTTTGTACTTCATTCATAGTTATCATGCATGAAATAACTCAGAAATTGAAGAAAGGCAGAAATTTGAAAGCCTATGAGGTTAAGTAGAATATTCAAAGAGGAAAGATAGGGGGAGCAGGATGGGTAGGGTCAAGGGGAGGGGGGTGGGGTAGGTCATTTGGGAGGATACTTGAAGGGTAGTTCTGTTCACATTACATAACCTTCCAGGCTGTTTTATTTTATGTTGGATTACATTAACTAAAAGTGCAGAACTGAGTCACCGTCAACAGTAAAGGTAAAGGGGAAGGATTAGTTGGTCAATCTTTTTTGAGAGGTACAACAAATGAAGAGAGACCGGGGTTTTTTTTTCCACCCCCATTTGCTGTGGACAGTAGTGCTTACCTGATCTAGATCTGGAAAGTTACACTTTACTGATATAGAGCAAAACAGACTTATCAGATCAATACGGAGATTAGCTTGTTTAGCTGATGTAGATTGAGGCAGTTATACTTACCTGGATTAGATTGAAATTGGTATGCTTATCTGATGTAGGTTGAGGTAGGCAGTTTATGCTTATCTGATTTAGATTGGGATTGGTATGCTTATCTCATGCATATTGATGGAGGCAGTTTATGCTTATCTGGTTTAGATTGAAATTGGTATGCTTATCTGATGTAGATTGAAGCAGTTATATCTTTAATATCTGGTGTAGACTGAAGCAGTTATGCTTACATGATTTTAGATTGAAGTTAGTATGCTTATCCAATATGGATTGAACCAGTTATGCTTAACTGATAATGATGAAAACAGCTATGCTTACTTAATTATGAAATTACTTAAGTACAAGTCTTCAATTTCAACAAAAAAAGAATTCTATAAATATGACATGAAGAGTGTGCCATTTTAAAATACGGTATCTTTATTGTACAGTTTTGTGAGATTTTTATTTAACTTATTTACAGTAACATTTTAAAGTGTAATAGCTGGGTCTGAAATGAATTCTAGAACAGACTACAGTTTGAAAGGAGGTGTGCATTGAAATTTTAGTTTTAAAAAACAAAATGGACATTTTTGTTGATTTAGATGTGATATGAGTATGTATGATGAGAGTGTTTTAAACAGTCCATGTAGCCCTCAAAATAAATACTTTAGCCACATGGCGATAAGCTATAATAAATAAGATGTCGTCGATGCGTACGACTTTCCACTTTCGGGCTTTGTCCATCGGCTATCTTATTAATCATCTCTCTCATTTTTAATCCAAGCTAATAATCAGTCGGGATTTCCAAATATTTTGATGTATGTACTGCAACCACAAGTCAGTCTAGATGTTAGTTAATGATAAAGAAAGTGAAGACTTAACACTAGATATTGACGGAAAAATTATTGCCGAACCGACCAAAATCTGTCAGGATAAGTTGATGGTTTTCTTCTTCCCCTCCGCTAAAATTTTATGAATACAACCACAAATTTTGATGAATATCTTTTAAACAAAATATTGAAATATTGTTTAATGTCAGCCCAAAATTGAATGAACTTGTAAAATTAATATAACCTAAAACCAAGTATTTGCACTGAACTTAATAAAGTGTTGTTTTTTTTGGGGGGGGGGGAGGTAGTATATAAGTAAATCAACAGCATGGAGTATTCTGGATAAAAGTCATTTGTGTGTGTATGGTAGTTGTACAGTATCTTCTGTATGCATGTGAAAGCTGTTGTATTTGAAATCAAATTGCAGCCACTTTGTTGTATGCAATTTTAGTCGACAGTCTCGATAGTAAAAATGGTCAAAATAGTCAAAATACATCCGTTGAAGAAAACATATATGTTTGATTTCTTAGGCAATTCCATGAACTATTCCACCCATTTACTACTGCAAAATTTAACACATATGTGTTGAGCTGGGGATATTTGTCCTCACTTTTTTTCTGTTTTCGACTTAAGACCCTTTTATACAAGCATAAATCTCATCTCATTCCGGTGGGATCCGATCAAAGGGTGTAGGGTGAAATAAGTTAGTTGAAGGTAAAAAGAACTATAACCACAGAGAAAAATCGAAATATAAAGAAAAGGTTATTATTATTTTTGACCTTTTAAAGAATACTGTTCTCTTTATAGAGTTTCAAATTTTACCTTATTTCATGCAAAACTCTTATTATTAAACAGCTTGGTTTACTTTTGAAGGAAAAGACATGAAACCATCTATGATTTCCGTTTAATTTCTATGTTATTTATGTATTTATTTCTTGTTTTGAATACGATCAAATATCATTATTTTTGTATGAGTCATCGAGAGTGGTTCATTCTTTATATTTATATTCAGATTTCATAAATCTACTGTTTATGTCAGAAATCCGCTGGTGGTTAAATTTTCTTTTCATTTTTAATATTGACATTCCTCTTTATTGATGCACACAATATTTAAGACATCGAATCTAAAGGGAACTCTACTCTGTGGTTTTGATGGTGCAGTGTGCTATTTCAAACAACTTGGTGTCGAGAACCCTCAAATATAAAAATCTTCAAAATTAAACACTTGTATGGCAGAAAATGGAATAGGGTGACAAACAATCGAATAGCACTTTAAATTATTGTTCGGTGAAATTTTGAAGATTTTTTTTTACAAATGATAAAAGCATGTTGCAATGAAACTGAACATGGAGTTGGTGAAAATACATTTGGAAGGTAACACTTTATCCCCCTCCAACCTCTCCACCCTCCCCCCTTTTTTGTGTGTGAAAGATAGATTTTAGAAGATAATGAATGTCACAGGGTTACATGATTTATGGTACAGTTACTGTAGGTGATGACTGATTGGTCAATTATATCATGTGATCAACTATACTGCCTGTTGATTGGTTAATGATGTCACCTGATATACTTCATGCTTCCCTGATATAATGAGTATTATCTTTGCTGAATGGCTAGTCATATCACTTAATGGAAATTTGCCACCTGAATGCTGATAATTGGACTTGATTACTTGATAATATTACTTGATACAGGAACTACTGCACTACTACAGAATAGCGGACAATATTACTTGATAAATATGACTTGATATGTTGATAATATGACTTGACACAGGTAATATGAATAGCTGATAATATTACTTGATGTTATTACTTGGTATACTGATAATATTACTTGATACAGAGCTACTACTCAATGGCTAATAATAGCACTTAATGGGATATTGCACTCTGAATAGCTGATTGTGTGACTTGGTATTATTATTATTATTTGATATGTCGCTAATGTGACTTGATACAGGTACTCTGAATAACTGATAATATGACTTGATGGTACTACTTGATATATTGATATATTACTTAATTAACTGACTGCTGAATGACTAATAATGGAATAATACTGCGTAATGGGATTTTGCCTTCTCAATGGCTGAAAATGTTCTTTTTATTCTATCAAATGAGCAACATTTTCCCTTCTTAAAATGTCACTGAATTGAAATATGCCTGCTGAGGTCCAAAGAAGCTTTGACTTGTAAGTTTAGTCAATTTAAAATGCACATCATCTCTTAGAATATGTCTGCAATGATGTGACTAAATGATTCTGACAATTTCTCTTGGTCTCTCTTCACCCCCATCCCTCCCCCCCCCCCCTTCCTCCCCATCCAGACCATTGATGATGTTCCCCTGGGGAGGGTGATGGAGGTGTGAAGTTGTTTTTTTGGCCACTACATGATATCAGAGCCTTATATACATTATATACTTCAAGGGAGACCTCAATTGACATAATTCTCATAAATATCACATAAAAAAACATGAAGTTTGCAGAATCGATGAGAGTTTACATTGTGAGGTAAAATGTGAAGCCATTGTACTTTTATACTAACAGTAATGTCCTCAAGTCTCCCCTCTCCCCCTTCCCCACCCCCCTTTTTTGTACTTCAATAACAATCCATGCATTTGCTAAAGAAGCAAATCGTTTGTGATGTCCAGTCCTCACAAAGCTGCTGAACTGATGTCCAGTGATATGTTTGAAATGATGAGAAACTAAATGTTTCTTTAAGAGAAAGTTTCTTCTAAATGTTTCTTCAAAAGAAATAATTTTTTCTTTCCTTCTTCTTCTGTTTCTATTTTTACCACAGTGTACATTGTTGTAACCTTCCAGAGTTTGTGAAGCATGAAGAAATATAGACATGTGCATATGATTCAAGTCTCATTGCTCCCGTCTTTTTTTATTTATTTATTTTTTTTTGCCCTCGTAGATGAATTAGAACACAACTACGAGGGTCATCCAACCTCCTTGTCCCATCCTCACACAAATATTGCATTTAAAGCTACTTAAATAGCCCTAATGTGTATTCAAATTATCTAAATACACCTCAAAATGCATCATTTTACATCAAAATTTAACTTTAAAAATATGTTGTGGCACCCCACAACCCCCCCCCCCCCCCCTATAGATTAGAAGGGCTTCAGTGATCATAGGGAAGCACTTCACCATTTATAAAAACGTTGATTCGTCTCTGGTCCTTCTATAAAGGTTCAGGCCCCTATCTCAATTAGTCTCTCGAAGTTTCTAATACCCCCCCCCCAAACACATACACACACCTATCTTTGGAATCCTGAGAACACCACTGACAAGAACACCAGTAATGTGTGACTCGGGAATAGTAAAATAGAAAACTTAATATAAATAATCTAAATAAACCTCACAATGCACCATTTAACATCAAACTTTTAATTCAATTTTCATGGTGGAGGACCCCCACCCCCCCTCCCCTATAGATTAGAAGGGCTTCAGTGATCATAGGGCAGCACTTGACCCTTTATAAAAACGTTGATTCGTCTCTAGTCATTCTATAATGGTTCAAGTCCCTACCTCCTCACCCACCCCAACCCCCCCCCCCCTCAATCACACACACCCCTACGTTTGAAATCCTGAGAACGACACTGACAAGAACAATGTGTTACTCAGGGGGAAAAGTGAAGAAAAAACAAATTAATATAAATAATCTCACAAGGCACCATTTAACAACAAAAGTGTAATTAAAACTTTCATGGTGGAGGACCCCCACCCCCGAACCCTTCCCTATAGATTAGAATAGCTTTAATGATCCCAGGGCAACACTTCATCCTCTTAAATAATTAATATCAAGTCAACGTAAAAGTAAACAAATTGTTTTTTTATTCTTCGATGGTAGATATGGATATAGAGTTATTTGATATATTCTCTAAGATTTTCAAAATATCAGATCTGACATCATGAGTGACGTCACACTCACTATACACTTCATGTCATGAGTTAATTTCAAGATATTAATGATCCAATATTTCTCCCTGTTTATATAGTCTCCTACATAGTACACACGCGCCATAGATTAAAACGTGTGTCCGTCCGTCGTTTGATATAAACTAGCGCCCTCGTTTTATTAACATTAAACATTGATGGCATGTCTCTGCTTCCGTAGTGAAGTGCCAGTTTTCATCGAATGGCTTACAGATTTGGAAGGAAAATAACCCGTTTTTAGTCGAAATTCAAAGCACGAAGTTGGTTAAAGTTACACGTGCGTATATTTTATTATGCCCTCTGTCAAAATTTAAGAAGATTTGGTCAATATTTATGACTCGAAATTTACCATCCCGTGAAATTTTATTTAACTCGGACTGAAAGCCCCGAAGAAGTCCAAATGGGCTTTGAAATGTGCAATTTTAGCTCGGAATTACAATATTTGTACATTTTTACGGTAATAATGGGCGAAATTCCGATCGTTCTGATTTAATAAGAATATCGAAAATACAAAATACGATAGTCTGTGAGAATTTTTAAATGTTAAGTCGGAAAATTAACGAAATTTCGCTTTTCGGAGATCTGAGAATTCCCGAGTCAATCCTGACAGGCCTGCTGAAAGCGAGCATTTCGTGAACCTAATGTTACACATTATCATAGGTATGGAGCTTGAGGCCTTCCACGCTTTATGTTGCTAAATTTATCGGCTCACGTTCGTTTTCATGAAAGCTTCTTTCTCTTGTAAATTGCTTCATTACGGTGACCAATAATCTCGTTATTACAATCAATATAGAAATTATCCCAAAGACAACTTATTTTGCGAGATTTTGGAAATAATGTAAATAGTACGGTAGCCTATATATACCATTGCACTTCTCGATTGAACGACTATGTTAATATTTTACCATATGCACCTATATATGTACTCATACCGATTACTGACATCATTCAAACTAGAACCAGTGGCGTACACGAGGAAGAGGGGTCGGCATGGACTCTTTATTTCTTATATTCCCTTCCCCAATCCCCACCCCCCCCCGCCCCACCCCCTATAAATTAGAATTGCTTCTGTGATCCAAGGGCAGCACTTTACCCGTTATAAAATCGTTGATTCGTCTCTGGTACTTCTATAGAGGTTTAGTCCCCTAACTCAATTAGTCGCTGGAAATTTCTGATACGCCCCTCCCCCACCCCGACCCCTCCCCACTAATGAGAATGGCTTCAGTGATACTAGGGCAGCACTTCACCCTTTATAAAATCGTTGATTCATCTGTGGTCATTCTATAAAGGTTGAGCACCCCTACCTCAATGAGTCGCTGGAATTTTATAATACGCCCACTCCCCAACCCCTCCCCCCCCCCCTGCCCACCACATATAAATAAGAATGGCTTCAGTGATCCGAGGGCAGCATTTTACCCTTTATAAAATCGTTGATTCCTCTCTGGTACTTCTATAAAAGTTCAGGCCCCTACCTCAATTAGTCGCTGGAAATTTCTGATGACACCCCGACCCCCCCCCCCCACACCGACCCCTCCCTATTAATAATAACGGCTTCAGTGATCCTAGGGCATCACTTAACCCTTTATAAAATCGTTGATTCATCTCTGGTCATTCTATAAAGGTTGAGCACCCCTACCTCAATTAGTCGCTGGAATTTTATAATACGCCCACTCCCCAACCCCTCCCCCCCCCTGCCCACCACATATAAATTAGAATGGCTTCAGTGGATCCTAGGGCAGCACTTTACCCGTTATAAAATCGTTGATTCGTCTCTGGTACTTCTATAGAGGTTCAGTCCCCTAACTCAAGTAGTCGCTGGAAATTTCTGATACGCCCCTCCCCCACCCCGACCCCTCCCCACTAATGAGAATGGCTTCAGTGATACTAGGGCAGCACTTCACCCTTTATAAAATCGTTGATTCATCTGTGGTCATTCTATAAAGGTTGAGCACCCCTACCTCAATGAGTCGCTGGAATTTTATAATACGCCCACTCCCCAACCCCTCCCCCCCCCTGCCCACCACATATAAATAAGAATGGCTTCAGTGATCCGAGGGCAGCATTTTACCCTTTATAAAATCGTTGATTCCTCTCTGGTACTTCTATAAAAGTTCAGGCCCCTACCTCAATTAGTCGCTGGAAATTTCTGATGACACCCCGACCCCCCCCCCCCACACCGACCCCTCCCTATTAATAATAACGGCTTCAGTGATCCTAGGGCATCACTTCACCCTTTATAAAATCGTTGATTCATCTCTGGTCATTCTATAAAGGTTGAGCACCCCTACCTCAATTAGTCGCTGGAATTTTATAATACGCCCACTCCCCAACCCCTCCCCCCTCCCCCTGCCCACCACATATAAATAAGAATGGCTTCAGTGATCCTAGGGCAGCACTTTACCCTTTATAAAATCGTTGATTCGTTTCTGGTCCTTTTATAAAGGTTCAGGCCCATACCTCAATTAGTCGCTAGAAATTTCTAAAACGCCCCTCCCCACCCCCCCCCCAAAAAAAATCCTCCGTATTAATAAGAATGGCTTCAGTGATCCAAGGGCATCATTTCACTGTTTATAAAATTGTTGATTCGTCTCTGGTTTTTCTTTAAAAGTTCAGGCCCCTACCTCAATTAGTCGCTCGATATTTCTGATACGCCCACCCCTCCCGACCCCATCCTATTATTAAGAAAGGCTTCAGTGTTTCTAGGGCAGCACTTTACCCTTTATAAAATCGTTGTTTCATCTCTGGTCCTTCTATAAAGGTTCAGGCCCCTACCTCCGACTATACTACCGTTAGTACATACGCCATAGATGTTTATCTGACTAAGTAAAACGTGTGTCCGTCCGTCGTTTGATCTAAACTAGCGCCCTCGTAATCGTCTCTACGTCCGTAGTCAAGGACCAGTTTTCATCTAACGGCTAACAAATTTGAAAGGAAGATACCCGATTTTAATCAAATTGGAAGCCCATGAAATGTATATTTGAGTCGGACTGAAAGCCCCGAAGAAGTCCAAATGGGATGTGCAATTTTAGCTCGGAATTACAGGATTTGTACATTTTTACGGAAATAATGGTCAAAATTCCGATCTTTCTGATGTCATAAGAATAGCGAAAATACAAAATACGATCATCTGTGAGAATTTTTAAATGTTAAGTCGGAAAATTAAACGAAATTTTGGTTTGCGTTGATCTGAGAATTCTCGAGTAAATCCTAACAAGGCCTGATGCAGCGAACATTTCCTGAACCTAATGTTATATATTATCAAGAATCTCCTAATTCTATAGCGACCAATTCGCTCAATTTGTTTAAAAAAAAGTTGCAAAGTGTCATAGTGGTCTCCTTCAATTAAGATGGTCCAAAGGTGGACCATTGTTTTTAGAAAGTCATTACTCGAGATAGGAATACACTAGAGAGCTTCCCATAGCTTTATTTTGCACATAAGACAGCCTGCATCAATAAACAACATTTTTCCGAGGGGGTCACATGGACTTTTTTTTTTGTCTTCAAAGATTTGTTTACATTCAAAAAACCGGTCGTTTTGACCTTTTTTTTCCAAAAATATTGAGAACAGTGAAAAATGTCAAGTCAACTGACCCTATCTCATACAACTAGCTAAGACATACAAGGAATCAAATCAGGAGCCTCACAGGCATATGTAGAGAGATGGCTCTACATTTGGAGAAAGTATGTCAAAAAATACGTTTTTCGGTCTAAAAACACGAACCTTTTTCCGAAATGATTTCTCCAGAATGCCTCACCCTACAGAGTATATTTTTAGCTCTCCAGAAGCGCCACACTGAAACGCTGGGATATATAGAAACAATTTAGCAATAGCGCCTCCACTCTGTGAGTAATCCCTAGCAATTCAACTCGAGCATTTCTACGGTATAGAATTTCGGTCAACCACAGTTGATATGCTTCGCGTAGTCAGGGTCAATACAATCACTCACGTAATTGAAACGGTAACCATTTAGCACATATTATCATGGCCAAATACTTCTAAGAGGCGTTAGACCTTCTTTTTATGGGCAATTTGACCATCTAGCCGTTGGAGAAGAAGATTCTGACGATGAAATTATGAAATTCTGATATGGTAAGCCGCACAGTTGCACACTGTATGTACTATGTATTGTGTATACATGTACTGTCGTAGCGCAATTGGTATAGCCCATATGTTTTACCGTTACGCGTGGCTACCATTGTATTACATAATACAGTACTTTGGAGAAAGGGGGGAAAATCAGTCATATTCCTCACATTCAAACATAAAATTATATTTTACTTATGAAATAACATGTCTTGAACTCATCAAACTATCAAAAGTCCAGCAGATTTCATGAAAATAATTTCAAATGGGCAAAAAAGTACATTGTTTGTATCATAACCTCATTTGCATATTTACATATCTAATTAGCTTAATTATAAAAAAAAATTATAAAAATTAAAACCTCATTTCAATACCTATTTGTCAACACTTGGGTCCCTATTGACAAAATGAACAGATTTTAAGTAATTACAATGTGTAAATATTTTCCCCCCAGGGGGACAGTTATATGATCACCATTGGGCACTCGAAAGAAAATCACAAAACATCAACCCCCACCGCTCCCCCTTTCCACACACACACACACACACCTGTCTTTTAATACTCGTCCTTTATTTCTTGGAAGCTGCTTTGCTCTCCCTTGGTCTTTTAATGAAATAAAATCACAAATATGTAAAACAATTTCTCTTTCAACGAATAATCAAGGCAATGAATAGTTGTATGGAAATTTATTCAATCACGCAATTTTTGTTTTAAATAGCACTAATGAAATTTCATCAACGTTTTCCAAATTTAATTAAGCGTATACAATTTTAAATAGGAAATTTATAAGAGTCACTTTCTTAAACCATTGTCTAATGGGTCTTTTTTCATCCGTGTAACTTAATCTATATCGTCGAGAACAGGCATTAATGACATAATCTTATAATTTTTGTCCTTCAAATTTCATTTCACAAACTTCGGTTCCCCTGTTTACACCGTCGTTTAACCCCCTTCCCAACCACCCCCACACCGATATTACTCCATCCTAAGGCAGCATGTTTCCTCGTGACACTCAGCACGCAATGTTCATTGCTATTTTCTTGACGTAATGTATAGAGCAGCTATAAGCTTAAAGCATATGTCGAGATTCTCCACAAAATTGCTACCGTAAATACATCCACACGTTGTGTGAACGTCATTTAACGGCATCCGTAGTGAAATTGTTTTTTGAGCCAAATTTCCTTTTTCCTCATGCCTTTAATCTGCTATCCAAAGTTTTCTTTCAGAATGGTTGTAATAATGAAAATATTTAAAGACTTCTGAGTGGTGTTTTTATATCCTGTGGTATCATCTCGCTGAGATATTAATGGATGAATTTCCCGTACGTTTTCACGGTAGGCCCCTTCGTTCAAGGTCAGTGGATGACTATAACATTAGGTCCAAAATATTCCGATTCTGGTCCCCGTTTACCACCACTCTTACCGCGACAATTCGGCTGAGGTTAGTTCCAAGGTGTTTCGACAACACAGCTAGTTGACCTCTAACGTCACTTCCGTTTCAGATTATGGAGTTTTGGGATGTGTTGGGGATAGAGATGAAGTTGCTAGTTACTTTTAGAGCATTGTTAAATCGAAATGCATAAAATCAAATCAAGAAGTGATGGAAAACGAAACACTGAGTTTGCGGTACTAACTGTTTGCATCACTAAGGTAAGAGAAACCCTCAGATCTAGGCCCTAGGTAAAGTTGGTACACGAAACACTCAGTTTGCTGTAACAGGTGTTTGAATCACTGTTGGTGTGATGTCGTAATTGAAACACCCTGCATTGCATTCCAAGTGTTTGAATCACTTTGTCCTGGTACAGTAAGTGAAACCCTCAGAATGCAATACCAAGTCTTGTTGTCAAAACACCTTGACACTAGCCTCAACTAGCTGTGTTGTCGTAACACCTTGACACTTATCTCAGTGGAACCCTCAGAATGCAATAACCAGTTTTGTTGTCAAAACACCTTGAGACTAGGCTCAACTAGCTGCATTGTTGAAACACCTTGACACTTATCTCAGTGAAACCCTCAAAATGCAATTCCAAGTCTTGTACAGTAGTCGAAACACCTTGACACTAGCCTTAACTATATGTGTTGTCAAAACACCTTGAAACTAGTCTCAACTAGCTGTGTTGTCGAAACACCTTGACACTAATCTCAGTGAAACCCTCAGATTGCAATACCAAGTTTTGTTGTCGAAACACCTTGAAACTAGTCTCAACTAGCTGGCGTTGTCAAAACACCTTGACACTAGCCTCAACTAGCTGTGTTGTCGAAACACCTTGACAATAATCTCAGTGGAACCCTCAAAAAGCAATACCATGTTTTGTTGTCGAAACACCTTGAAATTAGTCTCAACTAGCTGGCGTTGTCGAAACACCTTGAAACTAGCCTCAACTAGCTGCGTTGTTGAAACACCTTGACACTAATCTCAGTGAAACCCTCAGAATGCAATACCAAGTTTTGTTGTCGAAACACCTTGAAACTAGTCTCAACTAGCTGGCATTGTCAAAACACCTTGACACTAGCCTCAACTAGCTGTGTTGTCGAAACACCTTGACACTAATCTCAGTGGAACCCTCAAAAAGCAATACCATGTTTTGTTGTCAAAACACCTTGAAATTAGTCTCAACTAGCTGGCGTTGTCAAAACACCTTGACACTAGCCTCAACTAGCTGTGTTGTCGAATCACCTTGACACTAATCTCAGTGGAACCCTCAGAAAGCAATACCAAGTTTTGTTGTCGAAACACCTTGAAACTAGTCTCAACTAGCTGGCGTTGTCGAAACACCTTGAAACTAGTCTCAACTAGCTGCGTTGCCGAAACACCTTGACACTAGACTCAACCCTACTGTCTGGTTAAGATGGTACACGAAACACTCAGTGTTTTGTTCCAAGTGTTTGAACCACTGTGTCTTTGATGTAGTAAGTGACACCCAGAATGGAATATCAAGTGTGTGAATAACCATGGTGGGCAAAACCAGTTCAACCTAGTGTTTGGACTGCTATCTTGGTGTGAAACACTACAGAAAATAACTGAGCTGTAGAATATTAAAATAGCATACTACCTTTGTGAAAAACTACATAGGCCTGCTAGAATTTGAGATGTCTTACTGACATATTTTCTTCTACAATGCTTTGACTGTTTGTTTGATGTTGCGGCGCCGAAGCTGTTCATGGTGCCTGTGTGGCTGCTTTAAGGCGGAGACATTTTGGTTTCGGATGATAGGTTTAAGCTAATAGGTTTATAATTAGGGTTCCATTCACAGCAGAGCAATTTCTTTTTCTGGGGTCTTTTGGTAAAGGGACATTTGCACTGCATATATAGCGAACACTCAGTACATTATTTCATATCAAGTGTTTAAATGATGACCTACATGTAATAGGAGGAAAATGCTTTACCAAGTGTACTGAGAGCATAACACTTTATAGTTTGTCATACTTAGTGCTTGAAAACAATGTAATGTGCCAAAAGCACTTAGGGTGACGTGAGTACCAAATCCTTTGAAACATGCATTAGAAGTATGCATATAAAAACAGAACCAGGTTATTATATTTTCAAATTTCTATGAATATCGTTTTCCATGCTTTCTTGGACAATTTTAAATTACAGAATCCGACACTGTCACAGATAAGAGACACAGGAATTGAAGAGACCAATAAAGGTGAACCTTTAATTAAACATCATAAACAGCATGTGAAACAGGAATATATACAACAGTCCTAGAAGAAAGATGTATAACCAGAATGCAAAACTGCATTGTGGTTTCAATGTTATAAAAAGTTATAGCCAGGATGAACAACACACTTGATTTAAGTATTATAGCAAAAAGCATTGAGGAAGAGATGTGGCATTAAGAATAGTTACAAAGACATTTACAAAGAGTGATTGATGACCAAAACTGTCTTAGTGTTCTATTTAGTACAACAGTGTAATACATCAGCACAGGTAACCTGTAATCTCTGAAAGCTTTTCTTCTTGAGATATTGCTTTTACAAGGATTTCTGTAAACCCTTTGACCCCAAACCTTGATCTTTAAAGACAATCAGGTTCTTTTATTCAAGCATGTTCTTCCAGGTCAACCCCAAAGAGAGTTTGTCCAACAAGGCAAAAAGCATTGTTGCCTGGTAAGGAAAATTGTTATCCTTAAGCCAGTGACATATGCAGGGGTCCCCAAACAAAGTCCAATCTGGAAAAGGTCCACTTTTGCATTATGGCACGCACACAGTCCCACACATTGCTGGACCTCTGTTGACCGCACATGACCATTGACTGCCGAAAAAACTAATAGAAATAATTCACTCACTATGGGTCATGGTGGCTTAGTGCCTTTTGCATTTAACACACAGGTTGTGAGTCTGAGTCCCACAGGTGGCATAGTCAATACGTTGAATCCTTGGGCAAGACACTTTACTCCATTTGCTTCAGTCCACCCATCTCTAAAATGGCCGCTAGCTTCGGCTAGGGGCTAGTTAGCAAGGGATTGACGGATTGGGGGAGTGTTTCACTCTGATTTTACTTGCATCATGGAAACCAGGTTTAAGCACCAACCTTATGAGCCATCTGGCACAGAAGAAAACCTACCTACCTTCTCACTATGGGTAACCTACCCACCAAGTACTGTATAAGCTCAATTGAATTTTACCTCATTAAGATATATATTGTTTACAAGGTGTCTATGTTTGACCTCTGTTAACCTCCACATAAAACAATATGGGTCATATAAACACTCGAAAGAATACACATACTAAGTATGAGCTCAATTGAAGTGTGTCTTGTCAAGATAAGGTGTTTACAAGGTTGTCAGTGTTTGACATCTGTTGACATTTGAGAAAAACAATAGGGACCATGTACTCACTATGAATAATCTACATAACAAGCATGGATTTAATTGAAGTTTGTCTCAACTTACGATGATTAAAGGTTAACAGTTTTTTAACCTCAGATGAACTTTGACCTCAACCAAAAGCAATAGGGACCATGTACTCACAAAAGGTATTCTACCTACCTAGTATGAGCTCAACTGAAGTTTGCCTTAAGTATCAAGTTATTATGTTTACAAGTGGCATCACATGCATGTCACTTACATATACACATATATACATCCATACACAGAAGCATGACTGCATAGACCTGTTTCTTTTCCTTCTGCTCAAGTCATAGTTGTAGTCACACTAGCAAATACTCAGTAAAGTACGGTACTGTATCTTAAATTGATGCTGAAGAATTGGTCATATGATGCTAAGATCAACTAGAGATAGCTATATTGTGCTAACCACCATAGCTAGAGAAGAGCAGATTGGGATTTTTCAATACCTGTTTGCCAAAAAAGATTACACTTAAGTAAAACTACTACCAGTGGCAATTCAATTTACCTCGTGGGTTCATGCCTAATTCTGCAACAGATATCATTCATAGCATTTATAATTTTTCTTGTTCCAGTTGATCCATATGAGGAGGACTGTGAAAGTGATATGGAATCTGATACAGAGTCTTGGGAAAACCAATTGAAGAGATTACACAAATCCTTCACTACAGGTAGGATATTTTAACAATTTATTGATTCCTTGCCAAAGGAATCTATGTGATGGTGATGGCGTGTGTGTGTATGCGTTTGTTTTTCTATCCGACCGAGGACTTGAACAAAAGAATTTCAGGTCCTCGGTTGTGATTTCTAAAGAATCACCACGTCCTCGGAAGAATTCTATTGTATGGGGTATTGTTAAGGTTAGGGTACGTAGATTTGAACAATGGAAAATACAATGGAGTCCTCAGTCTGAATGAAACACAAACGTGTGTGCGTGGGTGTGTGTACAGTATGTATGTGTTTGTGTATTCATGTATAAGTATGTGTGGGTGCAGGGGGTAGGAAGCTTCCAAAAAGTGGGGGGGGGCACAACATCAGAGGGGCACTTTCTCATTCCACAACCACCACTCGTTATGCTATAAACCGATACACACCGGCCAAATCACTTAAATATACTGTATTTGATGTGTTAGTATGCTATCAATACAATTTTGGTGCACATAATAATTTAATTTTTTTTTAAATTAACAAAGGCTTAAGATATCCAAAAGACAGTTCTTCATCAAAGGGGCACATTTTATTTGCCAGTAGGGCACATTTGCTATTTTGAAAAATAGTTGGGAGGCACATGCCCCCAGTCCCCCCCCCCAAGCTCCTATCCCCCTGTATGTGTGCATGTATATGGTCATTTTCACAATCAGTGGTGTAACTTTTATACACTCAGGGCCAAAATTTCAAACACCATATATATTGAAATTTTTACTAACATCACATGTTAAAGGGTTCAAATTTTTGTAACTTCAACTTTTTGGAGCTTAAACATATACGTTTATGGGTGTAATTTTTCGGTGACTGTATGACTCTAGGAAACTTTATATTTTTGAGCAACCATATTTACACAGTGTTAAAACAGTACTCTGATTCAAGTAAACTTTAAAATGCTTAAATCATTATATGTTACTTAAAAATGAAAAGGATTTGGCAGAAAGTTTTTAAAACTATTACAGATATTTCCATGTTAACTGAAAATTTATTGGAAATCAAGGATTGTTTTTCTTAATTTTAACTTTAAACTATTTAAAAAAAAGATAAGGCCAAGTCAAACACCCTAAATAATGTCTCCTCACAGAGGGCTAATATCCAATGCAAGTTGCCCAAAGCTCATTCTTTGCATCATAACTATACATGTCTTACTAGTTTAGTATTGAAAACAAAAAATAAATGTTTTAATTGTGACCAAATTTTGACCTTGAAATGCCCAAAATAGCCCAAAATGTTGTTAAAATGTGATGTTTGAGGACGCTGTTCACAGGCATCGTTGAGCATGTGACCCTGAAAATGCAGTTTATTGGTAGTCCTTATGCTAGTGAACCACCCTCTTAATTATTAAGCACCTGTATGCTAATGCTAAGAAGTTGTTGTCATTTGAATTACTCAAATCGGCTTGTGCAGGCATTTTCATACATATGAACTACGTGATTTTTGCAATTTTCGAGTCGTGAATTTGAGTAGATAACACAAAATACACAACTTTTTGACTCGAGTTTTTAAAAATAGAGTCAATACACTCCTGAAAAATGGTATTTAAAGAAAAATTCAAATTTGCCCACAGCCCCAAATTGGACCCCCAATTAGGGCCAGAAGTGAGATTTCTTAAGTTTCAGGGCGCTGTTCGTAAAAGGTACGACCCGCTCAACATTTTTTGGGCACTTTTCCCGTACAACTACCACTGGACAAGGATCCTATGCAAATTAAAACTCAAACATACCATTGCTTGTGAATATAGAGCACACTCAAAGTAGGGCCAGAAAAGATCCCTATCTCATTTTTTGCCATTTTAATACGAAAAATTGAGACTGTAAAATGTCCTCAAAATTAGCTAAATTCGAAAGCTGGTCACATGTCTTCCATAATATTTGCAATATCAGACATAAAATACTTTATGCAAAAGATGCCTCCAAACTTGATATAAATTTAGGGCTCTCAAAATGCAATCTGGATTTGGTTGCTAGGTGTGGCCATATCCTAGCAACCAAAAACTTTTCAAAAGTTTTTTTGCCCAATTTCATCCTTTGAAACATGTGGCAAGACACCATATCAATTTCAGGCGATTCTGAGAGGGTCTATGTGGAATCGACCCAAAAATCTGTTGATTTGGCATGGATTGACCCAATTAATAAAGGACCTTTTAAAAGATATTATCATACTGGTTGCTACACCTCTACAGAATTACTGTCATATGATTTTTAGCCAAGGAAGATGTTTATTGGATAAGTAGAGATAAAATTTCCAACTAACCTGTTTCGGAGGTGACAAGATGTTTTGGAGGTGACGCATGTTAACGGAAAGTTAAGAATCTCCCAGAAATTAAAACTACTGGTCATGTTGTCACAAATTTTACTCAAATATTACGTTAGGGGGTGTGGTATACTGTATTTTAATAAGTTTAAAATAGCCATACTATTGTTTACATAAATCTTGGGCTGAAGAATGCTTTGTTTCGGAGGTGACGGAAAAGTTAACGGAAAAGTTAACATTAAATTTGAAATTTACACAATTCTTTTAAAATTTCCAAATGAAAATATTTTAGGGCCCAGATATTAGACACATTAGTTATTGTAATAATGCAACCATACTTAACAAAATTTACACTGCTTAATTAGAACTTAGTTGCAGTCAAACTTAGGTACCAATTGTTAACAGAAAATGTCACCTCCGAAACGACAAAATCTAGCCACCGGTCCTTGGAGAAGGGAAGGGAAGGAAACCTGGGGAACACAACTGCATTTTAGTTTGGACACTTGTTGATAATATCAACCAAATAAGAACTGGAAAATACCTCCCACCAAAAAGTACAGGCTCTGACAAAAACAGTGTAGTTGAAAGTGTATGGCTGAACTAGCATATTTTAAGCATATTTATGGCCACCAAATCCACCTGAAGAAACCGAGAAAGTTTGTTAAGCTACCCAAGGTAGACTTCACTTAGGATGGTCAAATGGCAAAAAATCTAAGAATTCTGGTATTTGGTCACTGAGTTACAATACAATAAGTGCCAATATTGAAAGTTACACCACTGATTGTGAAAATGACCATATATGTCTGTGAAAATGTGCTAGAAAAGTGGTAATCCATGACCAATCATTTGCACATAAGTCCTTGCTTTGGCCACCATATGGCATGAGACACTTAAATGTCCTATTTAACTGACTAGAAATGTCTGCAATGAACTTGGGAGGAAAATACATATGACCTTTAACCTACCTCTATAAATAAGACATGATAAATTACTATATTCTGTATATTAACTGTTAAGGTAGCATACTCCCATTAAAAGCCCCATTGACTTACACACTACATCACAAAAGAAATGCCTTCTCTAAGTCTAGATAGAAGTTTTCACTTGCTGAACGCTACCCATCACTGGATAGCTGACAAGTTGGCCTTTCATGGCACCATCAATTTTCCGTACCATGACCGTGAAAATTTTTTGCTACGAGAGCCGGAACTTTTCGTCACTTGTAAACAAACCTCTACTGGCCGTAAACAATCTTCGTCCGCTGCTCCTGGGAGGGATAAACTGATCTAAAATTGCCTCAATTTTACCCAATTTTTTAACCACATGTGCTTCCATTCATGTTTTTTAACATCCAAGCCACAAAAAAACCCATCCTAATTGATAACATAGCAAAAAAGTTGTTCTCCTGCTCCTAATTGGCACTTTTCCTGAAGGAGAACACTTGCCGCGGATTGATATAGACCCTAATAGGAGTATGCCACCTTAAGAGTTGATCTGAATGTCAGAGAAAATTTGTGTCTGCTTGGAGATGTGCTAGTTCTCCTGTTTCCTCCTATCCTCTGTTGCTTAAACTAGAGACGTAATTGAAGCTAGTTGAAACTTTATTCATTTACCAACATCCTGAATTACGAATCTCCATTGTTGTCTTTATAGTCAAGACTCCTTCCTCTGGGAGATTCAAGAGAAACATATCCTTGGACAAGGAAGTGTTCATTTCTAGCAGATTTTCTGACTTGATTTCTACTATTACTACACTTATGACATGACATTTCCAAAACATGTATTGCTAATATTATGTTAACCTGTACGTAATGCTAGCTGCAAGGTGTCTCGTGTTTGATAAACAAGGCCAGCAGGTGTGTTACAGTTGATTTAGCTATAGAGAGTGCTAGTGATATTACAGATTGGAAGGAAGATTAAACCTCAGATTTTATTGATACCATTTTTTTTTAAAGGAAGCTGGGTTTATCTGCAACCTGAATTTATTATACCTTGGCAATTCTGTACTGATATGTTTTAGATTCGATTTGTTTCAATGTACCGGTGAAAATATCAGTCTCATAAACATGCGTGGGTGTGAAGTATTAAAGAGGTATGAAGGTAGTTTATACAAGTCATAAGTGTGTGTGAATATTAGATCATTAACCACTGATATTAATAGTCATCAGTGTGTCCCCTACACATACTACAAACATCAAATAACGAGAAGTATATTATTTCAACCCACAAAGCATATAAACTCACTGCGACATAATTATCTAATTGAACGCCCACCCACCCATCTCAGTATAATGTAGAGAGGATGAAAGCCTTTCGGGAAGTACTTTGAACAATTTTAGCGTGTTAAGCATTTGGCCGATAATTGAAGAATTGTGGACAATGGTTAATTCATAGTACATTTAAATAATACCAAGAATGGGAGATATGAGTTAATCATATTGTCTTGGCTTATTTCAATCTCTGAGTCTGCTTAGGTTCTGTGACGTTAGCAAGTATTTCGGTCTGAGGTGGGTGAAGGGTAGACCATTCTCATGCACTGAAGTCATGTGACAAGTGCACTCAGTCATGTGATAAGTTCACTTAGTCAGGTGATGTGTGCACAGGTGACAAGTGCACTCAGTCATGTGATAAGTGCACTCAATCAGGTGACAAGTGCACTCATTCAGGTGATATGTGCACTCAATCAGGTGACAAGTGCACTCAGTCAGGTGATATGTGCACTCAATCAGGTGACAAGTGCACCCAGTCATGTGATAAGTGCACTCAATCAGGTGACAAGTGCACTCATTCAGGTGATATGTGCACTCAATCAGGTGACAAGTGTACTCAGTCAGTTGATATGTGCACTCAATCAGGTGACAAGTGTACTTAGTCAGGTGACAGTGTGCACATGTCATATGATAATTGAAATCTTCCAGCTGAACAAACATGAGATGGGAGAAGTGTGCTCCAACTGTGGTCTGACTTCATTGTGTCAAGTCAGTCTCCTATTACTGTTAGGTTCAGTTATATTTTTTGTCGTCCAAAGTTGTTATTTAACAGAATGTTGTTGATGTTGAGTAACTTACAGCAGAGATGTTTGTGTCTACAGCCTAGCTCCAACAAGGACGTGCCCCTGGAGGATGAAGCCTGGTACCACGGCGCCCTGCCGAGACAAGAAATGGAAGAGCTGCTGAAACAGGGGGAGACTTCATTGTCAGATTCAAGAGCGACGCCTCCGGCCAGTACGTGCTCTCCTGCAGGTCCGCCGATAAACAGAGGCACTTCTCGATCGTGAAACAAGACGATAGCACGGTCAGTCCATTGCAAGTTTTTAAACCTGCAGAGAGTTAACCTATCTATGACAGCAAATCAATCTTGGGACTTATTTTTGCTGATAGCTATTATTACAATAGTGCTTCTTTTTTTAATAATAGCATAATATATATGTAATATATTAGCATAATAGCATAATATTTTTTAAATAAAAGCATGTAAAAACATCATGTAATTTTGGTGTTACAATACCATCCTCTGTAGGCAGTGGTGGGGCCAGGGGTCCTCAAAGGCCCCCCTTTCACACATCTGGGTCCCCCTTCCCCTTCCTCCCTCACATTACGATATGACAATGTATAAAATTGAAATGGCATACTGTGTGTGTTTGATATGATATATCATTAAGCCTGACTTTTCTCCTCCACACAAATTTTTTGAATGTCTGAATGTTCTGGTTTTTTACAGTATCGATTGGAAGGAGGGAGTTTGGGTCAATCCAGGAACTGGTGAACCATCACATGTCAACTCAAACACCAGTAAAAGCGTCCAACGCGATGATCAGAAATCCAATAAGTAAGGTGAAGGACGAGCACGACCTTCGACACAAGGACATCCTGCTGGACACCAAATTAGGACAGGTGAGTTTCATGAATTACACAATGATTCAATCTTTTAAAGGGTGTGAAGACTCGCGCAAAAACAGAAACGTCTAATGCCAGTAATCTAACCTAGTTTCAAATAAGGTGTAATAGAAGTGTTACACACCACCATCAATCCCAGCAAATACACATACAGATTGCTACCGTCAGTAAATTAGACACTAGTGTACAGTACATACAGCTGTGGTCAATACCCACAGCACAGTGTACAAACGATACAGCGATGGACATCTCAGGTCCAGCTAAAGATAACAAGGTATCACGTTTCATTACTGTCTGCATTTTGTAGCGACACAAACAAAACGTCACTCGCAAGCAACAGAGAGTTAACTTTTTCAGATGGCAGCACGCTGTTTAGGGCGAGTCTTCATTGCCTTTAATGGTATTGAAAAGTTAATTGGTAGATGAGTTAATTTCACTGACATTTACCCACTTTGTACCAGTGACCCTGAAACCTTGTAATTTTTTTTTGGCCAATTGACTGTATTTGAAGCTAACAGGGATGACCTTGTGTGCACAACATGTGTCATGCTGTTTACTCCAGTCTATTCCTATCAACACAGTATGTGTGTGCACTAATGTTGAGTTAGTTGGGGAGATTCGTACTGTTGGTACATGGGCTAACGTAAGATGTTAGCTGAATTCTAGTGTATACCCCTTCAGCTGTAGGCAATGAAAAATTACTGTTTTAAGGTTTATTAAGCCACTGGTTGCCTCTCATGTGACATATATTGTGAGCTCTTATGTGACATATCACATGACCTTGCATGTGACATCTCCTTGTCTATACTACTGCTGCATTCTTTATTTAAGGTGAAAAAAAAGAAGAAAAAAAGTGAATTTTTATATGAATATCTTGTTAGAACTGCATTAATTACATCCAATAAGGTTGTAACTCTTCTCTATTGCTGCACCCCCAGTGAAATAAAATATTAATAAAATGAAAACGGGGGTGGGGTGGGTGAGGGGGTGGGTTTGTTGACTGCATTGTTCTTTTAGTTTCATAAGCATCCTTTTTCTTGTGTACATGCAGGACATTTCGGTGACGTCCACAAAGCGACATTTAAGAATAAACCTGTCGCCGTCAAGACGTGCAAGGCCACAGTAGATGCTGCAACGAGAAGGAAGTTCCTCTCAGAGGCCTACATCCTCAAGAATTACAACCATCCCAACATGGTCAAACTTATCGGCGTGGCAACAGACAGACATCCAATCTACATCGTCATGGAGCTTGTACAAGGTCAAAAACCAGAAAAAAATGGATTTGACATCATTTCTTTTTTCTGTGACAGCTATCAAATTAGTTAGATTAGGGGGGCAAATTTTGCCTCTGATTCATTAGGGAATATGGTACACCATCAACATGTTATTGTATATGGATACCCGGCCACTCTGGTTAGTTGTATGGAGAAGTATTTTCTGGTCGCAAACAACGTGAAATTTTATCGAAGAGGAAAATGTTTACTCACTGCTAGTTGAATAGCCCAACTCAAGATCTATGCACCTAACTGGAGATTTATTGGTTGATTGAATGTAACCTTTTTTGACCGGCTTATAAATATTATAAATATCCTTTTCTAGAAATTGAAGTTTTGTACGGTGTATTTCTGGTTACACATTCAGAGAAGATTGCAATTATATATAAGCTCTTTTATTAGTTTTTGGCTTGCTCTACACTGATGTGCAACATGTACCATGAACAGAGGAACTTTATTTGCGTAAGTTTAGGCTTGTATCATAATTAATACACACAAAACAGACTAAACAACAATAGATTTATGAGATGAAATCAGTAAATTGTTTTAAAAGATTGATTTTCCTGACTGATGTTTGCTTCTCTGTCACCTTTGCAGGAGGAGATCTTTTGAAGTTGCTTCGAGATGACAGCAAGACCTTGAGTGTCCTCGAGAAGATTAAAATGAGTGAAGACGCAGCATCAGGGATGGCTTACTTGGAGGGCAAAAGCTGTATTCACAGGTAAAATAGAAATTGTCCTGGGATTAATAAACATGTGTGTGGGTTTATGGATGTAGGCATGGGTATGCATGCATGTTAGTATGTATTTGTTGAGGAACAAACAAGAAGAACTCAGATAAGTAATCAGGACTCTTGTCTATTTAAAACTTTGTGTGATATCTGCTTTCAAAGGGAAAATGTCAAAACTGGATACTAATTAAAGAAAATTCTCATTACTTAACCAAATAAGGAGAATGGGACATTCCCACTCCTTTTAGAAATTAGACATTTTGCTCTTGATGGTTGTAATTGTAGAATGCTGCTAGTAAATTGTAGTGATAAGTAACTTTCTGTTAACAGATAGAACCTCACCACCATCATGCACCCCCCCCCCCTCCACACCTCACACCATTGATTTCCTATCCATCTACACGAATGTTAGAATAAAACACTCTGTGGAACTGAAATGATGATAACATTATCAAAAATGCGGCAACATTAAGGAATGAAAATGAAATTTTTTGGGAGGGGCCCAATAACGTGAGATGCCAAATGCTCTGTATATTACAGCAGATCTAGTAGATTGATATATGGTCACTGCCATGCTCCCACAGTATACCTCTGTAAAACTCATGGTCATGCTTTCACCTCATTGACAGAGACCTGGCAGCGAGGAATTGTCTGGTCGGCACAAAGAATATTCTGAAGATCAGCGATTTTGGAATGTCGAGAGAAGAAGAGGAATATCAGATCGACAGCAACAACATGAGACAGATACCAATCAAATGGACGGCCCCTGAGGCCATGAACTATGGTAAAGGTTGTGTATACGTATGTCCAGGCGCGTAGCCAAGGGGGGGCCAAGGGGGCGACCGCCCCCCCCCGCCTTGAGCATATTTTTTTTGTGTATATTTTTATGATATCCCTAGTAATTCAAAATAGAAAATGCTTAAATGCAACTTACAAGGCCTGGGAAGTGCCATTTCCAGCGATCTGGGAGGCATTTTCGGCCAAAGTTTTCTTGTACGCTTCGTGCCAACTCGTGATGGTGCTAAGCTAAGATGTTTGCCCACAGGTTGGCTCCTCCCTTGGCAAATTCCTGGCTACGCGCCTGAGTATGGCAAAGAAGTGGTAAAAGCAGTTACGGTGGGTCTGTTTCAAACCTGCGTGTTCAAAACCTGAGAGAGTGTTGTGGACGATTGGCTAAGGCGTCGGACTTGTGATCCAAGGATTGCTGGTTCGACTCCTGCCTAGTCCATTACGTTGTGTCCTTGGGCAAGATGCTTTATCTCAATTGCCTCTCTCCACCCAGGGGTTAAATGGGTACCTGTGTGGTAACTTGTCATTGGGCGCAGTATATAACTGCAGCCGCCTGGAGGGATTGTCTCTGGGACAGGTTATCATTGACCAGGGGTAACATATCTTCTGTAAAGAGCTTTGACACCTATTGCTGGTATAAAGCGCTATATAAATGTGAAATATATTGTGGGTCTGTTTCAAAACCTGCATGTTCAAAACCTTAGAGAGTGTTGTGGACGATTGGCTATGGTGTCGGACTTGTGATCCAAGGACGGCTGGTTCGACTCCTGCCTAGTCCATTAGGTTGTGTCCTTGGGCAAGATGCTTTATCTCAATTGCCTCTCTCCACCCAGGGGTTAAATGGGTACCTGTGAGGTAACTTGTCATTGGGCGCAGTATAGAACTGCAGCCGCCTGGAGGTATTTTCTCTGGGACAGATTATCATTGACCAGGGGTAACATATCTTCTGTAAAGTGCTTTGAGATCTATTGCTGGTATAAAGTGCTATATAAAAGTGAAATATTCTGTGGGTCTGTTTCAAAACCTGCATGTTCAAAACCTTAGAGAGTGTTGTGGACGATTGGCTAAGGCGTCGGACTTGTGATCCAAGGATTGCTGGTTCGACTCCTGCCTAGTCCATTACGTTGTGTCCTTGGGCAAGATGCTTTATCTCAATTGCCTCTCTCCACCCAGAGGTTAAATGGGTTACCTGTGTGGTAACTTGTCATTGGGCACAGTATATAACTGCAGCCGCCTGGAGGGATTGTCTCTGGGACAGGTTATCATTGACCAGGGGTAACATATCTTCTGTAAAGCACTTTGAGACCTATTGCTGGTATAAAGCGCTATATAAAAGAAAAATATTCTGTGGGTCTGTTTCAAAACTTGCGTGTTCAAAACCTTAGAGAGTGTTGTGGACGATTGGCTAAGGCGTCGGACTTGTGATCCAAGGATTGCTGGTTCGTCTCCTGCCTAGTCCATTACCTTGTGTCCTTGGGCAAGATGCTTTATCTCAATTGCCTCTCTCCACCCAGAGGTTAAATGGGTACCTGTGTGGTAACTTGTCATTGGGCGCAGTATATAACTGCAGCCGCCTGGAGGGATTGTCTCTGGGACAGGTTATCATTGACCAGGGGTAACATATCTTCTGTGAAGCGTTTTGAGACCTATTGCTGGTATAAAGCGCTATATAAAAGTGAAATATATTGTGGGTCTGTTTCAAAACTTGCGTGTTCAAAACCTTAGAGAGTGTTGTGGACGATTGGCTAAGGTGTCGGACTTGTGATCCAAGGATTGCTGGTTCGACTCCTGCCTAGTCCACTACCTTGTGTCCTTGGGCAAGATGCTTTATCACAATTGCCTCTCTCCACCCAGAGGTTAAATGGGTACCTGTGAGGTAACTTGTCATTGGGCGCAGTATATAACTGCAGCCGCCTGGAGGGATTGTCTCTGGGACAGGTTATCATTGACCAGGGGTAACATATCTTCTGTGAAGCGCTTTGAGACCTATTGCTGGTATAAGGGCTATATAAAAGTGAAATATTCTGTGGGTCTGTTTTAAAACCTGCGTGTTCAAAACCTTAGAGAGTGTTGTGGACGATTGGCTATGGCGTAGGACTTGTGATCCAAGGATTGCTGGTTCGACTCCTGCCTAGTCCATTACCTTGTGTCCTTGGGCAAGATGCTTTATCACAATTGCCTCTCTCCACCCAGGGGTTAAATGGGTACCTGTGAGGTAACTTGTCATTGGGCGCAGTATATAACTGCAGCCGCCTGGAGGGATTGTCTCTGGGACAGGTTATCATTGACCAGGGGTAACATATCTTCTGTAAAGCGCTTTGAGACCTATTATTGGTATAAGCGCTATATAAAAGTGAAATATTCTGTGGGTCTGTTTTAATACCTGCATGTTCAAAACCTTAGAGAGTGTTGTGGACGATTGGTTTAGGCGTCGGACTTGTGATCCAAGGATTGCTGGTTCGACTCCTGCCTAGTCCATTACCTTGTGTCCTTGGGCAAGATGCTTTATCACAATTGCCTCTCTCCACCCAGGGGTTAAATGGGTACCTGTGAGGTAACTTGTCATTGGGCGCAGTATATAACTGCAGCCGCCTGGAGGGATTGTCTCTGGGACAGGTTATCATTGACCAGGGGTAACATATCTTCTGTAAAGCGCTTTGAGACCTATTATTGGTATAAGCGCTATATAAAAGTGAAATATTCTGTGGGTCTGTTTTAATACCTGCATGTTCAAAACCTTAGAGAGTGTTGTGGACGATTGGTTTAGGCGTCGGACTTGTGATCCAAGGATTGCTGGTTTGACTCCTGCCTAGTCCATTACGTTGTGTCCTTGGGCAAGATGCTTTATCTCCATTGCCTCTCTCCACCCAGGGGTTAAATGGGTACCTGTGAGGTAACTTGTCATTGGGCGCAGTATATAACTGCAGCCGCCTGGAGGGATTGTCTCTGGGACAGGTTATCATTGACCAGGGGTAACATATCTTCTGTAAAGCGCTTTGAGACCTATTGCTGGTATAAGCGCTATATATAAGTCAAATATTATTATTACTATTTTTTTTATTTATTTATTTATTTATTTTTTTTGTTCATAATAATTAACATTAGGGGCAATATAACGTCATCCTCAAATGATGGCATTTTTTTTTTAAGCAAGAGGAATTAGTGCTTTGTTGCTGAAAATTGACAAAATTATGACAGGTTATGCAAACCTTAAATTTAGCAAAAATTAAACAGTTTAGGAACTAGGAATTCCCACCAAACTAGGGTCTGGTTTAATCTTGAGTTCAAAGTGGGGTTCTCTGAAATATTAAGCCTCAAATTATGATATAGCTTTAAATAACACTGAATTTATTTGAACCCTTTGCATTTTTATAATCAACAGGGCATCCTCTGCATCACTTTGGGAACAATTTAAAAAAATTGTGATTCTAGAAAAAAAATCATAATGACTAAAGAATTACAATAATTACATGGAAGGTTTTTAATAAAGGACTCAAATATTAAGTCAGGGTGCTAAAATATTGATTTCAAAAGCTCAGATATACCTAACTTTAAATTGTTAAATTGGGACAAACAAAAAAGAAAGTTCTCAATGCCAGTCAGGATGCTCATTATGGATTTCTAGAGCTCAGAAATATGCTTTTCTTCTGAAATGTGTTAGTCTATGGAACTTAAAGCCTCTAAATATTTAAATGATTTTTAAAATGTTTTATTATATCTCTTTCAAATTTGGAATTGATTTTATCATTGATGCCTAATTTAGGACACTCTCTTTATGATGCATAATTGTGGTAAAACCTAAAAGGTCAATAGTTTTGGCAAAAATTAAAACAAAATTATAAGGTTTTAGCCTTACAAAATTGTTAAAGTTGAACAAACAGATATAGAAAGTTCTCAAATGCCAGTCAGGATGCTCATTATGGATTCCTAGAGCTCAGAAATATGCTTTTCTTCTGAAATGTGTTAGTCTATGGAACTTAAAGCATGATTTTTAAAATGTTTTGTTGTAACTTCTTTTAAATTAGGAATTAATTATATCATTGTTGCTTAATTTAGAAGGACACCCTCTATCTTATGTATAATTGTGGTAAAACTTAAAAAGGTCATGATTTTTGGCAAAAAATTAAACAAAATTATAAGGTTTTAGCCCTACAAAATTGTTAAAATTTGGACAAGAAAAGGTTCTCAAATGCCAGTCAGAATGCTCATTATAGATTCCCATAGCTCAGAAATATCCTTCTCTCTGAAGTTAAAATGTGTTAGTCTATGTATTTTTATGCTTATTGAAATGATTTTCAAAATGTTTTATTATAACTTCTTTCAAATTAGGAATTGGTGATATCATTGTTGCTTAATTCAGAAGGACACCTTCTATCTAATGTATAATTGTAGGTAAACTTAAAAAGGTCATGATTTTTTGCCAAAAATTGTAAGGTTTTAGCACTACAAAATTGTTAAATTTGGACAAACAAAAATAGAAAGTTCTCAAATGCTAGTCAGGATGCTCACTATAGATTCCCAGAGCTCAGAAATATGCTTCTCTCTGAAGTTAAAATGTGTTAGTCTATGGATTTTTATGCTTATTAAAGTGATTTTCAAAATGTTTTATCATAACTTCTTTCACATTGGGAATGTATGATATCACTGTTGCTTAATTCAAAAGGACACCCTCTATCTAATGCATATGTGTAGAAAGAACTTAAAAGGTCATGATTTTGGCCACAAAAAAAACTCATAAGGTTTATAGCCATACAAATTCATTAAATTTGGACCCAAAAAAAAGTTCTCAAATGCCAGTCAGGATGCTCATTATAGATTCACAGAGCTCAGAAATATGCTTCTCTCTGAAGTTAAAATGTGTTATTCTATGGATTATTATGCTTATTGAAATGATTTTTAAAATGTTTCATTATAACTTCTTTCACATTGGGAATGTATGATATTATTGTTGCTTAATTCAGAAGGACACCCTCTATCTAATGCATATGTGTGGAAAGAACTAAAAAGGTCATGATTTTGGCCACAAAAAAAAACTTGTAAGGTGTTAGCCTTACAAAACTGTTAAATTTTGGACAAAGAAGAAAGTTCTCAAATGCCAGTCAGGATGCTTATTATGGATTCCCAGAGCTCAGAAATATGCTTCTTTTTGAAGTTAAAATGTGTTTAGTCTATGGATTTTTATGCTTATTGAAATGATTTTCAAACTGTTTTATCATAACTTCTTTCACATTGGGAATGTATTATATCATTGTTGCTTTATACAGAAGGACACCCTCCATCCTATGCATTATTGTGGAATAACTTAAAGGTCATGATTTTGGCCACAAAAAAAAAAACTTGTAAGGTGTTAGCCTTACAAAACTGTTAAATTTTGGACAAAAAAGAAAGTTCTCAAATGCCAGTCAGGATGCTCATTATGGATTTCCAGAGCTCAAAAATATGCTATTCTCTGAAGTTAAAAGTGGTAGTGTATGGATTTTTATGCTTATTAAAATGATTTTCAAAATGTTTCTAAAGATTCCTTTCACATTGGGAATGTTTTATATCATATTGCTTCCTTCAGAAGGACACCTTCCATCTAATGCATCACCGGGGAAAGAATTAAACTGTTCATGATATCTAAATTGGGGCCAAAAACTCAACAAGTTCTCCAATGCCACTCAGGATGCCCATTACGGAACCAGAGCTTGGAAACATACTTTTCTCTGAAGTTAAAAGTGGTAGTGTATGGATTTTTATGCTTATTTAAAATGATTTTCAAAATGTTTCATAATTACTTCTTTCACATTGGGAATGTATTATATCATTGTTGCTTACTTTAGGAGGGACAGCCTTTGTCTCTTACGCATCATTATGGAAAGAATGAAAATGGTCATGATATTTTGTTTTGGTGGAAAATTTAAAAATTTGTAAGGCGATATGAATAGTCTTACTAAATCAATTAACTTGAACAAACAAAATGTTCTCAAATGCCAGTCGGATGCTCATTACCGATTCCCCGGGCTTGGAAACATACTTTTCTCTGAAGGTTAAAAGTGGTAATGTATGGATTTTTATGCTTATTAAAATGATTTTCAAAATGTTTTTCATAACTTCTATTACATTTGGATTGAATTATATCATTGTTGCTGAATTTAGGAGGACACCCTAAATCATATGCATATATTTGTGGAACATCTTAAAAGGTCATGATTTTGGTAAAAGGTAAAACAAAAACCATTCAGTTTTAGCATTACAATACATTAAATTGGGACAAATATAAAAAGGTTCTCATATGCTAGTCAGGATGCACATTATGGATTCCCAGAGACCAGAAATTTGCTTTTCTCTGAAGTAAAAAGTGTTAGTCTATGGAACTTTAAGCCTCTAAATATTTAAAATGATTTTTAACATGTTTTATTATAACTTCTTTCAAATTTGGAATTGATTGTATCCATTGTTGCTTAACACAGAAGGAAACCCTCCATTTTATGCGTAATTGTGGAAAAAACTTAAATGGTAATAACTGTGGCCAAAAATGAAAAAAATCATAAGATTTTAGCCTTACAAAATCATTAAATTTGGACCAAAACGAAAGTTTTCAAATGCAGAAACATGTATTGAGTTAAAATGAAAAGATAAAATGAGTGTGGCCAAAAACAAATTGAATCACAAGGCTATTGCCTGTTACATAATAAATAATTGGGATCAAATCATTTTAGAAACAGGTTATTATTTTGGCAAATAATTAAAAATCATAATAAGGCAAACAAAATAAGGTATTTATAAGCATGTACAATATCATTATAGTTTGGACAAAATATGAAAGTTCTAAAATAGATTCCCAGAGCCCAGAAATGTTCTTTTCTCTGAAAGTTAACCTTCTAAACATTAAAGTGATTTTCCCCAAAAAATGTCTATAACCTCTTTCAAGGTAGGAACAGATCATATTCATCTAACTTAATTCATAATGACAACTTCCATTCTAGGTATAATATTAGAAAGAATTAAAAATAGGTCACAATTGTAGCCACAGAAAAAAAAAATGGAGTTAAAGGTGGTAGTCTTTAGAAGTTTTACCCTCTAAACATTAAAGTGATTTTACAAAAAATGGCTATAACTTCTATCAATGTGGGAACAGATCATATTAGGCCTACTTAATTCAGAAGTAATAATAACTCAGAAGTAATAAGTACTCAGACGTAATAAGTCAGAAGTAATAATTCAGAAGTAATAATAACTTAAATCAGAATGACAACTTCCAATCTAGATATAATATTAGAAAGAATTTTAAAAAGGTCAGAATTTTAGCCACAGAAAAAAATGGAGTTTTAACCCTCTTAACATGCCACTTTTAGCTTCAGAGAAAAGCATAAAATTCTTGGTGCTGAGAATCTAAATTGAATGATTTTGTGTTATATGAAATCATTTTGATAATTAGGGACTACCACTAAACAAATGCAAACCAGGGCTCTAGGAATCCATAAAGAGCATCCAGACCTGATAATTGAGAATAAAAGACATTCTATGCATAATTTTGGAAAGAATTAAAACAGTCATGATTTTTGCTAAAGAATTAAAAAAAAAAGTCATAGGCTATATATGGCCCTACAAAACTTTCAATTTGGCAGAAGTTTTCAAATGCCATTGTTGCTTTTTGCTGAAGGACACCTTCCATCCTATGTGTAATTTTGGAAAGGCCTTAAAAGGTCATGATTGTTTTCAAATATGATCAAAAATCATTCAATTTGGACAGAAGTCAGGATACTCATAATGGCATCTCAAAGCTCAGAAATGTGCATAAAATGATTTTCAAAATTTGTCATAATAATTTTTCAAATTTGGATTGTATTATATGATTGTTGCTTAATTCAGAAAGACACACACCATCCTATGCATCATTGTGGAAATACTTCAAAAGGTCATGGTTTAGCTAAAGAAAATCATAACTTAGTTAATTTAAATTTAATTTTACAAACTTATTTAATTTGGACCAAATAACAATTTCTCAAATGCCAGTCAGGATGCTAATTATGGATTCTCAGAGGTAGGCCTCTTATAATATTAAAATAATTTTATGGTTTTAGAGTAACAAAACTGTTAAAGTTGGACAAACAAAAATAGAAAGTTCTGATGTTAAAGTGTTAGTCTATGGAACCAAAAGCCTCTAAATATTAAAATGATTTTTTTAAATGTTTTGTTATAACTTCTTTCAAGTTAGGAATTTATTATATCATTGTTGCTTGTGGAAAAAGCAGGAAGGCATGATTTGCCACAAAAAATCATTAGGTTTCAGCCATGCAAAAATCATTAAATTGGGACAAACAACAAAGGTTCTCAAATGCCAGTTAGGATGCTCATTATAAATTCCCAGAGCTCAGAAATATGCTTTATACTGAAACTAATAGTTGAAGTCTATGGACTGTTAAACCTCTAAATATTAAAATAATTATCAGAATGTTTCATTTCACTTCCTTTCAAATTGAGAATGTAGCATATTATTTGAACTTAATGCAGTAGGACAACTTCCATCCTAACCATAATTTTGGAAAGAATTAAAAAAAGTATGTGATTTAAACCAAAAGCTAAAAGAAAAAAATCATCAGTCAATAATATTAATAATAATAAGTAATATTTTAAGCGCATAATCAGCAACACTGCTCAAAGCGCTTTGCAAATGTAAAACCTAAAAACAAATAGTAACAAAAACCTAAATATTAAATATATAGAACCAATAAGGCATAAAATGTAAAAGCCCAACAATATAAAAAACACTTGTACTAAATGATAATAAAAAAATACAACCTGAATGCATACAGTCCAAAACAACTTCAGAAGTATGTAAATAGTAAAATAATTTTAAAAACTTAACAAAATGCACAAAAGATTAAATCATAGTCTATGTTTATAAATATAAATAAGTATGAGAAACAATAGTACAGTAAGACAATTATTGTAAAAGTCTAAAAAATATAGTAATAAACACCCAATGCTAAACGATAATAAATAGAACCCTAAATTCGGTCGGAAAAAAAACCTTTCAAATGTCAGATAGAATGCTCATTATGAGTTACCAGATATGCTTGTCTAGGATCAGTTTAAAGTGGTTTATACGGAATTTTTAACCCTTTAAAAATAACTCTATATTTTACCATAATCATGACCTCAAGTATATGCATAGGATGGAGTGTGTCTTTTTGAATTATGTAATAATGCATTTTTCATTCCCAGGTTAAAAGAAGGTTATTCTAAAACACTTTGAAAATTGTTATGATATCATGAGGCTTAAAATTCCATAGACTACCACTTTTATCTGGATAGAAAAGCAAATTTCTGATTTTCTAATTTCATTTAATTTTACAAAAATAGATGGAATGAGAAGAACCATTCCCACCTTGAAAGAAATTCTAAAAAAACATAGAAACTGCATAGTAAAGCATATTTCTGAGCTCTGTATGAAAACATAGGGAGCATCCTGACTGTCAATTGAGAACTAATTGGGTGTCCTTCTTAATTCAGCAATAATGATATTCTCTCTCTAGTTTGACTAAAAGTTACAAGGACCCATTTTGAGAATCATTTTATGGTGTAAATTCCATAGACTGCCACTAAACTTCATGGAAGAGTAAACTCAAGCTCTTGGAATCAATTATAACCATCCTGACTGGCATTTGAGAACTTTCGTTCTCCAAATTCACTAAATTTGTAAAGTTGCAGCCATATGGCCCACATCATGACCTATTTAATTCTTTCCACACATGTGCATTAGATAGAGGGTGTCGTTCTTATTAAGCAACAATGATATTATTCTTAATTTGAGAGAATTTATAAATGAAACATTTTGAAAATCATTTTAAATAGGCTAAATATTCCAAAGATTACCACTTTTAACCTTAGAGAGAAGCATATCTGGGCTCTTGGAACATTAATATGCATCCCGACTGGCATTTGAGAACTTTTTTATGACTGAATTTGATGAGTTTGTATGGCTAAAGCCTTGATTTTTGGGGGAGGGTGAGGTAAAAAATCATGACCTTTTGAATTCTTTCCACACATATGCATTGGATAGAGGATGTCCATCTGATTAAGCAACAATGATATAATTCATTCTCAATTTGAGAGAATTTATAATGAAACATTTTGGGAATCATTTTAATATGCTAAAAATTCCATATGCTACCACTTTTAACTTCAGAGAGAGGCATATCTGGGCTCTTGGTATCCATAATGAGCATCCTGCCTGGCATGAAAGAACTTTTTTGTCTTAATTTATTGAGTTTGTATGGCCAAAGCCTTACTTTGGGGAGGGGGGAGGTAAAAATCATGACCTTTATAGTTCTTTCCACACATATGCATTGGATAGAGGGTGTCCATTTTATTAAGCAACAACGATATTATTCATTCTCAATTTGAGAGAATTTATAATGAAACATTTTGAGAATCATTTTAATAGGCTAAAAATTCCATAAACTACCACTTTTAACTTCAGAGAAAAGCATATCTGGGCTCTGGGAATTCATAATGAGCATCCTGACTGGCATTTGAGAACTTTTTTTTTGTGTCCAAATTTAATGATTTTGTATGGCTATAGCCTTATGAGTTTTTTTTTTTTTTTTTTGGCCAAAATCATGACCTTTATAGTTCTTCCATGCATATGCATTAGATAGAGGGTGTCCTTCTTATAAAGCAACAGTGATATTATTCATTCTCAATTTGAGAGAATTTATAATGAAACATTTTGAGAATCATTTTAATAGGCTAAAAATTTCAGTCTTCCACATTTAACTTCAGAGAGAAGCATAACAGGGCCCTTGGTATCTATAATGAGCATCCTGACTGGCATTTGAGAACTTTTTTTTGTGTCCAAATTTAATGATTTTGTATGGCTATATAGCCTAAGGAGTTTTTTTTTGTGGCCAAAATCATGACCTTTTTTTAGTTCTTCTTACACATATGCATTAGATAGAGGGTGTCCTTCTTATAAAGCAACAGTGATATTATTCATTCTCAATTTGAGAGAATTTATAATGAAACATTTTGAGAATCATTTTAATAGGCTAAAAATTCCATAGGCTGCCACTTTTAACTTCAGAGAGAAGCATATCTGGGCTCTTGGTATCCATAATGAGCATCCTGACCGGCATTTGAGAACTTTTTTTTTTTTTGGTCAAAATTTTTGGGATTTTGTATGGCTTATAGCCTTATCAATTCTCTTTTCTTTTTTGGCCAATTTTTTTTTAGTTTTTTTCTACACTGTATAGAGAGAGGGTGTCCTTATTAAGCAATAATGAGATTATTCGTTCTCAATTTAAAGAAAGTACAAAGACACATTTTGAAAATCATTTTATTAGTGTTCCATAGACTGACACTTACCTTCATTGAAGAGTATACCCGAGCTCTTGGAATCCATAATGAGCATCCTGACGGGCATTTGAGAGCATCTTTTTTTTTTCAAAATTTAATGATTTTGTCTGGCCAAAGGATCAAGATTTTATTTCTCATTTTTGGCCAAAATCAGAACATTCACAATTTGAAATAAAACACAAGGAAACATTTTGAAAATCGTTTTATTATGTGAAACACTTACAATCCCAAACCCTGCCACTTCATTGAAGAGTTTGCCTGAGCCCTTGGAATCCATTATGAGCATCCTGATTGGCATCTTAGAATTTTCTTTGTCCAAATTCATTGATAAATGTATTTCCCCACCCCACATCCCCCCAGGCCCCAATTTGAAAAATAAGAATAATTTGTTAAAAACAGTTGACACATCATACTGTAGCTCTAGGAATCAATAATCAAATATATAAATGAAAACATCATAAGGCTCAGATATAGTCCTGTTGATTCCAACTGATCAGTTGAAATCAATCTAATCTAATCTAGTATTGTCAAATCAATCCTTCCTACAGTAGATATATTGGTCATTGTTATTTAATACATAAATATACATTTTTTTTTGACAAACAAACTGTAAGGTCGGGTTGTCAGATGGACAACCAGGCAAAATCCGTAAAAATTTGCCCCTAGCTTACATCGAAGCTTGAAATATCAACAGATAGGTACTAGCATTCAAATCTTATTCAGGATACAAATTAAATTGATTGCTTAAATATAACTTCATATATATAAATATGTGTTTTTGACTCTTTCATTCAATGTGAGACTTGCATCATCTATCTCCTCACGAATCAACCCATTCTGCTTCTCCTCTCTTCATCCTCTTCCAGGAAGATACACGTCGCTCTCCGACGTCTGGAGTTACGGAGTACTCCTCTGGGAGATATTCTCCAGAGGTAGCACTCCGTACCCCGGCATGAATAACAACGAGGCCAGAGAGACTAGAGCACCAATGGTGCAGAAGCTCATACCTTTTCGAGCTTAAAAATGTAGGGCCCACAAAACTTTATGGCCCACCAAATTTCAGGCCATTTTTAAGATTCCACCAATTTTGGGCCCATGAGGGATAACCCCCCCCCCCCTCCGTTAGCAGAATCCTGGCCACACACACCACTGGCTATAATTCCTATTTCCCCCTTTAAATCCTATTTTACCCACTCTCTCAAACAATACCAATGACCTACCCTATTAAACTTTCTCCCCTCTTAGTCTACCTGAGCAGACCTGAAGCACTCCTTGCCTAAAGTTTGGCTGGCTGCCTACATACCTCAGGCTCAAAGACTTCTAAGAATCGGCAAGTGCTGATTGGCTATAGGGCTCTCATGCTTACAGTTCAACAGTTAATAACAACTCCCAGTCCTGCTTTAATTCCACTAACAGCCTCTGCAGAGCTTAACCACAAATGTAAACAAACACTGCAGAGACTGGGAGACAAATTAAAGGAGCTTTGGCAAAAGGTGAAGGCTCAGATTTTTTTAAACAATGGGGATTAATTGTAATTAATTAACTTTTGACCAAAAATTATTAGGCATCACCTTATTCATACACAATCCAACAATCATCAGTTCAACTTTGAATATGATCCATCAAAATCTTGAAGAGATTGAGATATTTGAAAATATTACAAAGAATGACCCTGATGACCCCCTAAATGACATTTGACCTCAACTTTCCGAACACCCCTCGTAACTCTCATCCCGAGAAACGTTGTGACCAAGTTTCATTATAACTGGCCATACACTGTACGAACAGGAGCAATTTGAAAATATAGGGCCGCGGCCCGGGCCACATAAGACCCCTAGTTGATCTTTGATCTCAAATTCATGAACACCCTGAAGGTAAAACTTCCATAGCACTATCGTAACAAACCCTCAACATTGTACCATGGAATCTGTAGGAGAAGAAGCATTTTGCGTATTTCCACAAAATGGCCCATTACGGCCCACAGGTGACCTTTGACCCCAAATTTCGGACCATCTCTGATGGCCCTTTACCCAATGGTCCTTGTGTCCAAGTTTCATGAAATTCCATCAAACACTGTGCGAGTGGTAGCGGTTTTACCAATTGTTGACGGATAGAGTGATAGACGCCGCACTGTAACAATAGCTCACACCAGCATGCTGGTATGAGCTAACAAATAGAGTAAGTACTGAAAAACAGTGAGAAAGGAATATGAAGTCAACTTAACCTTACCCTCCCCCTTGAGGCAAAATAAGAATATTGGCCAGATGTACTGGAAAATAATAGTACTTACTGTTTGCAATTTCAAATTACAATTAAAAGATGATATCTCATAGATAACAAAGGTTACAACAGGTGGTCCCCAGTTGGTTACTATAGTTACACGAGAAAGCTTCAGAAGGTATAATAGGGGGTTACCAAAGTTGCACCAGACAGTTAATGAATTATTCTTTGGGGGAGGGGAGGCGAGGGGGGGGTTCCAATTTTTAAAAGCTGTATCTGCTTCCTCATTTTTGTTCTCAAAAAAATGCCATCTTTACTTTACATAAAAGACACTTAACTATTGCTAGTAACATATATATATGAATGATACAAATGATGTAGATAAAAGTCTGACATAATTGGAAATATGCCTAAAATGTCTCAATATTGACCACTACCATAGCGACCGTGTGACGCCCGTGCCAGTTTGTCGTTGTCGTGGTTATTAGCCTATCTTCTCCCCAATTTCAGGCTATCGGATGAACCAGCCTCCCGAATGTCCAGATGCCGTCTGGGAATGGATCCAGGCCTGCTGGAGGAAAGAACCAGAGGACAGACCAAACTTTTCAGAAATCAAAACAGCGATGAAGAAGATACATAAAATATTTAAATAGATGGCAGGAGGTGCAATCTCTTGTCTTTGTAAACAAAAATACAGTTAATTATTTCAACATCCAATAAAGTGAGATTCAGTCTGAATCAGCTCAAGGTACAGAGATGAAAGCCACCATCTTAACAAATGTTTAGCGAATGTGTTGCTCAGGAAACATCCCAGAAATATGGCCGTCGATAATGTGAATCCTAAATTACGTCATTGAGAATGTTTCATGTTAGCCAGTGTTTCCTGGTAAAGAAGTGAATGGATTATATGGGTTGCATGGTTCCCCTATCAAACACTGGATTCTTGGAACAATTGGAACTGATAACAGATTCAAAATGGAATATACATAGCATGGCATCTACCTACGTTTAGTATGTTCAGGACAGTACTCATCCAACTATCGTGGGCTTGCAGTCTTGTTAAGAAATGATGTATTTACAAATATTTGTCACCCTGTAGAGTTAATCGTCCTTTATACAGTTTGAAACAGTTTTTGATTAAGTAAGACATGATCGGGTGTAACTAAATTCTAACGCGGGACCGTGACCGGATATACATTAATGGTAATTCTCGTTAACTGTTTGGTTGTGGGATGAAACTAGGTCCTTTATTTAAAGGTGAGATGTTGTTCGTTGTCACATTGTGATGGCCATTAGCATATTTACCACAGTAACTCTGTTATAGTTGATGGCAAAGTAAATTTGATCAGTAAAACAACATATATCTCTATGTTTCAAGTCTTTTTTTATCAGGAAATTTCAAAAGCTTCTTATAAATGAAAAAAAGTTTAATCAATAACATCAAGGGATATATATTAAATGAGTTTTCAGCACTGTTGGAAAAGCAAGCTGCTTCTTTGGTATTTGAATTTGCAAGAAAAGTTTGTATCACACTTTTGGACGGTTTGGAGTCAATAGCTGGATTATTGATTTGAAACTTTGAAAAAATTTGGAGAAAAAAAAGATGAAACTGAGGTTCATATTCAAAAGTTAATATTGATTGTCCTAGGGTGCACAAAGCAAGGTATTGATTGTTCAACATATTTAAAGTCAAACAGGCATAGCTTGATTAGTGGATCAATAACATGAATTCAATTCTCATAATGAATAATACAGTTTGTAATATTGTCTTGCAACGTAACAACAATAGATAATAGACAATAGAAAACACATACTGCTAAATGGTTACTCATTACAATGGGGTCTATTAAATAGCTCATTGCTGGATAATTACACATACTGCTAAATGGTCATTAATTACAATGGGTCTACGAAATAGCTCATTGCTGGATAATTACATGTACTGCTAAATGGTCACTAGTTTCAATGGGTCTATGAAATAGCTCATTGCTGGATAATTACATGTACTGCTAAATGGTCACTAATTTCAATGGGTCTACGAAATAGCTCATTGCTGGATAATTACACGTACTGCTAAATGGTCACTAATTTCAATGGGTCTACGAAATAGCTCATTGCTGGATAATTACACATACTGCTAAATGGTCACTAATTTCAATGGGTCTACGAAATAGCTCATTGCTGGGTAATTACACATACTACAAAATGGTCACTCATTACAATGGGTCTATAACATAGCTCATTGCTGGATAATTACATATACTGCTAAATGGTCACTAATTACAATACATTCGTAAAACTAGGTCATTGGTTTGTATTAAATCTAAATAAGTTATGGATTGAGTGCTCATTAAGATGGCTATTTTTGCAACATTTGAAAAGAAAATGATTTTCTTTCTATTTATTAAAGGTTAATGGGCGATTCACGCCCTCCCCAAAATTGAAAGTTAATATGTCACACATGATAACTTTTCCATTTCTGATATCTCCTCATAATTTTGCAATATTTATACGTATCCCAGAATTGCTTGGAGGACTTTTGTCTCCTTTTCTGCCATTGTAGATTTTTTTTTATTTACACAGGAATAGTTTGTATTACATTTGACGGACCAACATTTCATAAAGTTTTTTCTCTTTTGTGCGACAAAGTTTAATATTTTACTTCTTAGACTGCAATACACACTTTGTGTTTTACTTTCTGTTCTTCGATGGTAACAAATTTGTTGTATCAGAAAAAAGAGTTCCTTGTATTTTCACTAAAATGTGTTTCAAAAAACTTGATAAAACTGCGCTTGTAACAAAACTGTATATATGCCATAAGAAGACATGAAGCCATGTATAATTTTGAACAATAATGCAACAGGTTAGCTACATATTTGTATCAATGATTTCTGTATTGGGGTGGGGGGGGGGGTGTTTACCTCGTAAACAAACCAATTCATTTTACCCTATATGAATAGGACTTACAACATGGGAGGAAAGGAATAAATTGCTTTCAACCAAAAACAACTTTCTTGAAGCAATTACAGAACCTTTATGCATTTAATTGTAAATTTAATCAAGCCTACAGTGGTTAAAGTGGTGAACAAATCCATTGATCTTCCATAGTTAACACTCAAGACATTTTTCATATTTTAGGCACAGAAATAACATTGATAATGTTTGAAATTGTTCCACTTGGAATACATTATTTGAGGTTAAACTTGTCTAGTGAAATTAATGACCTTCATTGGCATGGGATTTTAGTATCTTGACAGGGCAGAAAATTTGTTAAATTTTTCCTCAAAATGCTCCTTTAAACATCTGGACATGAGCAAGATGCATGCAATGTATGTTATGTTCAAGATTTCAAACAATAGCAAGATTTTTTTGAGTTTTTTTTTGTACATTTTGTCCTATTTATGTTTTAAACAATGTTCTGTTTTTTACTGGTAGAGGGAAATCTTAACTTCACAGATATATATTATTTTGCAATCGTTGTTGTTATTATTATCAAAAGTACACTTTTTTTTCCCTACAAAAACGTGTGAAATAATTCTTTCTTTTGAGGAAGAAATTACAGAGATGGCTACTAACTATTTGCTTTCAATTTTATCCATATCATGCAACAGATTTAGAATATTTCCCTCTTAATCTGTTTATGTAAATATCAAAGGTTACTAGATGGGTAAATAGTGATTGTGGGTGGGGTGGGGAGGGGGTAGACGAGGATTGATGGGTGAAAATAGGAACATTTGGTGCCAGGGACCAAGGTTTGTAATATTTCATACACTGCATTATATCGTTTTGTAATATTTGATTTCAACATTATTAAGGGAAAATAAACTTGAGAAATATAAGATCATACATTCATTTGTTTTCATTTAACTTACAGTTACACCTTTTATTTATTGTTTTGAGAAGAGAAAGATTATTCACGACAAATAGTTCTAAAAATTTTGTGCTACAGAATAGTAGTTTGAGGAATGAAGCAAAGAGCATAAGTGACCATTATTTAATTTCTAGCACATATTGGTGGTTAAGCTGATGTTCTTGAAGGTTGTTATAAATTCATATATTTCTGTTGAAAAAATTTCTTGCTTATATTTCATTGCATATTTTCTAATTCCTACCACATCATGTTTGGCCACTATTGGCTTGTAAATAGTTTACCAAGTATTGACAACTTCCATTACAATTTGTTAAATTAAGACACCACCCTCACTGTTTAGTTCAGAAGCAAGTAGATTGAACTATTTTGCTGTAAACTTTAAGTAAATATTTTATCTTACAGATTCTCATGGTTTTGTACCTTACTATTAATCCCATGAAAGGTGATATTAACACTGCTTCACATTATAAATTTTATAATTCTCTGGGTCTTGGTTTAAGAGTTCAAATCCTGGTAAGTCTAGAACAGTTCATAAGTTTTCTTATTTTTAATCATTTCCATAAATTCTTATCTTCGAAATAACGAAGGAAACTTGAAGCTTTGAGCAGTTTTCTTCATGCCTTTTTTTTTATGGTTTTACAAGCATCAAAGGAGTCTTGTGCTCGGCTTTCACAGCACATATTTGTCTTCTTCATAGTCACATGCATAGCTAAGTATAAGTACTGTAAGACAAGTACTGAACTCCAGGGAAGGTATTAAGGTGATATTAGTATAAACTAACACAAAGGTTAAATTAAAAAAACGTTATGAAATGTGTCAAACCACATAAATAGTTGCAATTGAATAATGAGGTCACGACAACATCCAAGGATTCCTCAATCAAATCTCATTCAAGCAGAAAGGGTTTTTAAACTTATCTTTTACATTAGAAATGTGTTTAGTGCCAGCAATGTTTTTGTCGCCAAGTCTACACAGTTCATTTACTACATACCACTCTGTTCCCTACATAATGTGGAAACAGTTGCAATATCCATTTCAGTTTTCCTTAATGCTGATATGAACTTTCACAAGTTAAAATATGAAAAAAACATCATGACCAAGACTTTATCTTTAAGATGTTTCTCCATACCCTATTAAACTTTAACAAACCAGTGATTTTTTACTCATGCCTTGCAATTTCTTTCTTACCTTCTTTCTCCACAGTAAATCTGTTTGCCCAAAGTCGTACCGGAGTTCTTGACCATGTTTCATGTCTTTTAGGGCAAACAAACAGAGACAGACTCTTCCTTCAAGTATTTGTTTCTTCATAACAGAATTGGCAAATTTTATTTTTGTCGACATGTGAATAGGCTGGCTTCTCCCATTTGACTGATTGCAGTGTTAAGCAAAATTTGGTTGGCATATGGTGCCAGCACTCCCTTGTCCCTACCTTATAAACACCCATCCCTCTCTCCCCAGTCCTCCCCTCTTCCCAATTTATTATTCTTAGCTCCACGATCCACTTCCAGGTGACTACATGTAAAACTTGTAAGCATGGCTATGCATTTTTTTTGTTTTTCATTAAAAAAAAATGTTTTTTCTTCTAAACAAATGTTTAGGCTAGATTTTCTGCACTTAACTTAGTGGATTGCTTTGTGCCAGCCACTCCCTACCTCTAGAAAAAAAGTTCCTCCCTCTCTTCCACATTCCACAAAACATTAAATATCAACCTCTGTCCATGCTACCCTGAGTCCTCCCCCCCCCCCTCCCTCCATCTGAAAAATCTTCTGAAAGGAGACTTTTATTTGTAGAAATGTGTACCTAAAATTCTAGGGTAAGTTAGGTTACTCCCAAAAAATTACTAGTGCCTTTCATTTTCTCCCGGCAATAATAACATCCTTCTCACAAATTAGTGATTGATATAGTCAAAATTTGAACCCTGGATGTTGTGAATATTTATAGAAAAAAATATGCATATTTTGTTCTTAAATAATCTCCTTCTTTCTGCTCACCACCATCCCTCCATCTGTACAACCATTATAATGATACAGTAATGTTATCAAGACCAACTCCCCCACCCCCCCCCCCCCCAGAGAAGGAAAGTGTCATAAAGTTCCATAAAGCTGTTTCAACAGTACTCTGCATTACCCTGGTACTATACATATTACAAAATATGAGACAGACACTGGGCATGATCCAATCCCCCTCACCCCCACCCCTCCCCACAGGTGGCAGGACGGAAAATTGGATTGTCTTGATAATAGTACTCCATTGAGCAACAATAAATGGAGGTACTTTAAACTTGATAAATTTACCTCAATGGGACATTCAATCATCTTATGTGTTCATGTAGAATATATGAGAACAGTTTGGATAGTAAAGATTTCCAGTTGGCCTTTCTTATGTAGTATGTAAGCTAATGCTTGATCAATTACACTTTGAAAGCCAAAACCACATTCTGTAGAATACTTTCAAGTGGTTACTGTAAGCTCTTGTTTAGGGTTTATCATTCAGGTATGTTATTGCCCCGACTTTTCCAACATTTGAATCCCACAATCAATAAGAACATTTCTTGTCAAGTTCTAAAATACAAGTTCTAAAATTTTACTAAAATACTTTTCTCTGTTACCTTGCTGATTGATTTCTAATGGTGGTCTTTCTTCAGGAAACACTTACCACAGTTAGAGGTTGAAAAAGTTAGAGATATCTTTGAAGCCCAGCAAAAGATTAAAACCCTCTATCATACTTAGTCTTGTTAAGACCATAGTTTAAGCTACTTCAGTGTACACTGGGTACACCTTCCTTCTTTACACAAAGCTGAACACATTTTTGCTCAGAGTGCCACCCCCCCATACTTGATGTTTATATTCATTCCTAGGATTTTGTACATTTCTCAATAGTTATCTTATCATTCTGAGCTAAACGGTCTTTTGGATGTTTTAAGGCAGATTTGCCAAAGTAAAGTGAAGCAGCTAAGCAGATAGCCAGAAGGGCTCACTCCTTCATACATTCATGTATGTCCTGCATCCCACCCTCATGATTTGTTCTGTAAGAAACTGATCACCATGGCATAACAATTTGTACAAATCCCGCATCTCTTATATGAATAAAGATTCATGTTGTTTGGAGGAATGTCCAAGATGTTTGTAACGGACAGAATCCTCAGCCAGGTGGTATTCAGTGAACGATCTCCTTCAGATACTGGGTATACTGGAATTTATCTTAAACATGTTTCTCCATACCCTACTAAAGTTTAACTATGAAGTAAATATTTACTCATGCCTTGCAATTTCTTTCTTACCTTCTTTCACCACGGTAAATCTGTTTGCCCATAGTCGTACCGAAGTTCTTGACCATGTTTTATGTCTTTTAGGGCAAACAAACAGAGACAGACTCTTCCTTCAAGTATTTGTTTCTTCATAACAGAATTGGCCTCCCTGCCAATCTCATCATTTACCATCTTTGCAACACAGGCTGTGTCTGTAGCATCAATACTGAGGGCAACAAATTGAAAGTTTAAGTGGATTATAAAAATAATTCAGAATGACTATGAAACCAAAGGAGCAGGACTGAACAACTGTAAAAGTTGACACACTGTATAGAGAGCTACATAGACAGATCACCCATTGTATATGATAGTACAAGCCAAAATGAAGTTTTGACAGGTTAAATAGGAAAATGAATGTAACATTCTGGAGGAATTTGATTCAAGTCATATGTTTTGATGTACATTTGAAGTTGTCTCTTTTCACACAAAAGTCAACCCTAAGCATCAAGTATGATTCCTGATTTGCAAGTTATTCATTCCAAGGTGCAAACATACAGTAGTTTGTGAAAGGTAAAAAAAAAACGCTTTGTTGTCAGTGCGTAACTATGACATCACCCTCGTTTGCTTCAAGTCCACTTCTGGTGAAAAATCAGTGTAATTCAAAGGTGATATCTCGCTCCATCAGACAAATCTTTGGAAAGTAGACTAGGTTTTGTTGATGTATGTTATGATTCATCCAGTTGTAGTATAATGAATGAAATTATAAATCAAATACTGGACTGACCTTTAGTACTTGCAGTTGCCAGATGAAGTTCAATGATATTGGACGAAAATTTGCAAGTACTAAAGGTCAGTCCAGTATTTGATTTATAATTTCATTTATTAGACTAGGTTTTATTTGTAGAAATATGCAGAGAATATTCTCAGGGAATTTAGGCTACGCCATGAAAAATAGTAGTGCCTTTCATTTTCTCCTGGTAATAATAAAATCCTACTCACAAATTAGCAAGTAGTGTGACATTCAAACCCTCCATATTGTGAATATTTATAGAACAAAATATGCATTTCAAAGTTTAAATTGTTATCCTTAATGTTGTGAATAGTCAAAGAAAAATAAACATTTACAGACCATAATATGGGAAGCAAACATTTTAACTTACCATTCTATAGTCCACCATTCTCATAAAAGTACAAGAAGGTGTTGCCATCTTCCTTGGTTCTAGCTATTTTGGATGCCTCCTCAGGAGAAATTATTTCTCCTCTATAGTCTAGCTAGAAATCCCCTTGTCTGATTCCTTTGTTGCAAACACTCCTCTTCCTGTCAAGATGTCAAAAAAGGAATGGATTGAAAAAGATTTTCTGATACAGGGAAAGAAAATAGAAGAGTTCTTTGATGTTGTGTCCAATGTCTTCAATCTTGGACAGCCTCACTTCCCGCGTTCCATATCGGATTGGGAACAATCACAGAAGGCCATACACAGTTGGTGTTTTACGAGTGATTTTGTTCTTAAATAATCTCCCTTCTTTCTGCTCACCCCCATCCCTCCATCTGTACAACCATTATAATGAAACAGTAATGTTATCAAGACCAACTCTTCTAAATGAACACCCCCCATCCCCCCACTCACAAAAAGGACAAAACAAAATGAGAGAGACACTTGGCATGACCCCTCATCCCCCCACCCCAATCCCAGTGGCAGGAAGAAAATTTTCTTTGTATTCATAATAGTATTCCATTGAGCAACAGTAAATGGCGGTACTTTCCATATTGGAACTAAATCAATTTACCTCACTGGGACATTCAGTCATCTTGTGTGTAGGCTTGCACGGTAAACCGGTTTTAGTACCGAAACCGGTTTTTTCCGACCGAATTTCGGTACTATTTTTTATTTTAAGAAAACCGAAAAACCGAAAAAACCGGAAAAAACCGAAATGTGAATTGCAAAAACTGAAAAAAAAAAAGGTTTGTTGACTTTGGTTTCTCCTTTTTACTGTTCTTTTTGCAATATGAAAGTAACTTGCAACAAGAGAAAGCTTTTCTGATAGACGACATTGTCAGCTACGATCCGCACATGCCATAACCAGTGCTTGAGGGTGGATAGCTAGGCCTAACATTAGGCTATGCAGCCCATATATGCGTGCATCAGTTAGGCGACCTTGTAGTATTGAACTGACCTTGGTGGCCAACGTTAGTAGTTGTGAGAAGTACACACTCAAATGACGAGATGCAGTTCAAAATAAATTGTTACAATCAAAGTGTTTGTCCTCTTTGTGTTCTTACTATTTAACTTCAATTAAATAGTAGAGGATATGGAGAAAATCTTTTCAAACACATTGATCACAGTTCGTGTTCAAAAAATGAACGTTAAAACTTGAAAGATACATTGCGCAATCCACAATACAATACGACATGTACAGTCGCAGGGGAGGGGGGGGCTCTGTGAGTTTAACAACTAAGATGTAACAAGTATCATTAGAACAATCACGGGGGGGGGGCTCTGAGTTTAACAACTAAGATGCAACAAGTAACTTTAGAACAATCGCGGGGGGGGGAAGTTGAATTTAACAACTAAGATGCAACAAGTAACATTAGAACAATCACAGTCCATTATTCACAAGAGACACCTGGCGTCAGGCTTGAGTCAAGGAATATTAAAGGAGTAAAAATGTTGCATACATGGCTGAAAATTACAGCTGTTGCTGTTGTGACAATTCTCCTTTGTACGCTAATGGATTTTATTTTCTTTGTAATTTTCCTTTAAACCTTTCTTCTTATCAGTTATCAGACAAGGCGTCTCTCAGGTGGTTTTTCGTTTACGTTGATGAACACATGTTTCCAACTTAAACGTTAACAATTTACATTCTTTGCCGACCTAATCCCGCTTTTGCCAGTGATATTTTTCAACTTGTACTTGAAAGTGTAGACGGTAAATTCTCTTCACTCTTTGAAGAGAAATTTATTTTACCGCCAAGATACCACCCGCGAACATGGCTAGAGCCTCGTGCAATTTGGTACCTTCATTGGACCAATCATATTGTAAAGCATTTTTTTACGATCTCCAGTTGGTCATAATGGGGTTTATGCTCGGCCCTCATCTCCGAAAATATAACATATAATATAACATGACCGTCATATTTTTTTTCTGAACACGAATTTGAACTTCGTGAAGTACAGTAAACACAAGACAAACGATACGTGTACGTGATGTTAAAACTTTAAGAAAAAATTTCACTAACACATTTCTTTTCGACATATTTACTTTAGTTTAGTTCTTCTTGGGTTATAAAATGAGAGTAATGAAGGCAGTAACGTTTCTTGAATTTATTATTCTTATTTTTAACAATTTACTGAGAACGAACAGACTTGAACCCGCTGTTGATAAAGCTTCAAAAATACGCATCTTAGCGATCGAGATTTGGATGTTTTCAATGCAATTCAGTAGGGGAAAAAAAACCGGTTTTTGAGCCAGATTCGGTTTTTTGCTAGAGAAAAACCGGTTGTAAGTTTTCACGAAACCGTGCAAGCTTACTTGTGTGTTCATTTAGAATATGAGAACAGTTTGGAAAGTAAAGACCTCAAGGTCAGTGCTTTTTGAAAACTTCTAGTAATTTAAGCATGCCAAAATTTAGGGCCAATACAGACTACCTTTAACATACTGTACTCCAATGTCAGTAAAAGCAATTTGACCAACGTTCAAGTTGAAATTTTTAGTGTTAGTTTTATAGTTTAAGCTGTGGATCATTTCCCACTTGAATTTGATGCACTATCATACAGAATATCCTAAAAAGGCATTAAATGATTTTTTTTTACATCTTACCAATGGTATCAATGATGAACCTCACTTGAAAGTCTTCCTTATCACACTCTGATTGTACATGATGGAGGCAGTCCTGGTGTAGGGTGATCCTTTTATGAAACTACATAAAAAAGAGAGATAACATCACAAAACATTTAGAATCATAAAAACAGTACACATGCAATGACATTGAAAGCAGTAAGTTAAAAGCAGAAGCAAAACTGGATGATGCCCCATAAGTCGCCGCTTAAGAAATAATTACTACTGTTTAATATAATAATAGGTAGAAAGTTTAAAGAAAGAATTCTTTAAAATGGTTTATTTGATTTTTTATTTCCATTTTGTATCAGAGACATGTTGCTCTCAAAATGAATATTTGTTAAAAACAAATCCAAGTGGCAAGGTATGATCCAGAGTAGTTTAGACTCACAGCAACTTTTGATTATTTATAGCTTTCACACCAAAGATAGCCACTATAAGTACCAGCGTAACCAGCCATAACTAGTGATTATCTAATGACAGATGATATTTCCTTTTGCACAAGTGTAGATTCCAAATTCATTTATAATCAAATGAGTTATTGGTTAAATGATAAAAAGCAGGTTGGAGTGGAAATAGACCCTTATAAAATGGGAGTTTTCATTTGCATTCAGTAATTATTTTGTTATTTTGAGGTTAATAGAAAGGGGCTGGTTTAGAAAAAATCATGGTCCATGGTAGCCCCTACTTTAAAGGTACAGAAATATTGCAGCACTCTATCAGTACCTGTTGGCCAACAGCCGGCTGTATGTTTAAAGTAAGGTTTTGCAGCTGATAAACTTTTGCAGAACTTTGCTTAAAACTAACTTGTTAGTTTTGTTGAAATACCAACAAAGACATCAGGTGAAATTTGTCAAATGTAGAGATAATTGTTTATAGACCTAACTTGATCAGTACCTCAAAACAAAATTGTGATCTCTAGAGTGACTCACCATGACCAACTGGAATATGCACTCAACAATTAGCTTTGAATATATAAACATTTTTTGCACAGTAAATGTGTGAAGAAATTCTAGTTTCTGTATGTAAGTTACTGTTACATTTTCTTGAAAGTAATTATCAAAATATATGAAAATGCATTTAAGAAGTAGAAGCTTCTATACTATGTTTTCATTCATCAACATTTTGGCAGTTTGAGAAGATAACAGGTCATTTTGTCCCACTACCAGTTTGCACACTACCAGTGTGCCTCCCAAGTAGAAATCCTTTCAAATTCCCACATACCTAACAGTTTGCCTCCTCACATCTATCCAATGGGTACTTTTAAAAATTGCCAGATGCTGTTATGAATATTCAAATATTAGGATTAACTCTCAGATATTAGTGACAAAATGTCATGTTCAGCAAATTTAGAGCGGAATATCATATGTTCAGACAGGTACTTTATTGCTGAGAAGTGATGAAGGTCAAATGTGGGTCATCAACATGCATAAATTTGATGTGATTTAAGTAACAATGAAGTTTTAATTTCATTGTTTAGATATAAAAAGTTGTAAATAAGGACAATGTTCCACATGAACAATTTACTTAAATGGCACAGGCCTTGGCAACTCATGAACATATGCCATCAATGCCAACAACCAATCAGGTGATGAGCTGAGACTTGTAATCACATCAGCAACTTAAAGGAATTAAACCAATGCTCCCCTCTAAGATCACTACTCTCAGCTTATTCATCAGAGTCATCCAGGCGCCTGATAGACAACAGCAATAGGACAAACCAAACTTTTCAAACCTACTTTTCTAATATCAAGTATCACCTGTACTCATGTACACATTCCATCAATGACAAGGACCATGTGTCGAGCTGAGACTTGCAATCTCATCCACTCAGGAAGGATAATTAAAATTCATCATATAAGTAAGATATTTTGTAACATTTTAGTTCAATAACACTATTTTCATTTTTAAGATGTAATGGCTGAATTGTATGCATTTATGATGGTATTTCTTTGCTCTACCATGTGGTGAGCAAGTTGAGCAGGAGCCAGTAGGAGTCAGCCTTGCTAGAAGTTAACCTTAGACAAAACAAAAATAATAATTTGCATGCAGAGAGGAAAAATGTTCTTTTTCAATCAGTTTAGTTACTGAAATATAATGGAATATATGCATTCGTACTGTCCAACAAAAATGTCATTTTGGGGTTCAATTTTTTTAAATTTGATTTTGAATTCATCAATCTTTTTCTTCATTAGGATCACAACAGGAAAATGAGCATTTTATCCACTTGTGTAATCATTGTATGGACACTTGCCTAGTGGCCCTGGGCATGCTGGGTGAGACCTGCCCCAGCTGACAGCCCTTTCAGCTGCCCTACTAAATTGGGAGGGTCATAAAGAGAGGAGAATTGTTTTCAACAAGGAAAACTAGCTAGACTTAAATGTCAATATGGTACTATCCATGATTAGACTCTTGCTGGTAATTGTTAAGGAATAATTCATGTTTATAGATTTTGTGTAGTTTCATGAATGAAAGTTTCTTGGATCACCTCATGACGGCATCAGCAGTGGGTTTGGAAAGTGGGGTGGCCAAATTTGAATCTTCTCACTTAACAAGTACATCAGTGGCGCACAAAGCATGATATTTTCTTTGGATCACACAAATAGCTGCATAGAGCCTTGATGTCTGAATAAGGGGCAGGGGTCTGAGGGGAGGGGTGTCCATAGCTTATTTCCCAGATTTAGCCATGTGTTTGGCTCTGAAATTATGGTATCTGCATAAAGTGAATCAGAGAAACAAAACTGAAGGTTTTGGGGAAAAGAGCAATGGTCCACCCTTTCTTACCTTCCCTCCTCCCTCCCATGTTATCCAATCCACCCCCCCTCCCTATCACACCTTCTCATGTTATAGATGTTTAGTGGGACAAGATTAAAATAGAAGGCAGATACTGAGATACCAATAGATTAGCACTAAAAATTGGAAACGCAAACTAACATGGCCAAAGCTATTTGTTATAGGCCTCAGTAAACCAAGCCCAATCACTAATATTCATGAGTTGTGCACCAAAACAATAGGGATCACCAACTTCCCAACTTATTAACCAAGTATGGTATCACTCTAGTATGCATTTTGTAGAGATATTTTGTTCACAAGCTCATTGTCACATACACTCCCAGACACCAACTTGATTGCATAAATTTTAGTTGCCTCCAGTATGTGAAGTAATTAACAAGGAGCCAATCAATTGTTTCAAGACAATACAACTCACTGATGTATGGTGTTTTCTCCTTCTTCAGCATCATAACTACTGTGTTTATATCTTCGGCATCAATCATTTTGTCTATATAAAAGAAAAATATGTAATGACAACCTAGACCAGTAGAAATATCATGGCTTGCTTGCACTACTGATCATTATTTCGCATGAAATGATAGTTAGTGTGAACTTTTCATTGTTTACCAACAATTAATCACATAATTAAATTAGTAAGGGTTGAGTTTGCATATGATCAACCACCAATAGAAATGACTTCCTTGCCAAAAATGAGCTATTAGCCACAAAAGTTGTTATTAACTTTTACTAAAAAGTGCACATTGTTCAAATCTGTATTGTTGATAAAGTAATGATAATAATCATATTTACATGAGTTCAATCCAAATGGAAAAAATAAAATGTTATAGCCTTACAGGAATTAACATTCTAGTTTAGCAAATTTAAGAAAATGGTAAAATATTCTCCAATATGATATCTCACTAGTACATGTTAACACCTACAGTAATCAACCAAGAAAATTTGGTAAAAAAACCACAATTATTAAATGTAACAGTCATATGTTTTTGGACTAATTGGCATTAGAATGGAATGATCCACACAACTTTATGAAATGTAACAAAACATTCACCCAATTATTGGCATGTAGAAATCTTGTATTGGTCCATAAAATTTGTTTTTACATTTTATGTTTGAGTTATAATAAAGTTTTCAAATTTTGGTAAGGTCAATTTATGTTGTACAGCAGCACATTCCATGCTTGATGAAATTTTACCTACCTTATAGTTGTGTATATATTGAAAACTTAATTCATAATTAATTTATGGTATGAGTACCAACAATCCAACATAACATGGCATATTGGCTCATTTAACTATATAACCCAAGATTCCATTATAAGACATACACACACACATAATCACACAAAAACATGTGACTTCACTATGTCTGATCATACCTCTCACCTCTAATCTAGGATTTTAACTTTCTTGCTGGTCTCTTCGCAAGAGTCCCTTGAATGGTGATCTTGAGCTTTGCATGGTGATTATCACACTGAAAATAAACAAGGTTTGAGGTTATAATGATGCATTCATAGTTTTAAACAGCTATGGACAACTTTTCTGGGAGTCCTCCTGTTCCAAAGTTTAATCTTTCCCTACCCTTCCTCCACACCCGTACCCACCATTCTCCAATAGCCTACTTTACTCTCTTCTGCCCCCTCCCATACAATATGACAGGGAAAACTTGTAATACATGACTCGTAGACTGCTTCATTAACACTACTATGCCAAGGGTTTTAAAATGTCTTTGAATCCTAATTGTCACAAGCAGTTGACAAACTGTCCATACTTATCATGCCTTATCGATAACATATCGATAACAATCCAATATTTGCAAATATTTAAGTACAATCACAAACAACATTAGCAATGGCAATACATCCAGGCCAGCCAAGTTGGTGTGATCAACAAAAATCAAAATTATGTTTCAACTGGATTCTCGACTCTGATATTCTTGTCCCGGCCTTCACTCTGATTCTGACATGGCTTGGACTCAGGACATGTTGACTTGGACTTGATTTTGGACAAGTGAACCTGGCTTAGAGCCCTGCTATATGCCTCACTATTGGTTGCTCAGATCATATTAATTAGGTCACATGGGAAAATACTATATTTTATGAATTTTTAAATGGTAAATCTGAACTTCTTCAAATTGGCTGGCCTGGAGATACTGCTACTGAAGTTGTGATTTTACTTAGATATTTGTAAAACATTAGATTGCCATGATTGTAGTTGTATAAACAATGATGAACCATATATAAAAGTGCTTTTCCAATGTAACAGCATGTTGGGCAAGGAAATGACAGCTAAAAAGGAAAGAGAACAGAATTAAAAATTACAGGACAAACATGAAATTACAACCACAAAAATTAAAAAATTACAGAAACACATTCAACATTAATCAATAAGAAAAGCCACTGTAAGCTTGGATAAAAACAGTTCAGCAATGCAAGCAACAATTCCTGCTTTCCTGAAATGATGCAAGTGAAAGATAGTATAATTGACCCATGAACAGGAGTTCCGATTCACAGCCTGACTGGACAAGCATAGCCAATGTTAGCTCACACATATAGTCTGTATGAAAAAATAATCAGAAATGCCTGCATGCACATAGCCACAACCAAAGATGTACAAATCATCAAACAAGAACATGAATAAAAAAATTCAGCCTGAGAGTTGATGATGGGGATATTTTAGGTTACAAACCAAAATTACCATCAACTCATGCACCAGTGCTCAACCTCTGACCAGTGAGAACTGCTTAGGCGTACCTGATATTTATATAGGCTATCATTAATAAGAGAATGCTGAACTTGGTCTGTCATTTCTCCATGACCTGAATTTTCGAGACTCACAAAACACACATCATTTCTATTTATAGCAGACTTAAATCAAGTATCCATAAGACACAGTCTGCCCTTTTACAGATGTCATGAAAATCCCTTTCTAACCCCTCTACTTCACCAATTTCTGGAAGGACCACTTTCATCATGCCACAAATGAGCTTTCTGCCAAAGTCTAACTGGACATACAATATATGGCCAAAAGGCTAGGTAATTAAACTACTTATGAACAGGACACTCTTGTCAAAATGCAAACATTCTACAGCCTCTGATATGGCAAGGTTCATCCTTGGCTTGCACAATGACAGACTGACTACCCATATCAGAGACATTCATTCCTACAATCTGACCAAGGATAATAAACCATACTCACTTTCTCAGACTGGAACTGTTTGTAAGTTGATCCTTAACTGCTCCAGCCATCTGTGAGTCTACCTAGGTCCCCATCTATCAGTCCTGAGACAAGAGACACACCCCTTCACAGACCATACTTTGCTATAATCATGTCAATTAGTTCATTTTTCATTGCTATTTTATGTCTATTTGAAACACATCAGTTCAACAATGTTATATGCTTTGAGGATGAATTTGAAAATTATGTCAACATACATCACACTTTTTACAAAATATTTAACCAAGGCATAATAGCGCAACTGATGAATTTGATTTGGTATCCACCATGTTGTACGATATCAATATTTAAGCAGGTAATCATTTAAACACTTTAAGATGGCAGCAAAATGAATTGATTAGCTGCAAACTCTCCTGTCCGTCAAAAAATCACTGCAATATGCCATATATTCAAGTCACAATTCATTCTCTGAATACTTTATTTCAACATACTTCCATCTATTTCTATCTGCAGGTTTTCCTTCCAGTGTGTCATCACCTAAATTCTTTACTCTAGTCGCCATCAAAATCTGAGTAACTACTGTACAGTATAGGATTGCCCCTCTGTGAAGATACAAATAAATTAAAACATGGTTACTATCTTAGAAACTTACATGATGGGTTATTCAATACATTATGGGTCCAAAAGCGTGGCATTTTGATAAAATATCTACTTTCAAAATTTAACAAAAGTATTGTGAGTAAATATTATGACATAAAAATAGTATTTTTATTGCATGTGCTACCAAGACACCAAGCTCACTACAGTATCTCCAAGTTAATAAAAGTCTTCAGTCTCAAAACCTGGTTTGATTATACATATTAGCTTCACCTTTTTATAACATTTCATACTATTAGTATTATCTCAACACAAATTTGTTACAGTACTTGGCTATCAAAGATTTCAATAACTGTCAGGGTTGAAACTGAAATTTCTTTACTTTTCCAGGATTTTCCACTGGACAAATCAAACTTATCCACTGCCGAATAAAGTTACTGACTGACTGGAGAAACATCACACAACACAAAACATGGTCTAGCCACTTACAACATCTTCAGATCTAGCTGGAATAGAGTTACTGATTGACTGGAGTCACATCACACAATATGAAACATGGTCTAGCCACTTAAAGTACTGCATCTTTAGATCTAACAGGTGAGACCTTGTGAACTATGAAGGGTTATTTCTAACAGGAGACCTTTTGAACCGTGAAGGGTTATATCTGAAAGTAACTTGCAATAAAAGTACTTTTGATTAAGGGCAGAAGTACAGGATGCTACTACAATTCCATGCTGATTGAGCAGAAAAGGAGAGAGCTAGATGCTGTCATTCAAATTGGAAGAAGAATGTGAGTTCCTTAATAAAAAAAGGCAGTAATTTTACTTGTCAAAATATTAGAACTTCTATTAGATTGTGTGAATATGATACTTTACACAAACATTTGCTACTTACATTTGTCCTCACTAGAACTTAAGCTGCAATCTTTGGCCTTTGTCCTTCACCTGGTGTTGCCTGGCTACATGGTGTGCAAGGTAGAGGACATGCTTCCCACAACTAACACACTGTATTGCACATCTATTCTCCATATTTGCCTATAGGAGAATATACGAGAATAAAAAAAATTGCTGTATCTAAAGATTATATGAGATTCTGTATGGAAGGATCGATAAACATTTTGCCTGTGAGTCAAGAAAAGTATCTCAATGGGACATAATTAAAGTAATCGTGTGTTGCAGCCATGAAGCCTTGAGAAAAGTGAGGCAAAGAGCCAGATCATTTATAAGTCGTCATACATACATTGTCCATTCGACTTTGAAACGGAATTTGATTTTACCCATTTTTCCGAAGAGTAGGTGTACTTTTCACAAGAGAGACATGTTATGGTGACCAGATCAGAGTAGTTATTACTATACTCCTGACTTATAAGAACCAACTTTGAAACATTTTCTCACCTCTTATGAACAAGTGGAGTGCTTTATGCAGCTTTTAATGTCTGGAAAGTGTCATTTCCGGTATCAGAGAAGAATATGGCAAACATTTTCTTGCTGTTATTATTTTAGTGCTCTACTCAGATAGTGTCATAGTTGTCCCAGGAAAATACAGTGAAGAAGCAACCCTCCCTCCACCTTCCACCCCACTCAACAATAATAATAATAATTTATTCCTATATAGCGCTTTACATCAAAAGAATGATCTCAAAGCAGCTTCACAGAAACGCATAAAAAATACAACTTAAATAGTATCACAGCTTAAAAATAATACAATCTAAAAATATTGCATCCTTAGAATTACAGAAATAAATAACTTAACAATAATTATTAAAAAACAATAAAATTCAGAAATTAAAGACAAAAGCAATAAAATATGACAGCATACAATAAAACTAAAATACTAAACTATTACAGCCGAAGAAATAGCAACAATAAGACTATCAAAACCAAAATAGAAAATAAATTTCAATATAAAACAATCAAAACATGGCAAGATGGTAACACAATCAATATGACTGGAGGTTTAAAAAGAATAATACTTTCGAAAAAGGTGAGTTTTAAGGTGTGCCTTAAAAACATTTAATGATGGAGCTGCCCGGATGTCATTGGGGAGTGCATTCAATAGATCAGGTGCAAAATAGGCAAAGGATCGTGCGCTAAAGCTTTTTTGGGCGAATCTGCCAGGCTCTAGTCGTATCTCCATAGAATGTCTGTCCTCTGTCGTGTGCGATTTGCAATCTGCATGGGCTCTGGAAGAGCCTGGCGACTGATCAGAAAGCCAAGATAGTGAGGGGCAGTGACATTTATAATATTGTAAGTTCCACACACCTACTTTTGTGTAATATTTCCATATTAGTCTGTGCATGCAGTTTTCAGTTAAATGTTAATGTTGCAAAGTGGGTAGTAGATTATGCAGGATAACAGATCCCACCTTATGAAGTGAGAGTGCAAACAGTTTGATGCATATCTACATTCAGTCACATATTGTCATCAATAGATGAGATGTTATCACGAGTAGTGGCTTGAGTGTGTTGTATTGCCTACAAAGCTTTGTCCAAACATGGTAAGTGAATATCATTAGGCCTTTAAATCAAAGTTGAGTAAATTTATGCAAATTGCCTGTAATTAAAGTTACTATCCAGAACATACCGGTTTCCAGTCAAAACGTCCCTTTACCAAAACATCCCCACAGTCAAAACGTCCCCGTGAGTCAAAACGCCCCGCTTTTATAATCAGTTGGAATGCAAGTGTGAATGATTTTAGTTCATGCAAGTGTGGATGATTTCCCCGTCTATCACATTCATTCACAGTTGTGAATATATATTAATTTCAAGTTATTATTTGGCTAAGTTATCGGCATGCAAGTTGGATTACAGGAGCTAAATAAATCATGAAGGACTATATTATTTAATTATATTTGGTATGAAAAAGGTATACGCTACATGTTTTTCAGTGAATTAAGGAAGTTCTACAACAAGAATGTAAAAATCCTTGCAAAATGACTAATTTACGTCAATTTTACTTTTGATTTCGGAAATTTTGGTCAACAATTACATAACATTGAGATGATATTCATATTCCAGATGATATAAACTTTTGAAATATAATCGTGAAATGTGTTGTAGCTTTCATGGTCATGTACTTCTTTTCTTGAGCGCATATGTGGGAAATGTCCCTGGGAATGGGGGAGGGGATTGAAAAGTTGCTTCATCAACATTTTTTAACATTGCAAAGAGCCCATGTGCTACTACGAAAATATATCACTTTCATCCAGCCCTTTGTACGTCAAAAAAAAAAATTGTTTATTCCCTTCCCTCAATATGGTATATATTCATTCAGAAACCAACTTGTGTTTAAAGAAATCCTATTACCCTACAGCCCTCTTGCATTCCCTTTTCTATTTATATTATCTGACCTCAGAAAATTATACTCAAAAATGTTCCGCCCTAATAACCGGCACTTCCCACTCCTAAAAACTGTGCTTTCAACCTAAACTATACTTATCCTTACTCTTTGATTTGAACTAAAATCATCCACACTTGCATTCCAACTGATTATAAAAGCGGGGACGTTTTGACTCAAGGGGACGCTTTGACTGCAGGGACGTTTTGACCAAATGCGGGGACGTTTTGGTAAAGGGACGTTTTGGTAAAGGGACGTTTTGACTGGTAAGCAACATACCTGGCTATAGGCTTTGGCCTAGCCTACCTCAAGACTCAGATTACTGGCTAGGACTTTAGCCTGCTTAGGGCCTATATAGTAAGAAGGGGTAAAAAAAAAAGTTTCCTTAAAGTTTAACATAAAACTTGTTAGGTAGATGCTTAGGTAGATATTTTAGCATTGTCAGTTGACAAATGGGAATACCTTTCTAAATAGCCATAATAAAAATTTCAATCACAATGAGTAAAGGAGAAATTCCAGAAAAGGGGTGGTTTTTTTTTACCCCGGCTGTTAGTCATTTTTGGGGTAAAAAAAACCCTGCTGGGGTAAAAAAAGTCCACACTGTTAAAACAACATACTACCAAAGAAAATGTGCAAAACCACCAGAAATATTTTCAGCACACTTTAGAAAAGCTTTATTTGGGCATTTTCAATCAAGTTCCGCATGAATTAACCAATTGCCAAACGATAAACTCCGGGAAACACACCCCACCTTCCAAGACTAAGCAAGATTCTATCAAGACTGTTTAATACCCCCTAAAACATTATTGACCATGTTTAAAGAGTTTTATTCTATATATTAGTATCACATCCAGCTGTGGGGTTGGGACTTAGGGTAGAGATTAATTTAGGACTCTAAAAATAACAAGATAACCATATATACAGCAGACATGTATTGTGTTAGGCTATAACACTAGGCTAACATAGCAATAACTTAGGTTAAGAATAGGGAACAGTTAGTTATAAAAATGTAAATTATTATATTGGTAGAAATTAGAGGAGCATAGATGTACTCCCTGTGTCAATCATATAGCAATGTGATCTATGTGATAAATATAAACCATTTTGGGAGGAAATTAGGACTGGTCTTTTTTTACCCCAAACGGACACTAAACCCTGGGGTAAAAAAAAAACACGTCATTCGAGAAAAATGTCAGATCGTGCGGGTTATTACATTACTGATTCATGTAGGTACACCTCTTGTTATCATAACCAAGAAACAAAAACCTCTATATCAGTTTTAATTTTTTTGTGGGATAAAGTTAAAAGACAGTGTTCAGAACTTAAATATTTGCTATTTTTAGAGTATGGGAAAAATCTGCGCTAAAAGTATCGGTACGCCGATGGAAAAGAATAGTAACAATCAATAAAGTATGTCCGAATTGACTTGGGCACCATGGTTTTCACATACACCATACAAAAATGTGTTTCTATCTCTCACGACTTGTAGTGTGGGTGGGTTTTTTTTTTACCCCAACTACCCTGTGGTTTTTTTTTACCCCGTCTTACTATACCCTTTTGCCGCACTAACTTGTACATTGTTGGGAATATGTTGCAAATGGAGAATGTGTTTGAACATTTGTACAATTCTAGTAGATATATTAATAGACTGAAATATTGTAGGCTTCGTTATGACCTAGGCGAACCTACATTAGAATCTTACTCTTCAGACTGGAAAGAACGGTGACCATACGCCAAAGAAATACACCAAGGTGGATGTGGTTTTGTTCTGTATTTGTACGCCACACTCTCTAAGCGGAGCACCACCATCGGTTGGCGCGGAGCGTACACAAAAAGTTTTGGTCAATAATGCCTCCCATATTGCAGGAAATGGCACTTCCCGGACCATATAACTTACATCTGTAATTGTATATTTGGAGGTTTCCTGTAATGGAAATTTGGGTGAAATCATCATGCGTAATGGGGATAGTAATATATTAGTACCACCCTGGAACACATCACATGACCCTCCATGCATGGTATGCACGTATTTACTGTGTGAAAGTTTCTCCAGATTTATTAAACTTGATGGTATGAACCATGCTGTGTCACTTGCACTGTTGCGGCTGAATTTTCCTCCACGCTTACGCGATACGCCACGCCAACTGTCGTACTTTTCCCTGGGGCAGTAATGTACGCCGTACGCCAAATTTATTGGCGTACATTTCCATACGCCAAAGATCTTTGTGTGAAAGGTCGTACTTTCCAGTATGGCTCTTCAGTAGACCAAGGGCAAGGTAGGCTATGTAAATGTCATCTTCAGTTATTCTGGCATGTTGATCTATCGTTAGGGATAAAGTTTTAAGTAAAATGAGGTGGTGATAATTGCTGTCATTAGGCTTAAGTCAATTCGCATCCAAAAGGACAGCCGTATAGCTGGTCTAGGCCTAGAAGCCTACAGTAGGCTAACTAGCCTTCATCCAACTTTCCAAGGTCCAGTGAATACATACAGCACTACTCACTAGATCATTAGATGGGCAGACCACACTAAAGTATAGTAATTATATTCCTATGTAAATGCTTCTGCTATCGCTTCTTAATAATTACCTGTGAAGCTGCAGTCCACTGCCACATTTCTGGCGAAATTCAGCACACGATATCACCATTTTGAGTGATTTATGTAAACTTTATCACTTTACTTATGTCAAAGGCAAAGTGTTTGTACTTCGCGCTGGTACTTTCTTGCCGTATAAAGCAAGGCTGAGGTTAGTTCCGACAAACGGAAGTACGTCACAGGTCAACTTCCCTGTTGTCGAAACACCTTGGATCTACGAAGTCTTAAACGACATCATTATAAACAACATTTTACATCGTCGATAAGCACTTTGTTGTCTTTCTTAAGTCATTTCTTAATACTTTTCTAGGATATAAGTGAACTACGGAAAGAACCAATGGCCGTCGTGAACTCAACTCTCCTCCTACAGCGACCAATTCGCTCAATTTGTTTAAGAGAGCTTTTCAATTTGTTTAAGAGAGCTTTATGTTGCTAAATGTATTGGCATAGGCGTACGAGGCCGGGGGGGGGGGACAGGGGGAAAGACTTCCCCCACCCCAAATTTCCAGAGGACAAGAAATTCGGGCAAAAGTCCTGAAAAATTCGGGCAGCCTAAGAGGAAAAAAATAGTAATAAATATATATAAATATGCAGTGACTTGCCCGAATCTTTTTCAAATGTTTGCCCGACAATTCCGCGGAGAACGTTTTGTGTTATCTGTTTTCAATACACCCCTGCCCCTAACCCCCGACCCCTCCCTATGAATTAGAATGGCTTCAGTGATCCTATGGCAGTACTTCACCCTTTATAAACACGTTGATTCGTTTCTGGTCCTTCTATAAAGGTTCAGGCCCCTACCTTAATTAGTCGCTGGAAATTTTTGATTCGCCCCCACCCCAACCACCCCGAACCCTCCCTATTAATAATAACGGCTTAAGTGATCCTAGGGCATCACTTCCTCCTTTATAAAATCGTTGATTCGTCTCTGGTCCTTCTTTAAGGTTCAGGTCAGGCTACCTCAAGTAGTAATGGAAATTGCGAATACGTCCATACCCCCCTCAACCCCCCCCCCCCAAACCCCCATGCGTTGTCCCGAATAACGCAGTAATGCGTTATTCGGGGGAATAGTGAAATAGACAATTTAATATAAATTGTCTTAATATACGTACACAAGTTGGGTGAACGTTATTTAACGGCATCCGTAGTGACATCGTTTTTAGAGCCAAATTTCCTTTTTTATCATGTCTTTAATCTGGTATCCAAAGTTATCTTTTAGAATGGTAATAATAAGGATAACAATTAAAGACTTCTGAGTGGTATTTCTGTATCCTGTGGTATCATCTCGCTGAGATTTTAATGGATGTATTTCCCGTACGTTTTCACGGTAGGCCCCTTCGTTCAAGGTCAATGGACGACTATAACATTAGGTCCAAAATATTCCGATTCTGGTCCCCGTTTCCCACACTTACCGCGACAATTCCGCGCTATGTATCTACGGTGTCTTCTAAACGACATCATTTTTAACAACATTTTACATCATCGATAAGCACTTTGGTGTCTTTCTTAAGTCATTTCTTAATACTTTTCTAAGATATAAGTGAACTACGGAAGGAACCAATGGCCGTCGCGAACTCAAGTCTCCTCCTATAGCGACCGATTCGCTCAATTTGGTTAAGAGAGCTTTTCAATTTGTTTAAGTCAGCTTTATGTTGCTATATGTATTGGATGCCGTTCGCTTTCATGGAAATGTCTATCTCTTACAATTTGCTTCATTACGGTTACCGATATTGTCGATATTACGTTTATTCTAGAAATATTTGCACTTTTACGGTAGTCTGTATGTACCATTATTCTTCTCCATTGGACGACTGTGTATATTACCATATGTACCTATCAAATATTCTGATACCGTTTAATGAAATAATTCAAACTAGAAGCAGTGGTGTACTACGAGAGGCGGCATGGATCCCAGCCCCCTCGTATGTTGGGTGGGGGTTAAATGGTGTAGTCAGGTTTTTTTGTCATCAGTTTGGGATGAGGTAGACAATTTACAAGAGAAAGACACTTTTATGAAAACGAACGGGAGCCAATAAATTTAGCAACATGAAGCTTAGAAGCTCTCAACCTCCATACCTATGATAATGTATAACAATAGGTTCACGAATGTTCGCTGCAGCAGGCTTGTCAGGATTGACTCGGGAATTCTCCAATCTCCGAAAACCAGAAACAGACGATCGAAAGTTGTGTTTTTGCTATTCTTATATTAAATCATAACGATCGGAATTTTAACCATTACTTCAGTAGAAATATACAAATCCTGAAATTACAGATCAGTGTATAGCTCAGTGTTCCATCTACTCGCTCGGAGTAATATCAAAGATTTTCTAAAATGCCGTTTATATCATCTTCAATCCTCCCTATTTTCTCTCTTACACGTAAAAGCAAACAAAAACATAACAACAATGATGGTAACTGATAATATGCTTAAACAAGCATTACATTAGGTCGTTTTAGCTCTTTTTCCCCCGACAATTTCGAGCGGATGCACATTACTCTAACTGTGGTATGGTACCTAACAACTTGCCCTTGCCTACGGAAGCAGAGACATGCCATCAATGTTTAAGACTAAAAAAAACTAGGGCGCTAGTAAAGATCAAACGACGGGTTCACGTTTGACATCGTCAAATGAACATATATGGCGTACGTATAAGGAATGTATCAGTTGACTATCTAAACAGGGAATGCGTACGTTCGGAAGCATCGAATTTAATATGCGCCGATGTTCGGAAGAGGAAGAGGGGGAGAGCAGAAAAAGTAACCGCCCTTCCTTATTTTCTAACTATACTTGCTGCACTCAGGCTGCCAGTGATGGATCATTCAGCTGGACTCTCAGCAAAAGCAAAAGGATGGCAAAGCAATCAAATGTAAGTTTTTTCGCTTCATCACATTCCTTAGAACACCTCACAATTTACATTATAAATGTTGAAATTTGGATATAAAATTCAATAATTCATTAAAACGCCGCAATTGCGACAGGTTTTATTGAAGTATCAATATTAATGCCATTTTGATAAAATATCGAAATTTCAAGACAAACTTGAAAAGATAATACACTGCGAGATTTCGATACGGTCAATCAAATTTCAAAGGTAACGACTCACAAGTTAAACACACAAGAGCGAATTTTGTTTGGTTTTTGGTTTTTTTTATTGATATTTACGATGTGCCTTTGCAGCCTTTACCAAATTTAGTCCGGCTTTGAAAACAGATCACGACACTACTTACGTTGAGGTCGATACATTGTTGCATCGTTTTTGGCGCGATATTTCAGGATCCTTTGACTTCTCTCAAAAGCCCCCAAATAATACAAAGTGGTATTATTAATTGTTTTTATTATTTATGTCGTGTAGTCAGGGGGGATAAATTAGTATACCGAACACAGCAGTAACGTAAATCCAACTCCTTGTTTATTTCCACGTGCAACCTTTATATACGTGTTCAACATCAAACAGTTACGTAATACATTATAACAATAAAACTGAAGTAAAGCACATTTGCATAAATGCCAACGGAAACAGGTGTAGGGAGTAGAAGAATAGTTAAGCCAATAATAATTAGATGTCACAATTTATGTATACTTTTTTTCGGTTCCTTTGTATTTTACAATGAAGATATCTGTTACGTTAAAGTTATTTTATGGTGTAGCGCCACTATTTGTAGCCTGCTAAAAAAAAGGTGATAACCAAATGTGACCATTTGTTCGCATGTACGTATTGCTAGAAGCCGTCCATAGTCACAGTGCATAAACCTGCTTGTCCTTTGATACTACTGTGTACGTTACTGTGCGTATGTTGCTGCTGTCGGGGAATATATTCAGTAGGCTCTGAGTCTGAGTAGGTGATTTACTAATACTATACCGTTGACTATTCTGTGCAGCTTACCCGGCGTAAAGGTGTAACAATGCTACGAATACCATCTTTAAGCCGTGATAATACTTCGATATAATTGTTATCCAAAAGGAAGGATGAAATTCTTTGTTCTTGAAAGTCAAGTGCGATGTGATTTTTAGAGTTTTTTCTGCTTTGTAGAGTGGTTTGGACATGTATTCATCGCAATCTCCACGGCATTCCCCGACTCCTCCCTCGCAGTCACAGCAGGTCAACAATAACAGCTTCGATCAAGATGCAAGTTCAGGCAGTAGTTCAGGATCCGGAACTGCCTCATCCAATTCAGCACCTCGTTCACCTTCACGTTCAAAATCTCCAAGACCACATCGCGTAGAAGGCTCTTCACGCTTCCCTGAGGCGAAAATGGAGACATTTCAGTCGTTCAATGCAGCTTACAATGCAGGACCAGTGTACATCAGTGAAGGGTTGGGCAGCCCTGTACCAGGAGGGTCCACCTCCCCAAACAGTTCAGGAAATCATGCTAGATCAAACTCCCCAGTTCATAGTCGCTCCAGTGGAAGTAGCCAAGGTTCAGGTAGTAATATAACGCTTGGTCATGGAACCCACCCAGGGGCCCATCCACCCGGACACCCGTTACATCATAGGGCACCCGATTTTGACTCAATGGATGTATCTTCACAGCTTAGGGAACTTCAGAGAGAAAATACTATGTACAGGCAAGAACTGGATGCAAGAGATGCCAAACTTAGCTCCAGTATGAATAGCATAAAGACTTTCTGGAGTCCTGAATTAAAAAAAGAGAGAGCATTGAGAAAAGAAGAGGCAGGCAAAATTCAAGCTTTGAAAGAGCAATGCAAGAAAGCAGTTGAAGAAAATCAGGTAAGTCTCCTATTTGACTTGAGTCCTTAGTCCAATACAACCTTACAGGCCTGTCAGATTATAGTACGTTGGTTACAGGCCACGAGACCGAAGGTCCGCGAGACTGAAGGTCCGAAAGACGGAAACTATTACTAGGCCTATAATAGTAATAAGACAAATATTACTACTGGTAATATTACGTTGATAAAGCGGGTAATTAAAAAGAATTTACAGCCATTTCTTTTCATAGTGGAAACCAGTAACTTGCGCAAGGGCTGGGCGGCTTGCATTGATACTAGGCCTCCACCAGTGGCGTAACCAGGGGGTTGTAGGGGGCGAATGCCCCCGCTCTCAAAAGTCTCGCCCCCCCCTGCTGCCCCAAATGAAATTTAATAATACAATATAACTTAATAATTCGATATAGCGATATCCTATTGTAAACAATATTTCCCCCCTTGTCAATCTCTTTGACCTACTCTGAAGCCCCTCTAATGAAAAAGTAGTTACGATCAATGGACCATCCATAGGTTCGCGGAAATTCGGTCTCACGGACCTTCGGTCTTGTGGAATTCCCCCAGTAAGTTCTGTAGGCCTACCCAAACTGGAGGAATGGAAAGTTTGCAATTCTATTTAGGCTTAAGCCTGATACCCGTGTTTACATGCATGCTTGAGGAATGTGGACATCGTTTCATGTACAAGGTGGTACTGATGGTCATTGTGTACGTAGTAAACTTTACAGACTGCTCATTGCTAGCAGTATTAGTGTTAGTTTTGTGTTAAAGGCTAGCTAGTTACCACATGCTTGACTTGGTTGTTTAGAAATAAGCATCGACAGGCATACAGGAGGCTGCCTAGATGGTTACAGATACAACCATGACAAGAGGCAAATGAGGAAGGCAAAGGTAAGGTTAAAGATTGTAACATATATAGCCTACAGTACAGTCTCTTTTAGCTGATATCCCTATTAAGATATGAACAAACCATCTAGGCATAAAATTAATATTCATGAACTTGTACAGGGGTGCTGTCTGTTACGTACTTGCCATAAGTACTCTATAATGTATGCAGCACCTTAAACCTTGGTAAATAAGAGTGCATCAAATTTCCAATTGATGGCAGTGAAGACAGGTGGGCCAAAGCCAAAATTGGTCATCCTCAAATCCCAAAAGTAAAGTTATTTCTGTGGGAGAAATTTATTTTGGGCTCATGGCAGTACTAATTTTCACTTCAGAATAAAAAAAAAAAATCCAAAAAATTTCGTTATCAGTGACATAGAGGTCGTTGAAATCTAAAAAGATGCGCACTAGGTGCGAGGGACGGAATTTAGTCTTATTGACCTAGCTGAAAATAAGGATGAGTGAGGTAAATTTAGTTTTCTGTAATTTGATGTTCATCTCTAGTGCAAATTATTCATTGGAAAAGTTTTGAATTTTTTTTTAATAAAAATGAAGAAAAATAGGAAAAAACGGTTCAAAATTCCGTCCCTCGCATTTTTTGACACAATTTTTTTTTTTTTTGAGAGAGGAAATAGTACAGTATGCATAAAAATCTGCAAAGTATCAACTATCAGTGACTTGAACATCTGTAGTGATGAAAGAAACTGAACAAAAATATGAATGGTGCATTATGGGTAATCAACATTTTCGCGAGGGACGGAATTCAGTGCGAGGGACGGAATTCTGTTACAGTTTTGTGCTACACGTCTGTAGTCCTAATCTGTTGCTAATAGAAATAGTTGGCAGAACATACGTGTAAATTTCAACGACACAACTATAGCAGAATTTGACAGCATGCTGAACTTGCAAAGTTGAATTAGGCACTTCCAGGAACAAACAGTGCTATCTATCATCCAAGTGGACTTCAGCGAGAACTATGCTAACAACTAAAAGAATGAAATACAGTCGGCATACTTTGGCCACAAGAATTTCACATTGTACACTGTTTGTGCATGGTACGCTGAAGGTGAGGAAGGTGAAGTGCAAAACCTTCTGTGTCATCAGTGATTACATGTCACATGACAAGTTCTAAGCTTTGCACTTCAATAAAGCTATCATTGAAAAGGTCCAACAATTTGTCCAAATCTGGATGAGAGGTTCAATTTTGGTCCGATGGCTGTGCTAGTTTAAATCAAAATATTGCTTTTACTTCCTTGCCACCCAGTACCCATGTGACATTCCAATAACATGGAGTTATTTTGAATCTCACCATGGGAAGGGCCCAGTAGATGGGGGGAAAGATAAAATCAAGTGTGTACTGTGATGTCAAAGCAGGTAAAACTTCTCATCACTAGTGCCAAGCAGTTTGCAGAATATGCCAACATAGAGTGAATGCAACAGATACATTCTATGTACCTGCATATGGCATAACCGTGCCCAGGCTTCTATGCCAGACAAGGTACCTGAAGTACCAGATACTGTACACACAAGGTCCATTTTATTGACCGTACATGCAGTAATGGTAAGAGCAAACTGACTTTCTTCCTACAGAGTCAGTTTTGTGAACCAGTTGAAGAGATGCTCAGGGAGCAGTTGTATGACTTAAATGATGGAGTTGAAAGTCAGGTAGTCGTGAGCTATGATCAGGAACCAGATCCTAATCTGAATAAAGTGGAAAACAGTGGTCAGGTTGAGTAGAATGGGGATCAAGATCAAATTGGTAGTCAGCTGGTTAACAATGATCAGTTACCATGGAAAGTGGTGGGTGGGTGATAGTTGAGTATAATGGTCAGTTGTATCCAGGAGAGGTGGAAAACATTGTCAGTAATTCACAGGTTAATGCCATGGCAAAAACAGGGAAGTATTGGAAGTGGCCAGAGGCAAAAGACCTACTGTGGTATTCAAGGGATATGGTGAAAGGAAATATAGCCCCTGTTCTCCCTGTATGCTGAACCAGAGACCATTATTTGTGTAATGAATTGTAAGCATTCATATCAATTCCTTGCACATTGGTGAGCTGTTTGTTGATTTCCAAATCTACATCATATCCAAGAGTTTGACATGTTAATGTTCCAATTTAAATTGAATTGCATTGATGTATGTTGTGTACAGAAGTTCATTTTTCTTGTTAATGACAACTTAATGAGTTAACGTCATGATGGGGGAAGAAGTTTTTAACTCTTTCATATGCTGTTTGGATCAGAATCTAAGCAGAGTTTTGTTAATGAATATGTGAATTGTCAATTTGAATTACAATGGTGACTTTGTTTCCTTGTCTAAAGTATAAATGTTGAATTTGTACAGTAAATTAGTTTTCAGTTTCCAAATTTAAAAATTATATATTGTCCCACACTGTTGTATACACCTACAATATAAAGGTGGAAAATAGATTTAGTATTTGTGTTGGGTTTAAGATTCCTCATTTCGGGGAAGTGGTGGATGGAGGTGACTTAATTATTATTCACCAAGGCATTTGAGTGGTGAGTGATGGAATGAATTTCAATTTTGATTCCAATTTACCTACATTTCACCAATCATCCCATCACCACCCCCATCTGTTCCTTGAATGTGTGTTCATTAATTGGATTGTGTAATTTGTGATAATATTCCCACTGCTTGTGGGAGCTTGGCAATGACAAACAGAATTTACAACAGCTTTTTCTCTAATTAATCAACATAAACAGCGATTCCGTCCCTCGCATTCCGTCCCTCGCGCTGACTTTTTTCGTGAAATTAAAGCGTAACCTAATTTAGCTATGAGATTTTTAAAACACATTTCAGTTAATATCAGAAGAGTAATTGATCTTGTTATAAATGGTATGATTGGATATAGATTCCTCCTAAATTTGATAATAATACGTCAAATGTTTGGAGTGCATGCACACCCAGTTTTTATCATTCCGTCCCTCGCGCCAATTAATGTTCGTTGCTATGGCAACATGTCAAATTTTGAATATGTTTCAATTGTTTTATTATGTTGTATGTTACTCTCTTTATTTAACCAACTACTGGATTTTTCATATTTCACTACTGTTGAGCTGGAATATATGGAAACGTATATCAAATTCCGTCCCTCGCACTTACGGAGGTTTTGGCTTTGGCCCAGGTAATACATTGGTATTCAAGCCTGGTAGTTAAAGATATGTTGCTGGCATATAGCACTGCCCCCAACCCATCGACCCTCCTTTGGTTTGACACCCATCACCTTCCTCTTCTTTCTGAAAATGCCATATCACCCGCTTAGAAATATACCCAAACCAGGGGAGTTTTGTGGTGACTGTTCAACTTCTGGGATACTTTCCTGTTACAAGGTTCTCAGCTGTTCTCACATGTATACATGTACTGTCACTTCTAATTTTTACAGTCATAAATATTTACCCAGGAAAGGAGTTGCAGACATTTTGAAAGTTCTCATTCAGAACAGATCCCTGATGGTCAATGATATTAAAGTGTATTCTTTAAGTTTGTCCCTTTGTCCTTTGGATAACCACAAACTGAGACCAGTAGTTTTGATTGCAATACACCAAAGGTATTTTGTAGTCCTTACCCCTGCCCTCCCCTCCCCGGGAATTACTGGACACTCTAGTACTTTATTCTCAATTACCAGTCTGTTTTAGTATACTTTGAATATTTAAGCTGACAATTCTGGAAAATTTTCCAGGGTTGTAAACTTGTAACTTCTTCCGTCTTCCATACATATCCGTCATCTTTGCACAACTTTGTATTGTGAAGTTATAATGCCATATGGAAGTTAGTATTTATACCATGACTCATATACTGTGTATATACAGTAGCAGCAATGTCATCATGAATGTTGCAAAGCACCTTAACCCTTCAGTGAAGGCTACAATAGTAGTACAGTCAGTATGTGTAATCATATGTGACTGCATGGTCAGCACATTGTATATTTCCTAAGTGTGCATTAAATTGCTTTGTCAGTGGCTGGCTTGTATTCTCTCAAAACAAAACTGAAAGGTCACAGTGAACCTGTGATACTGTGTCTGCTTTGAGAGTGATTTACTTTCCATTCTGATGGTATCACAGTCACAAGCATTGCCAGTCTCACAACAAAATTAAAGAAAATGTTGTAATATATTATTAATGAAACTGATTGTACTGTATACTATACTTGTATATTTGGAGTACTTAGTTAGAAATGAAAATAAAAATGAAAACTGTAAACAGATTTCTAATTTTGTGCAGTAATCTAGTTTCCGTGTTTGTTTACTAGAAGTTATTTATCAAAGAACCTTTTGTTTTTCATTTGAAAATGATAATAATATTTAAAATGTTGAAAGCTATAATAGGTGGCTACTACACCTGTTGGGCAGTTTCTTTTCTTCAAATGTGAACAAGCGTTTTGATGCAATTTATGTGTGTTCTTTACAGTAATGGATCAGTACTAATATTTAAACAGGAAGGACATGGAATTTACACTCACTTGGTTTAGTGTACTGAAAAAATGTGTGAAACAGCTTTGAACACACCTGAGTTCTTCAGCCTTAATAACACCTTGAACTTTTCACTGTGCTTTGTAACTATGATCAAGTTTAAGGAACTTATTAATGATATAGCAGTGTATTGACGAAGATGTCACTCTTTCAGCCGGTACATGCAATGCGATGCTGTGAATTGGGTTGAAAACAAGCACAATTATTGTATATACTGGACATACAATTAAAAGTAGACATAGTTTCAAGCCACCTCAATATCTGGGCCATTAAATTTCCTACGCAGGGTTTAAAATAATTGTACCCAGTTAATTGGTAGGTGTTCACAACTTTAACTATCATGTACATTGCTGACATGATTACCAACCAAAATGTCTCTTTGGAGAATAACCAATAAAGCATAATTATTAAAATTGTTATCATAATAAATAACTGGCATACTATATATTCAAGCATACCATAACATTTTATATTATATATATTGTATCGTTTCAACTTGTAATTCAGACTTTATTATACAGTATCCTAGCTGTCAGGATGTTCCTTGACATTGTGACATAGCATACATTCATACATGTACATACTATTCAAGTATGTATGTAAGTTTACGTACTTAATGTATTTATACATACATACGTACCTATGTACATACATACAAACATACATGTATAAATATGTACAGTAGTTTGTAGAGCTGTGTGAATCTAACTGTTTATACATTTTTCAAAAGAATTAATCACATCCTGTGATAATATTCTCTTGTGACACACATTGCAATACTGTACAATATCTAGATTAGAGTCGTACATAGCTACCTGTGTGTAAATGACTAGTCAATATGCTTTGCAGTATGACTGTCTGTGTAGCTGATAATATTATAATGTTTACCAGCATTCAGAGCTAGTGTAAACTACAATTTTGTACAGTGTGGTGGATGGGAGGAGGAAGGGAGAGGGAGGTGGCAGGGCGGTGGGTAGAAGGAGGCAGGGAGAGGGAGGTGGCAGGGGAGGGGATGAAGGGTTATCATTGACCCTTTAGTACCAACAGTGAGTTGCAGCCATATGTTTACTGCAGGGTACAATATTTACAAGGGTGAAAAACTGTTCAATTCCTAGAGCAGAAAGGCTATTACTTATCTCTGTCAATTGTATAGTTATGCTTCTAAAAGTGTAAAATGACTAACATGGGAGAACTGGGCATTCAGTGTTCTTTGTTACATTTCTATCAGGAAAGACAATAATAACCAATGAATGGAAAAAGAATTGGCATGGATCACTTTCTTTTTAAAATATATTCTGCCATTTTAACCAAAGAAGTAATGGCCCGTGCAATTTGCATACAGTATATTGCACAGTCATACTGGACACACTCAAATGGAAGATAATTACACACGTTACTAAACCAAGTACAAAAGTTCAAAACACTCCTTTGTTAATGATATTTCCAATAACTTATAGCAAACAAAGGTCTCTAATGAAAGTACTAGTTAGTCAAGTTAAGTCAACTGACAAATTTTTTTTGCTTGATAACACACATGTTTTGAACAATTTCCAAAATGTAAACACTGGACTCCTAAAGTACATAATTTGGATGAGAGGGATCTATAGACACAATGTGAAGATTCCTACCATTGTAATTTTGAAAATATTGAAATACAAACATGTGCACTTGCCTAAATTGTAATACAGTATGTACATGCATGGCTTGTTTGTTTAGTTGGATGCATGCAAAATGTCAATGTGTTGTTATCGTTTTCTTCATAGCATTTTTAATGATGACCTTAACGAGCGATACCTGCAATGTAATGGACAAAGCATTTGTGATTGATCACCGTCTATATTTACTTCATGATGTATTTAAAGATTGAGTTCAATATTAAATCAGTCATGACATTCATAAACATTGTAAGTATGGAAGTGCATTATATTAGTGGGCAAAATAATGGGACTGGGACTGGCAGGGGAGGGGGGGCTTTACATTCCGAGTCCCTGATGTGAGACAGCAGGGCTGTGTTTATGTGTAACTGTGTGTTCTCCCAAAGATTTGAGCCAATCAGTGTGTACCTTATGAAAGCATATGGGCCTCCTGTCATCCCTGAATGATTAATGAGCTTGTTTAATTAACATTTACAGCCTTGTTGTTATTATCCCTAAAAACCAAGATAGTTTCAGTTTCATCGAAGAGAGGTTGTTTTAAATAGCTGGATGTCGTTATCGTATTTCTGTGTTTGAGGAGGATGTTTCCTGTTAATTTGAAAGTCACTGACCAGAGTGAATGGACTATTAGCCTACTTTATTGTCAGGGTAATATTACAGTTGCCATGTTACAGTGTGTACTTGGATGTTTCCTGTTAGTAATTGTGAAATGGGTATATATTTTACAGACAGTACTTAGATGTTCAGCGATGCTTAAGGTATAAGACTTACGTCATAGCATACAAATTGTGTACAGAGATGGAAGTACTGGATGTGCGTTTTATGTAGGAATTACCAGAATGCAATCATTAACTTCCAAGTTGGGGAAAAAGATACTGCTACTTTTACATACCATCAAAATGGCAATTGGACCAAAACAAGTTTTTGTAGTGTACAGTATTTCCTTAGTTCAACGCTTTTTCAAGCACTACTGTACTGATAGTGATATGCCTGTAAAGTGCACAGTGTATAATGTTGCATAATTTAACAATAATAAATAATAATATTTGATTTTTATATAGTGCTTTACACCAGCGATAGGTCTCCAAGCGCTTTACAGACGTTATATTACCCCTGGTCAATGATAACCTGATAACCCAGAGACAATCCCTCCAGTCGGCAGCAGTTATATACTGCGCCCAATGACAAGTTACCTCACAGGTACCCATTTAACCCCTGGGTGGAGAGAGGCAATTGAGATAAAGCATCTTGACCAAGGACACAATGCAATGAACTAGGCATGAATCGAACCAGCAATCCTTGGATCACAAGTCCGACGCCTTAGCCAATTGGCCACCACGCTCTCTAAACAACAGCTCATTGATTACTGTAATTAACTGGAGTCTACTCTACCTTCAGGGTTAAACTGGTAAATAATGAAAAACTTTCTCATGAATGCAAAATGAATTACTGACAGCAATTCTGTCTTGATAGATCAGGCATGTGTCACAGTGTGGGACTTATTCTGCTTCTTGAATGTTTAATTACGTACAGTAGATCTCTGAATTGTGTTGCAGTTTGTCCAAAAACATACATCTAAACCCTCGAAGAATCTTGAGTCCGAACCCTAATTGACATTCTTTTTCGTTGTGATAACTTAATTAAGTCTTTTAATTAAGTACAGTGGGCCAGTGAAGTGAATGCAATTGGCTGACACGTCCTACGCAGGACTAAAAGAAATTGAGGAATGCTTGTGTACTGTATCATCATTCTTGATAGGGGGGTTGGGAAGGGTGGGGGGGGTTGGTGTGGTTGTGTGGGGGTAAAAAGGTTAACTTACTTTAGGGCTTGGTGGATTCAAAGTGAAAATATAGCGTCAAATTTTTTATTCATCTCTGCCCTCCATCATCATTTATAAAGTGAGTTTTGTGTTAGGACAGTGTGGATTAAAAGTAATATTCTGTACTGTACTGTAATATATGTCGTGTTTTCAGTTACACAATCTCATCCTTCTCTCAAAGGTATCGCCACCTTTTGGAAAAGTCAAGACAAACAGGCAGATGCCTCGTCGGAAGGTTCATTCTTACTCCTCAAATCGAGATATAATAACAGAGATACTTCGCAGAGAGTGAAAATCAAGATTAACGCTTCTGCAGTTTGATTAAATTACTTCACTTCATTGATATATATATCAACACATTCTCTGAAAAAAAAAATCCAACATCTCTCGTCTACGGTTACGCGAGTGTTTGACCCAATTCACTGAGGTACTGTGAGAGTCAATGCCTGATATTCATATATATTGCGGTCGACAAACGTTCACGGATCGTTGGATATTTAGATATGTACATTTTGTACGCTGCACGCTGCATTACTCACTCATATTTTGTCTTACAGAGTCTCATTGATTCACGCTTGAACTGTGAGTTGCACTTTTGCAGTGTATCTTTGGAGGCATCCATTGCACTTAAAATAAGTCATTTTGAGACTGCTTTAAGCAATACTGTACAGTATATATGCCCATAAAAGCTCTCTAGCTGTATTAATGGCACAAACAATGGACTGAGGGTGAAGTATACAACTGTTGGTTGTCAGTGGACAAGAGAAGCAAGTAGGGTTAGAAATGCTTTTATTAAGCAGTAATTCGGCCTCTAAATATGACAGAAACACACAAAAGTTGCTCATTTATGTACAAAACTCCAACAAGCATTTTACTTCTACCCTCAAAGTATGTTGCCCCATCGAAACTAAATAAATATGGATCTGATGTGCTGGGATATCAAGAAGAAAAAAAATTGCAAAGAGTTCTGTAAATTGATGTGAAGTACATTGAACTATCACTTGATGGAACCAAATTACTGTGGATGGGTAATTGTCTTACTATAAATAGCCTAAAGTCAGCATTCTGAGCACAAAGTTTGCCATTGTGCAAATTGCTTACCATCTAAGTCAGCAAAGACAAATATTAGCCAACAACTGTCTTAGAAATGAAGAGTTTTTCAGTTAATGAAACATTTTGTCCAAGTTTAGATTAATCCAGCTCTCTGGATTAACTACTGTAACACATTTTACAGAGTCACTTCCCCATACTTGTATACTGGTAATACTGTTTTACCACCTGCCTTTGATAATAAATTAATTAATAGCCCACTCGAGAAAGTATGGGAGTTGAACCAATATAGCATTATATATATATGGTTAGTCGCCAGACCTTGACAGACATCTGCATTCCTTCTATCCTCCACACACCTTTCAAATATTTACGTTCTACATCTATTCTATTTCTCACAGTTTGTGAAGTCACTATTACCAGTATTAGTCACATGCATCATCTCCACAACATATGTCAGCAGGCTTGACTAACTCAGTTTGCACATTCTGATACATGGAACCTCATTCAATCGACAACATAGGGGTTTAGTAGTCTTACAGTTATATCCAACTACAAGCAAATTGTCACTGAACACCATGGACTGTGTGTCTAAATGCTTTGCATTCCAGAACTTCAAAATTCAAGACTTTGATATGTTAGACCTATCAGATCCCCCATGATACAATGAGAGATCATAGCCAACACTTGACCTACAAAATCCACCTCAGTTTTGTCACTCTACAGTCGATTCTGTAATGTAAAACTTCATAATAATATCAAGTTCCATCTCACATGCCAGTGGTATTCTTCTTAAACTTTGGGGAAATACTGTAGATAAACACCAAAAAAGACTTTAATATTAAAGTTCAACTAGATTATGGCAAAAACTTGTGTAGTGCAATTCAAACTTGTTTGTCCAAAAATAATGGCCTTCTTGATTACAGGCAAAAGGAGTCTGTGTGATTTGCCTGTGTGTGTCATAATTTCCGTCCTAAGTCAAGCGATTTTTAACGCAGGACTTCTGTAATTTGGGAGCAAAAAATAAGAAGGTAAAATCAATGACTTTTGTGAATACTGTGGTTGTTCCAAGGATGTACAATAATGACCACGTTGGTTGCACAATACCATTGAGAGACAAAATGGTTACTGTATCTGTGTGGTATACTGTATGCACCACCTATAGTAAATAGTACAATAGAGTTTGTGGTAAGTTCTTAACAGACTGTCCTCTGTTTAGAAGGAGGAAGAGGAGATTATCTGTAGTGCTTTGTGGCTTCAAAGCAGATGTCAAACATGAAAGGGAAACAAACAGGAAAAAGATTGGTTTTGTATTTACCAGAGTACTGTAATGAATGTACCTAACAGTCAAGTTAATTGGTGAAGGAAGGATTGGCTTTACAGTGCATAATACAAAATAGTGTAAATGATTCAGAGTTTGGTAACACCTTGGGGCTTGTTGGTTTCTTCTCGTGGTTAGAGATAGTTGATAAAGGCAAACCAGTATATATTGTTTTAGAACTTCTTTTACTTGCAAGAAAACTGGTTCTGAATTTTAGGCCAAAAATATTTTGCACTATTTTTCATTGCATGTTGTCTGTAACTAACACTATAATAGCTGCAGTAAATAACCATATTAGGTTACAGTACGGTAACAATGTTATTGAGTGGTGTTCTTTGATTGCTGTAAAAGCACTCCGGTGTCCGACAATATCCTGAATGCTGTTGTACCGTGAAATTAATGAAGGAGAGGTTCAAGTTTCAGGTCTTAAATTAGTTGTATGTTAATGTCATTAAATTCCCTAAAGTCCCGATTGAGATGTCTGGTTTTACGTTACTAGGAAACATGATTCACTCGGAATGAGTTCAATAAAGGTGATTGAAATTATTAAAAACATGAAGCAGTCAGGAGGGATGTGGGTTTGACTGTTCAGTTACTTTGAGTGTTAAAAGAGGATTTGTTTATATGCAATTGGCTCGTTGACTACAGTAGCAGACAATATCTTTCCAACTGCAATTATCTTTCAAAATGCCCAGTAACTTGTCATATATTTGAAACAGCAAAGAAAGTTTGGTCAGTTCATTACATTGATGATGATTGACTTTTTCAGCTCTCTGATATTAATAATCTCCCAAAATAGTTCCATTCAGTAGCTTGAATATATATTCAATTTTCATTTGAGACAATATATAGTTTAAGTTTAATCTAATTTAGCGATTACCATAATGGTTAAAACTTGTCTTGGTAATGAAAGTATTAGGATTGAACCAAGTGGCTAGATCCTGACTCATTAACCTTCAAGGTGGATGTCCTAGTTTCATTAATTGTAATCTTATCTTTAGTATTACTGACATACAAATTTTTGAAAGCGTTAGCAACTTGTAAACAGACAACTTACCATATCATACCATACTGTACCATACCATATTGAACCATACCATACCATACTGTACTGTACCATACCATACTATACCATATTGAACCATACCATAGATTACCACACTGTACTATACACACCATACAATGCTATACCATACTGTACCACACCATATCATGCTGTACTATACCATACCGTACCACACCATATTGAACCATTCCATAGAATACCATACCATACTACCATACTGCCATACCATACTGCGTAGTTGTTGCTACCGATCATAACAGCATACCAGAAGCAAACTCACCAAGATTCTACTCCACAATAACATCAACATTCTTTTCCTTGGTCAATTTAAACATATTCTCTAGATTGTAAACACTTCTGTAGGTCATAAAAGTGCAGAAGTATTTACCTTGTGTTTCAACAAGGCTTTTAACTACTAGATCTGTCACAATCCATTCCTTGTTTGTCTCTCTTTCCAATGACCCTTCATTGAACTCTAGTCCATCTTGTAACCTTTAGTCACCTATTAATCTTCACACACTTGGAGTGTTATAAGCTGTAAGTAATCTCAATAGACTCCTCTCCAGATGGACGATGATAAATACCATATACTGTACCCATAGGCTTGCTAACTTAGCATTAAATCTATTGGTGCACAAAATAAGATCTCTTCAAAACAGTTTGTATGAAATTGTAAAAGATAAAGGATATTTATAGCTAAAGAAACATTCCAAAAATATTGCATTTTCAAGGAGAAAAGAAAACAAGAAGATTATATTAGAAAAATAATAGCTTTGACATGCAGAAACATCTACTGCGATGACATCACAGAGAGACGACCTATTGGATCCACTCCTCAGAATAGCCAAGGCTAAATAGCCAGTCAATATTGGTTACATTCAATCAACCATATTGCTTCTTGTGATATATATAAGATATTGAGATTGGGATTTTCAGTAACAGTGTGGAATATGGTTCATTATGTACTTTACAGTATCTGCTACTGTAAGTCTGGAATATCCTTTCAATGCAACAAACTGTGGTTTTTACTGTAAGTGTTAAGCAATTGGTCAGCCTAGTATTCTACAGTGCTCACTAAACCTTTCATATGTAGCTGTAGTGGTCAGTGTAGTTGTTTATCTACCAGCCCCCTCCCTTCCTCCCCTCTCTCCCCCCCCCCCAAAGGCTCTGTACTACTTGTCTCATCATGTAGTCTCTCACTGCACCTCACCAAATGTGAGTTTGAATTTCACTGCACATATATAGTGGGTGGCCTGGGACTGGACAGATTAACCAGATCTGCATTCTCTCTTTTATGATCTTTAAAATATTATTATTTTAATTATATATATATAGTTCTGCTTAAGCAGCAGGGGGCATTGTTGTGGTTATTTAATAGATATATGGATAATATAGAAAGGTTTCTAACCAGATAAAGTCACAGGAAGACACAGCACAGGATACTGTACCTTCCTCCTAACATAACATGGAAGTCAGACACATATGTGGTGTAGGGTATCCATGATCATACAGTAGGTCACAAAGCAAGGTGGACAGAGTGTATATAATTGCCAATAGTTGACACTCTGTGTTCAGTGGCGGAGCTAGGGGTATTGGTCAGGGGGGTCGAGAATGGTCTGTAGGGGCGCTTTCAATACTATCTAAGCGGAGCGCCACCACAGGTTGACGCGGAGTGTACAGAAATTTTTTGAGTATAGATACTCCCTAGATCGCCGGAAATTACCCTTTCCAGGCCTTGCTAATTAGCAGATAAACGAAGAATAAATAGGTGTCATCGCCATCAAAATGTGACAAATGTCAATAGGTGCAGTAGATGAGAGCGCTATAAAAAAGTCAATAATCGCGAATAAGTAAAAACTGGTAAGAAGCTGAAAAGGGCGCCAGCAGTCCATTTGAGTCCGTCGGGGGGGGGGGGGCATTGCCCCCTCCTGACTGTATGGACGCTCCGCCACTGTCTGTGTTATGTGTGATGATTATAGCCTGTAAGTAAATGGTGGTATTGAGACAGATAAGTAAAGCTTCCTATAATCCAGTTAGTTTGGGAATATAGGGTTAAAGAATGTAACCATGGTAATATGCTTTATTACATTGCACTGATTACTAGTCAGTATAAATTTGTCTGGACTGAACTCTGAAATGAAAGCAATTACATCATCCTCTGGCTGCAAAAGTTCTTAGCATACAGATTATTATAATCTATCTTTTACAGGAAATTGCTTTACATACAATATTAACAAATCTCTGTATTTGCAGCATTTTACTTAGCTTTGTCGCATTGCAAGTCTGTTATACATTTAAACAAACTTATCAGGGAAGCTAACACTGTTCCAGCTATTGTTCTTTGCCTATAAGCCTACTAGTTCAAAGTCACATTTTCCTAACTGTTTCATTGGCATGTTTGACTACTTTGAACAATCACATTGTGTTGAACAATACCCTATTATCACATGCAGTATGTTTAATTAGTGTAAATCAATAGACTGCAGCCCTAATACACATAAGAAGTTCGAAAAAAATATGAAGTTATCTACCGTTATTTTTCCATATAAAAAGTAAACAGATTAATTGTAATGAAGTATTTATGTGAATTCCTTTCTTTGTCATCATAAATCAAAATCTGACAGTCTCCACACAACATCTCTTCAATAAACAATCTGTATTGAACACAAACTATAATCTAGATGATTAATACTCTCTACCAAACAAGATCCTGACAATTCTTAGAGTGGCTTGTTAATAATTACCTGTCCATCTCCATAAACGACCACCAAACATCTTCTAACATGACCCTAATAATGACCCTAATATTCAGCATATATTGTCTGTCATGTTCTATAATTGAGCTTTCTTTATTTAGATACAATTTATTTAACAATGTGATCAGGTGCTCAGGTGTTGTAATTGTCATCTCAGAAGAGGATGGTCTCTGTCTCTCTCCACCTCTCTCTCTCTGTGCGATTGGAGATGCTATTAATTAATTAGCTTGAGCAATTATTAAAATGCCAGATACAAGGTTACGTATATAGTCAATATACGGTTAAGTGTTGTAGGAAATGGAAACTGGATAGGATTATAATTAATTAGTAGAGGAAGAATGGCTGCTGTCTTCTAGTTGACTTTGATAATCTACTGCTACACAGATACAAACAGATACAGACAGAAGTCACCAATAAGTGACAGTAAAACTTTAGGATAAAGTTACCACTCTTGACTCTAAAGCTGGCTGGATATATCACAGGCAATGTACTTCAGTGTTCAAATTTTGTGTAGCAGTTTTGAAGTCTGGAATTTGTCTCTTACAGTACTTAATTAAATACAATGGTTCTAAAAATTATGTCCTCTTTGACAAGATCTTCTGTGATGTAAACTATACTTCACATATGCTCCTCTCTACTATATACAGTATACTTGTTTAATACTCATCGTAATGAAACGTTAATGCCCCCTTTAATTAAGGGACGTTATTGTCAAGGGTGTGATGAATGTCAAGTAACATTTATACAGAGAGTACAGTCAGTCTATCAGTCTCAGTGTAGCTGAATGTTATTCCAAAGTGTCACATATATACATAAAGTGATTAACGTACAGTCCCAAGAGAGAACTAGTGTTTCAAAGGATTTGAAATATATTAAACCAAAGCTCATGCAAAATCTGCTTATCATCAATAATTTTGTAAGCTTCATGGAAAATTACAAATTTTCTCTCTAATTTAAGCTGTCTTAAACCTTATGAATATTTATGATTGTTTTTAATAATTGACATTTGATATGTAAGTAGACAGAAATGAAACATTCACAGATGGGTTTTTACTTGATTTATATCAACATAAATTTAAGCTTAATGGATTATAAAAAGTTTTCCAAATCTACTAATTAGAAAAAAAATAATAAGAAGACATTACGGGAGGTAAAATAAGATCATTAGTAGTTTCATTGTTGAGGAAGAACCTGGTCATGATAATTGTGGTGATTAGGGAGCAATAGTAACAACATTGATTTTTGGGTGTTATTGCAGGAAGGGCATAGAGACCTCAGAAATCCTGTGTTATGTGGATATTTTCATCAGTCCCTGGATACATCCAGGGTAGCTCATCCTGGTTGTGACTGACTGCAGGGTTTATAAAACCATAATGGTAACAGCTGTTTTACTAAATTTGCAGAGGGGCCTTTGTTTGGAGGCAATTGCATCGATTTCGGTCAAATTTTTGACAGGGTTCGATAGCAAAATCTCGCTTTGGTCATATATTGTAATAGTGAAGTTTCATTTCAAATAATTAAAGTAAAAGAAAATTGAAAATTTTTGGCTTTACTTTAATTTATCATATGATTAATGGAACATGAAAATGTGTCTAGGCAAATTATCTGGTCAGTTGGTATAAATTTGTTGGAAATTAGAGTACAATTTCATTAAAATGCTTTTTTAAGCAGAAGGGATATCAGGAATAGATGCCGTAAGCTGTAGTACAGTACTAGTTACTTCACTCATAACTTACCAGTCTCCACATAACTATTGCACACTTGTTCCTGCTTTGTGTCTAGAGTCATCTGTTAACCTGCTATTACTGGCCCTTACAAGGTACCTTAAATTGTAACAATTATTGGTATCAGTGTTATTAAAGTGCAATTCCATCTGTTAATTAGTGATCACACTCATTTACTTTCCATGAAAGTAGGAGCACAAGGAATCTGAGAGTATTAAACATTTAATTTGCAGAGTTTGATGTTTAATGGTATTGATTGTAAAAATCCTTGTGTACCGAACCTGTTGGCCTGCAGCTTGCTATTTTAATTTTACTTAAACTTGAGCAATATCCAGAATTATATATGAATATTCAGTGACTCATCAGTCTTTATTAGTGGTCACTTCATAAAATGGAAAACCACTTAATTTAGTTTAGATGATAATATATTCTGGATCTAAACAGCTCTGCATTTTTTGTCACAAACTTCAATTCTTTCTTCTTTAAATGATGGAATTGACCTCTCACAGTGATTCAAAGTATCAGGAATTGTTTTGTTGTGAAGTCCTGCATATGTATACTCGCGTGAAATATTGTCAATACCTTGTGCAGTGACACTGATTGGGAATGTAGGCGTAAAAAGTCTTGCCTCGTAAAAAATCCCATTGAAAGTCATCCTGAGTGGTGCAATAGCTTATAACATTAATGATAAGCTTATCATATAACCATATCAGCTCATAACTCATGTAGTTCATACCATTTGTATTTAATAAAGTCTACAGTGTGTCCATGGTACGTTATTACCAGTCAGATTACTCACTAGATAGCATACAAAAATTGTTGATCAAATGAAATCCTGAGTCATCATTCCCTCTGCACAGGCTGCTGCTATACAGTGCTTAATGAATTAGCATTGAGTATGTAAATTCTGTGTGAGTTATCTTCAATTTAGATGGTGTTGTCTAGTGAAGCATATATCTAGTACTGTACTGTATAAGCCTCATGTGTGGTAAAGCCCTTAATAATTTCTGCATCTCCCTGCCTATATTATCAAATAATGAAAGGACTCGACATTTATGTTCTTCTGCTGTACAATAAATATATATGAAGCTGATGTAAGTGTATCTCAAAGAGAGGCACGAAAAAGGCAGGTTGGACAAAGGATGGATATTGCTTAGTTAATCCAACCTTCTTTTTTTTTTACAGTATATACCTCCATATTTCCTTTGCGCTACTATTGCCCTGTATGCACTCGGCTTATTTAATCAAACCCTTAACTTCTAAATCTGAACTATCATGAACAGGTAACCCAACATAGGTTTGAGATGGGGGGTGGGGTGTGATGGGAGAGAGGGTGGGGAGGGTCAGAGTTTACCATGAGAAAAATCATTGTAAATAATCAGTTTCACGCTCCAGATACATCTCTCAATTTACATTTCCCTAGAGATCTATTAAACTTGGTAGTACTCTGGAAACCTTAAAGCCACGGCTGTTCCCCATGAAATTCAGCATGTCATTGCTCACTTTTAGTTAGCCTGTTACCTTCTTCTAGTAATTGCAGCCTATCCATATCACATGACTTTGTTAACCTTCAAACGTGCCAATTTTGAGAATTGCACCTTGTGTTTTACATAATTAATTTAAAGAAGTTGTTAAGTCTGCGATCCATCTATTTTTTTGTGTCTATTTTTTCATCATTATAGTTTTGCTGGTGGTAAAGAACAAAACAAATATTCAACTTTGTCAATGCAGCAGGTTGATAAGTGTTATTTGAGCTTATCAAACGTAACCATAGTAACAGGCCATTATCAGTCAAACCCAAGTTACGTAGAGTAGCGAAGGCATTAAGCCCTTATCTGGTCGTAATTACTCTTCATGGCATTGTTACAGTTATACATGTTGAGATGTTCCACAACAAGGCAAGTCAAGAATCAATTATCCCCATAACCACAGTCCACCCAGCTTAAAGCTCGTAACGGTTGATTCTTGTAGACTCACTGCATCGTGATAAAAATTCATTGCTTGATCAATAAGCGGAACGCATGACCGGAGGCCACGTAACAGCCAGTCACGCAGAAGTTCGTACCGTTTGCTTCGCAGCCATATCCAACGTGTTCCGAAATAAGAAGAGTCATCTGAGTCAATGTTTTTTGGTCTCTAATTAGTGTTAACCATTCGCCACAAGCTGCCGTAAGGCGCTGACATCTACTATACCTTCAAGTTTCATTAGTCTTGATCCTTTGAAAAATTGAAAATTAAATTTTGAACAAGTCGTTTTTGGCTCGGGGACAGATGTCTAGCTGGAAGGTGTTGAGTCTGATTAGGATTAAATATTTTGAAATGGCACATTTTAATAGTATCATGTGTAGTGCGGTTTTAAAAGAGGAGTCTTATAATATTCACATTGAAAGTACTGACGAGGCAAGTTGTACAGGGAGGGAAAGACAAGGTTGCATGGGTAGCTGTACATAGCTATTAAATCTGAATGTGGTTTAAAATAAAGATTAGATTAAAAGTAGGACCAGCAGGGGGTAACGAAGGTGGGTCGAGCAGGCTAAAGAGAGATCGGATGATGATGTTCTTGAATGCGCTGTCGATGAGTAACTCACACTTTGAGGCTAGTTATTCATGACAAACCTGACATTTGTCGTTAATACAGTATTAATGGAATAAGGCTTATTTCATGCCGATAGTAAAGTCACTCTGGAACTTTGTGAAAAGGTTATAAGATCACACGAGCTTTGTGAATATTTTTGTCCCAAAAGTTAAGTGTGGTTAACAGTTGGATTAAGGTTTAATAGAAATGTACTTTCTGAGGGATTCTTATTCTTGGAATTACATGTTGCCAGACATTGAGAAGGATCAGTTCAGACATTCAGTTGAAACTCAGGCCTCAGTGATGGCAGTAGGTGATGGGAATTGGGTCTACAACTTTTGATATCATCATGTAATTTGTATTACATCAGTTTATATTTATAAGAAAATAGAGTAACCTTGTGTACTAGTAGTTGACTAATTATATAAACTTGTACACATGATAAAGTAGTTTCCCAAGTTGATGGTGGAGGTGGGTTTATTCTGCTGCCTCCTAAGTCCTTATTATCTTTTTCATCCCTTCCACCTTCCCCACCCACTTTCCCCACCCATCTTCCCCTTCCACCTTCCCCACCCACCTTTCCTTTCCACCTTCCCCACCCACCTTCCCTTTCCACCTTCCACCTTCACCTCCTCTTCCCCATTTTCTTCTCCCATTCCCTTCCCCCTTCGAAAGAGGTTAGATGATATTGTTTAATCATGTATACTGTAGCTTTTAAATATGCCCAAAGTTTGTGTAGGAAAGTCTAGGAAAGTCGAAACATTGAATGCATTAATGTGTTATTAGTAAATTTAAATCAAATAGTGTGTCTGCCCTGAAGACACTGTTGGTACAAAATGAAAAGAGAAAAATCAATCGTTGTACACATTATTTTGTCTTTAATTTATTTATTTATTTTTTGCCTCAACAGCAATTTTCAAGAACAATAAAACATTTAAAAGAAGAACTAGCTCGACAGCAGAAGCTGAACAGTCATCTGCAGACCTCCGAACTTTCAAACGGGGTGAGCCCGTCGTCGCACCTTACTCACGAGATAGACGTACTAAGGGGTGACAGAGAGAGCATGAAGAAGGAGGTGTTTCTCCTGAAGAAGACGGCAGAGGAACGAGAAATCAGAATAGAAACGCAGAAGCAGACCCTGATAGCCAGAGAAGAAAGTATTAAAAAATTATTAGAAATGCTGCAGAGTAAAGGATTAAGGTAAGTTTGATAGGACTCACTCTCTCACTCTCTCTCTCTCCACCTCTTGCTCGAGTCTAAAGTCATGCGAAATAGAACTGTACAATATATATATTCTGGTAGATGCCATGACTAACAGTATGAATTAACAACTTGTGTTTGACAGTTATGAGCATCGGTTTGCCAAACAGGAGGCAGTAAGTGATGACAGAGTGAGACTGTGTGTGTGATAGGGCTTTGTTGGCATTTCCTGCGCATTCCATGTATATTTAATATATAATTTAATATGTTAGATGCAATTTGGTTCGCTTGCTCACTTGTCTGTCTCTTGACTGTATTGCAGAGGCACCATATTTTTTTTGGAATATAAATTGATTTGAAAAAGTGAATGAGATTTTAGTGGCACCCCTTGAGTCATCTTGTCTAGGCGTAAGGATTAGTTAACTGGTTTCAAACAGTCATGATGCATATATTAAATCTATTTCATTGTCAGAGAGAATTTTCAGCACTGTTGGTTGCAAGTGGCAAAGGCTTGCTGCTTGCAACATAGCTTGACATTAATGTGTATGGATACATGTACTGGTGCCAGCCTTGTACGGTTGTTACATCGGTTGTGTATCATCATAGTCTGTTTATGCACCTGGCTGTGTTCATCTTCATCTGATGTACATAACCTTCATGACGTCACCATTGAAGAATGAATCGATCAGAAGCCTTAACTGAATGTACAAAAACTCAGCAGGGAAGCTGAAGGCTCTTGAAACTGTTTGTCACACCATATGTAGTAATTTGATGCATTATGACCTCAAACTGTCACCTTGTGAATAGTTCATTATCTTCAATAGAATACATAGGACACTATGGGGTTTTGTGGATTCAGTAATTACTGTTTTGGATTATCTGCAGTTACTGCATTTGTACACACAACCAGCAATGTTAAAGTGAACCTTGAAAGGGTTGCTCAAGTCTACTGTATATGTTTGCTTCCACTGTTTTATATGAAGTGGCTCCCTTTGTTTATTGCTAACAAATCTCTCTGTACTTTTTCACCAGTTGCACTTGGTTGTCACGCAATATAACTTGTGCACTAGCTGCCATGCATACCCACTGTGTGCAATCAACTGTTCCTAGCCTTGTACTTAATCATATAAATATTTTTTTCTCCCCCCAGAGCCTTGTGTACAAGTTCTTTTGTTTTTTGTTTTCACCTAGATACATTCAAAACAAATGGCTGAAGATTAGGCCCTGCATAAGGGATTAAGCATTTACTCTATGGAGACATCATCACAGAGCTGTGTTAAAGCAATTTTTTTCTTTTTGCCAAAACTACAAATAGCTGTACTGTTGGATAGGCCTTCTGCCGCAGGAAATGTTTCATGCAATTGTATCCATCTTATTTAAGATGTGGCTAGAATGCCAACTAGATACTATACCTGCTCACTATATACTAATACCTGCTGAGTATATATCTTCTTTTGATTGGTTCAAGGATTCATCTTAAGCCAGTGTCCTCTGCCTCTCTCTCCATCTCCGTCTAAAATAAATTCCCTTGATTCTCTGAGTCTGACCCTGCATTATAATTGGACTAATTCCTTCAGTTTATAACTATGGGACTAAACTTCCCTCTTTTTGAACCTCTTTTTGTGAGGGTTTAAAAGTCAGAGAAGTGTTCCACGATGGTTTAAATTACTGACAGCTGTTTGAATTCATCTCAGACCTGTTTGAGAATCGACTGAAAGAGTGATGTTTGGAGGGGGGGAACATGTGATGTTATTTATATCCAGGGGAGGACCGTTAATGCTCTCTTCAGTGGGTAGAATATTGGGAGAGATGAAACATTATAAGCAAAGTTTTTGTTTTTCTTTTACCCAGTGAACAAATTTTGAAAAGTGAATATGCAAATAACTCAAAACTTTACAGGGCCATTCTCGGTCACGTGTGTGACGGAAAAATGGGGAGATTTGCACTTTACCACTAAGTAACTACTTTTAGGTAAAGAAAGTTAGGTTGATTGTAGTACTTAAGTATGCACTAGGGGACTCTTTCACAAAACCATATAGCTTAGCCAAATTCAGAACATTCATGTGCTGGCAGAGGTCATATAAAGGTCGGTCACGTGTGTGACGTGAAATGAAACTGGCTTTTTTGCACAAAAAAACATTGGCAAATTCCTCAGTTTCTAACAGGGCTGGATAACCCTAATTTCTCATGTTTCTACAGTACCTTAATGTGTTTCCATTCTAACAAGACATTTCACCTAAATATTTCACTTCTTAAAATTAGCATAATACTACATAAGCTAAAAAAATCTGGTCACGTGTGTGACATTGTTGGGTCACGTGTGTGACATTCTGAATTTTCAGTCCATAATATGCAATTTTTGCAGTGCAAATGTGACTCTAGTAATGACCAAAGAACAGCACTGATGTTGATATTCCATAGGAATTACTTTAAAACAGTTTTACTGCCATTACTTGGAGGGTCACGTGTGTGACATTTTTTGGTCACGTTTGTGACATTCTGCATTTCAATGGATAAATGTCACACACGTGACCATCGGTCACGTGTGTGACGACTAATAAGAGGCTATTAATTAATCGTAGGAATAATTATTTGACCGGATATTTTGCAGAACTAACAGTCTGTACCAAGAACGGTTGCATATCAAGTGTGGACATCATAAGGCACGTCAGTTACTTTTTACGAAAACTTTTGTGTTATTTTGGTCACGTGTGTGACATCAAAATTATGCTAATTAGCACCCATTATTAACGAAGAATTTAAGATCAGGAACCTCTGCTTTAGGAATGAAATAAATGAACCCATGTATAACTGCCTCCATGTGACAGTTGATAACTGAAATATTATTTCTAGATACTCATGTAGAAAAACAAATATACAGTTATAAACTACAAATTTTGGCTACAACTTACACTAATGCAAATTTATGCAAATTAGTATGTTATGGTTGTAATTTTAATGAAAAAAATATGAAACAGAAAACTTGAGGAATCCCTCTAAAACAAAAAGTATAGCATTTGGTCCTGCTGAACACTTTAATTTTTTCATGCCAGTTTCATTTTCCAGAGAATGGCCCAACATAGCACTAGTAAAATAGCATTGCATTGGAGGATAATGCCACTGTGTTATAAATGTTTTAAACTCATGTTGGTGAGTATTTTCTCAATGGTACATAAACAGTAAACTACCTGAATCAGTTTTATATCGTATTTACTTCGCTCCTCGCTTACCTGTCTCCTCACAACCTAAGCACCTCATTCTACCGTGTCTAGTATGCCCTGGTAATCTTTTAACACTGTGCACCCTCAACGACCTGCTCCCCCGGTCATTGCCCTTCCTTCTTATTCTACCATCCAAAGTGTCTTGGATATTTGTAGTATTATACTCTTTTGGATCTTCAGTGAAGTTCTACAGTCTAAAACAGCCTGATAAGTATCCTTTCCTTATGAAGGGAGGGAGTTTGGGGCCTGTTTTTGTGTGCGAAACACACCCATGCTTCGTTTTCTCGAGTAGCGTAACGTTACTTAAATCAGTTATATATCGTATTTAATCCATAGAAACTTGTCTTCCATGTCAACCATTTGTGGTGATATGCAGTATGTCTGCTGACAATTTAGTGGCTACTTGTTAGGTGCTGATGTTGTGATATCTAAAAATATTCATGAAACATAACAGAAACTAATAAGGGTTTGCAACATGATACAAAATCTGTTAAAGATCTGTGGTATGTTAGGCGTTTTTTGGGTGAAATGTTGACATTGTATTATTCAAATATGAAAATTGGATTCTGTAACATGAACCATACAGGAAATTTGCTACAGCAGGTTCTGAGGTTCATTTATGATGGTGATTCCCATGGGGGGATAGTGCTTTACTGCCAAATCTTGTGGATTCTCTCCATTGATGCAAGCAGTAAGATCTGATCTGTGTATCTCTGTGGGTTTGAAGAGGTTTACTCTTCCATGCTCTGGCAATGTGTTTATATGACATCCATAATTCAACTTTTGACGATTCTTCCAAATCTACCATTAGTACTGAAATGGCAACCCTCAGACGTCTTTAACTTGTCGTGTGAATTTCATAAACCCTACACACTGTATGTATCCTTGGATACTTGGATAGGCACATATATAGATACTTCCTAAGCTCTCAGGTTCTCTTAACTCACAGATGATAGGTAGGTAGAGTGTAGCAGTTGTTGGTAGGCAGGTAAGCTGGTCACTCCCCTAAGAATACTAACTAATTAATCACTTTGGGCATTTCTTGTTTTGTCAGGAAAGTTGTAAATTAAAGTGTTATAAAATAGCTAGCTTGATTCGGAAGGTACTATAATACTTTTGCAAAGTACCTGGTTCAGTTGAAACATTTGACCAATAACTGATAATATTAATATTGTACACAATTTACTGTTGTTATCTTCTTTGCCAGTATTTCCTACAAAAAGGTAACTTTGCTGACTAAAATATTGCTTTAAATAAAAGCCTGAACAAAGGTCACAAATGATGTTGGCCATTTGAGTATTTAGTTGTTTTCTATCAGTGGCTACTTTTGCCATGTCCTTTTGCAAGCTTTATTTCAAGGCCAATGGTTGAAATGCAAAATGATATTTAGAGCTGAAATTACAAAACAATTACCCCCATTGATGATGATGATTTGTCTTTTTAAAATATTATTAATATCTTGTCGATAATTTAGTCTTGTATGGAATAGTATTAAAAGCTCTGGCTCCATTCGTCTCTCTCATAGATCCACTGGGCTTTGAAACTATTGATCATTGTCATTCATTTATTCATTTAATCTACTTGTCATTTTGGACACTTAATCTCTCACAAGGTTAGATGAGGTTACATTTCTTTGGCTGTACTGTCTGTAAAATTTGAGAACTGATTAAAATGTGGCAAAGACAATGGGTTGGTTTTTTTAATTATAAATAATTAATATACATAAAAGTTCTAGATCTATTTGATCTGTAACCTGCTGTAATGTTGATAGAGGTGATCTCAATACTGTGTCCTTTTACCATAAAAATGATTATTGAATAAGGTGTTAAGTTATTGTGGAATTATGGAATGGTTAAAACTAAACAATTAGATTCAACACATTCATTGTCATTGTGTTTTCATCTGTTTTGAATGAGGACATTGTTTTGAGCAAGACTTACAGAGAACTTGAATAGTCAAACTGCAATGAACTGGTTGATTTATTAATTTGTTTAATAAGTAATGCAAATCAACTCAAATACCTAGAAAAGTGTAATTATCTATAATTTAGTTTGCTTAATTGTAGAACATCATGGAATAAAAACAAGTACTTATTCATAATTAAAAAAAATAAAAAAATACACAATGACCCCTCTCTAAGCTTTAATACTGCCCTCTTCTTTCCAAATCTACCATTCAGAAGTTGCCGGCATGTTTTTGAACATGATTTTCATCTTTCAATATATCCTGGTATAACGTTCTCTGTGAAAATGTTCTAGTTAAAGGCCTTGCTCTGGGGCACCTATTCTGCCTTTCCATTCATCTCCAATTTTGTCTTCAAAAGTTCGCTTTCATGGTTTCACTTTGACCAGGAAAATTTAACACTTTACCAACATGTCTTTTTAGTGCATTGGTCTTTTGAAGATCAAATGGCTTCATTACATTTTAATCTCTGGAGAGGGGGGAAAAAAAAGAAAGAAAAAATGACTGCGTTAGGTTAAATTCTGTGGTTGTATTGATTATGTGTAAATGATAGCCTTGCTAGTGAATTACATTATCACCTCCAACGACACTGTGTTCATTGTGTTATTGATCGATCTATGTCAGATGAGTGCAGCACTGTGTAATGTAATCACCTTAAAGAAGTGCATTTATCATCGCAGTTAATTCATTTTTGGTGGATCGGAGTTGTTAGCCTGCGGTCCTTTATTTAAAGTTGGACAGAAACTCTATCCGTAATATCCGATCCTTTTATCTAATTCTGTACTTGTGTAAATACATTGGATTTGGGTAAGTTCAATATAAATCATAAATGACAATTCTCACCAATGTTGATATTAAAGATATCTTTATCATAAGTACAAAATCTCTGCCGTCTCACCCCTCCCCCCCCCTCCTCCTCGCCCCTTGCACCCCACCATCTGGATCTCCTCCTCAGCAGCACAACCTAACCACAAGGAATAAATGTATTAAACTTTCCTCTAGAATCCAAATATTTCCAGCGCAATTGTGAATTTAGCGATATTTGATTATGTCGATTCCTACATTTGTTCTTATGGAGGTTTGAAGTCCTTAGCCTTAGGGTTATTAAGATCTTTAGGATTTCACAGGTTTATATATAGAATCAATAAGGAATGATGAGCATTGCTTCACAAACAGTCAGAATAGATAAATGTATATTAGTAGTATTAAGGACGCTAATATCAGCATACAGTATGACTATTGCGGTATTCTGAGTAGTACTGTATTTATCATGCAATAACGTGTACCATTTACAGTAGTGTCCCATATGTCATTGTCTTTCTGTCAGTCTTGATTCACCAAATTTACTTCGCTCCTCGCTTACCTGTCTCCCCACAACATTAGCACCTCATTCTACCGTGTCTAGTATGCCCTGGTAATCTTTTAACACTGTGCACCCTCAGTGACCGGCTCCTTCCGGTCAATGTCCTTCCTTCTCATTCTTACCATCCAAAGTGTTTACTCATGCATTTTCGTTGTGGATTCAAATCTTTCGAAAACTGCCCGGATTACATTGGATTACCATCACTATAATAGGTCCTTTGTTTTGTTTGTGACCAGCAGGATGACCCATTATACTACTTTCACATTGCTGATGATGTTGTTTTAAAGATGATGTTGTTTTAAAATGTCCTTCAGATTGTATCAACATTTTCTTTCTATTTCCATTTTTGGTTTGCAGCACTAAAATGCTTGAAGGTGACAGAGAAGAGGCAGATAGGCTAAGGTCAAGACTGGTGGAGGCAGAGACCAGGGTAGCCCATCTGGAAAGGATGGTCGATTCAAGAGAGGTACAATAGGCATGCTATGTCATTCATATTTGAAGGATTTTTATTTACAAGGGCAGATAAAATTCATCCTTCACTTCTCCTTAGGGGTCACAGGCAACCGTTTACTGCTTCTCATCTAGAATTTAAAACAGATTAGATGAACTGAATTCATAGTTCTTTAGGTCTTAAAAAACATACAGTTACATAGCTGGTGTTGTACACATTATGAGAATGTTATATAAGTGATATACAAATATTCGCTGTTGCAAAATATGGAAGAGAAGTCCCTCTGCTCCTGTGGAACACCTTTTTAAGGGAGATTTCCTCACATTAATTTGTTCCATGTGTTGAACAGTTGATGAGACTGCAGGGCAATTACCCTGTACATTAACACATGAGTCATTATTAGGGATGCAACAGGAAATATGTTTCCCAGATGAAGGAGTATCCATTCTTACCTTGTCTTCAAAGTATCATCTTTGTAAAAGCAAATGCGTCAGCTTTTTTGGCTTTGATTTGTCCAACTTGGCTTCCATTTTGTCCCCCATTTTATTCATTATATCTTTCTGTGTACATGCAGTGTCAGCCAATGAGTTGCTAGGTTACTTCAGAGGTATCAAGGGATATACATGTATCTTGGTGGTGAGAAGTCACCTTGCAGGGGAATTTAGATTAAGTTGATGAATGATTCCTCTATCACTTTCCTGAATATACAGTAATAATCGATGCCTGTAGAACTATAAATAAATTGTTTCTTTGTACACTCACTCACTGACTAAGTAAATTTGATTCCAGCTACTAGATGAGCCAGATATCATGAGATAGCGTAGCACAGTGTATCGGTACAGTGCTGTGTTGTGAAATATAAGCAAGGTCAGTTATGTTGTTATCTGTGCTAGCTTTGTCTAGCATATTTCCTTAAATTTCCACTTCCAGGTACACAATGAATCGTCAAACTAAAGTGGTCGCTTAGACTCATAAGAGTTCACACACTACTTGGTAGTTAGCACTGAATGGACAGCTGCCACATTGGCCATTCATTGTACATTCTCTTTTCCATACCAAGGCTAATGTTGTGGGGAGACAGGTAAGCGAGGAGCGAAGTAAATAGGTTTAACAACTAGAGCCCAAATTTTCTTCAATTCTGGAATCCAAGCCTCTTCACTCAACTGTTTTAACAATTTCCTCCAATGCTCTCTGAAGGCATGATGTTGTCTAAAATTGCCTAAATGGGTCAAGTGTTTGCACCACATGGACTTCCATTAATGTACTTCAACATCCAAGGCCCCCAAAAAGGAGTCATATTTGGTAACATCTAAACACCTGTCCATTCCCCCTTCCTTCCCCCCCCCCCCCCCACCCGTTGCTGTTGTAGCACTAAATATTCCATAGTCATGCTATGTATGGAGCATGCCACCTTGTAGCAGTGTAGAGTGCTCTGTTTGTGTTTTGTGATGACAGAGTATGCCATAGTATCAACTAAGGTTGGTCATTGAGTTCAAGCTAGGAACTATATACACATACCAAGTAGGTTTGAAGAAGTGATGATGTAGGCTGACAGGTTGTTTTGTATCAGTTCAGTACATCAAACAGTCATTTCCTTACTATCATTTCCTACCTAACTAACAGATCTAACCACCACAAGGCTTACTGGTTGCCATAAACATTGTTTTATTGAGGTGAAAACCCTGGAGGATATGTGTCTTGCTAAAGTTAAAGAGAACCGATGGGCTCATCAAAATTGTTGTGTGTTCTTGAGACAGACTATACTGTGGTGTTTGTAAGACACAGAAAGTTTGTAAATAAACAAAACGAGAGTAAAATATAGACATGTTTATATGAAAGCAATTGTTTGCATTTAAAAGTCTGTGCAAATTTGCCTCGCAAAATCAAGAAATGTTTACAAAATGAACTTTCCATAAATACAATGGACAACTTTAATTACTCCAAAGATCTCTCATGTGTGTCTTCAATTGTCTTGCTTGATACATTAATGGTTAAACAGCTGTATTTGGGGGGGGGGGGGGTACAACCAGCAAAGAAAGGTCATAAAAGCACACAGCAGTGAAAACTGGTTTGGTATTATTTGCTGTGAAACACATGACAGTGTTGTTTATATGCTGTTTCTGCTGCTGAGTTGTTATATTACTGAGAAAAAAAAATATGCTGATTATAAAAAGTTACAAAACCATTGCATTGGTCTGGATGGTCTGAAAATATGTATCACATACTGTGTTTAATGTGATATATAGAATGGGTAGTAGATTGGAACTTAACCAGTGAAGGAATAGTGAAGGGAAAGGAGGGTTGAACTTCCCTGTCTCAATAACATGATTAAACAAGAACGTCCCTGCTCAAGGTCAAGGGTCACTATATGATGATTTAAGAATAACCAAAGAAGTCATGTGATGAATGGCTGAATGAGTGATGTAGAGTTTAAAGCCTCATTGTGCACTCCATTCTAAACAGAACCTATTACTAATAATCCCTTTCGTAATCTACAATTTTTTCTTTTTTTTTGCTGTTGCTTAGTAATTAATTTTACATCTTCTGCATATTTAGCCAAACTATTTTACTGTAAAAATATATTGTTCATGATTGTGTACTACCGTATGGGCAGTGATTCTTTAGGCCATCAAGATTGAATGTGTAATGATGATGACATCTGGGTATCCATCTCAGGCCAGGTTGGGTGATAAGACATGTTCAAATGTTGCCACAGGTGTCATGCAACATGTCTATTTAGTGTTATGTTTTGGGCTGATGAAAGCACATTCTCTGCAGGAATTTATCATGTTTGGATGCGTCCAGATTAGTTCAAATGTTCTCAAATAGTGCTTACAAAATAGTCAAGACTCAAAATTTGTGACAAGTTGAAATTATTGCCATTGGTCTCTGGTATAATAGGGAACTTCATGGTGATTAACTTGGCGTAATCACATTATGCAGTCCTTTGGTGAGTAAACTTTGATAAAATATAGTCAAAGACAGTCAAACAAGTTCAGTTTTATATTAAAGAGCTTGCCTCTCCCTGTTAAAGTATTATTTAGATCTCAGTTTTCTTGAATCATGCAATTAAGAGTTACATGCAGTGTCAAACAAGAACAAAATCCCAGACACCAGTGATAACTACAGTATCAGATAAATTGTGTGAAGTTTCACAGTATGATCTTAAAAAATTGCAGCATTTGTAGTTTGTAAAACCCAACAGGAAATCATTAAATGGGTCTGTAAACCTGTACTTTTGACATAAAAACGAACCTTTAAGATGAAAGGAAAGACAATATATTTATCAAGTTATAATCTGTTAGAAAAAATTCATAAAACGGTCACCTTGTTGTAATAAAAATTGGAATAAAATCCATGAAATGCTGCTTTAAGTTTTGTGAATTTGTTAGCTTAATCACTGGTGGCTTTAATCGAGATACAGTAGGAAGGCCCTTAGGGGGTTCAATATAACAACTAGTGATATAAAAATAGATTAATTAATATTTTAGTCGTTAGCAATCTCGTAATCCTTTCTGGTTTTTGTTAACACAAAGCAGGTAAAAGACAGAAGTATGGTGACAATGTTTACCACTCAGTGAGTTTGAAGAGGAAGTGTTTGGATCGTTGAGTTGTAAATTATCCAAGAAGAAATTTAAGGTGTCTGATATTTTGAATGTTAAAACAGTCCTGCTTTGGGTAAATTAATTGATCCAAAATAAAATTTTCCACGGGGGGCTGACAGGTTGTACAAACATTAAATCCTCAAGATTAAAACTATTGTTTGTACAGAGGTGTATAATTAGAAACTAAAAGAATTCACGAAACTGCTTGTTCGGTTTTTACAGGAACACCTTCAATATTGGAAGGAGGTTGTTGAACTGGCGGAGTATTTTGGGTTTAATTTGTTCTTTCTTGTCCAACATGTCTCTTTTACTATGAGATAAAATTTTCGTTTAATCAAGAGTTTTACATTGCGTCTGCTTAACCTGTCTCATCACAATAGTAGCACTATTGATATATTGTGCCGATCTGATTGTTTTTACAACTTTGTAAGCACTAATCCACCATCCTAACGACTGGATAAATAGCTCAGGTCTACTGCCCTCTTTTTCATTCTATCATGGAGTATCTAGGGGAGTGTGTGACAATGGATTTCTTAATCTTGATATTATCTGGAACACTGGTGACAATCTGTAGTATAGGAGCAGCTCTTCCACAGCACTCTTTCTCACCAGTAATTGAGTAAACAGTCCAACATTTTTTTTTCTTTACTTCTTTACATAATGTTTGGTTGGGTCTGCGCATTCATTCAATACATATGTTGTCCACAACTGTCAGTTTAGATTGGTCAATGGAATTATGCAATACTCTATGTAAGTGATATTGTAATTTAGCACCCAGACCATAACTGAAGTATGCCACAGTGAACATGATAGGAGGTGATTGCAAGTGGATAGCAACATATTTACTACTTTGCAATATTATATATAAGGAAATGCATTTATTTAAGGGAGAAAGATGCTCATTCTTTACCATCATTACTAAGGTTGTAGATGAGATAGTGTAGTAGAGGGGATAGGTAAGCACATCACATTGTAAATTATACCAAAACCAGAGTAGTTTGGATTGTTACCCTTATCTGTGTATCATCTGGACAGCATTATAACGTGTGCCGCATGAAAATTGAGCAAATCACAAAATGATTACAAAATACCAAATGGTAATTAAAAAGTTTAATCCTTTGAGAGGACATGTTTGTTTCATCTACATTAATTTCAAAGTTTTCTTCTCTTCTTTTCAAGTTTTATATAGAATTAATAATTGCATTGTCATTCCACATAGGGTGGACATCACATACATTTTATAGTATTTTTGACAGATAATTAGTTTCACTTCATTGCTTAGATGTGACCTCTTCAGGCTTAAACTTGGGAGGATGATTATGTTTTTCAAATCAAGAATTGAAAATTCATTAAGATTGTTTGACCAGATGAAGTGGTCAAGAAAACCAGAAGAAATCAAAACTACAGCATGAAATGTTTCCCGAATGGTAATTCGGGCGGTATTGAAGACTTTAGCATGCACAGACTCCAGATTTGTCACCTGATCAATTCGCAGATGACATTGCACAGGTCCTACCTTTACCGCGAAAGATTTGACAGAGTGGTTCTGCTTGTAATGCGTAAGGTTGGCATATAATATACATTTTTGAGTAGTCAAATGAGATTTTTATTTCAGAATACATAAAAAATAAATGTGTTCCTTATACGTCATCTGCCGAACAAGCAGTTATTTTTATTATAGCTCAGAAAATGTCCCCTCCCCCCTTGTGAGTGTATTCTTTACATAATAATATAGCAACTGATGGTAGTAGAGAGCCCTTGTCCATTTTTTTAAAACCCATAACTTGATAAACTCTTTAGGTTGCCCAGTCATTCCTCTAAAGTACTCCAAGTACCTTCTGCCTCTTCTCTATCCTCTTAAATATAAAGAGGATAGATGGTAATCTATTTGATTGGCATCTATTTTGATACCAGCCTTTCATTAAAAGAGGCGTAAACAAACGTTCAGCGAGAACATAAATAACAACAATTCTGTGACAGCAGTCTGTTATTCCTACCTTCTACAGTATATAACCTTAAAGGCTTGTGCATTGTGGATGGTGAGGGATAGTAGATTTGATATTTGAAACAGGGAAAAGAAATGTATACCAGATTCAAATAATTAGTTTCATCTCCAATATTGCTGTTTTTGTAACTACAAAGGATGTCACAAGGGAGCTTCCTTACATTACGAGTGTAAAGTATCTTAGGAACTAAAGAAAAACATAAAGAAAAATGACATTTTATATTGATTTGTCTTGCAGCTACAAGACAGTTTGACTTTCAATGAGCTAAGAGTCATGAAATATCTTTTTGATAAAGTTTATTGTTTTCATTGATGCAGTAGATCTGTAAGTATCATGATGTGTAGAAAGCAATTAAATATTTTTTATAATTAACTATTAGTCTTTTTTTCAACCAGAAATATAATAATATACCCACCCTCTTTAAGCATATCAAAATATTGCTTTGTCGGAGCTCTGGGAACTAAATTTAGAACTTGGACCGAACTTTTAAGGGTTTTCAATAAAATCATCTCTAGAAGTGTCAGTCAACTGATTGATCAATGAAATATGTTATCTCCCCGTGTTGGTCTTCCAGTCGGATGTCATTTCTTGATTAAGGTTTTAAGTTATAGGTAGAGGAATGAATAACACCCAGCTAGGGGAGGAGGTATGAAGAAAAATATATCATGAAATATCATGCTCTGGAAAAGAACCAGAAATGTTGAGTGTTTGTGTAAGTAGTGTGGATATATGAACAACCAGTGCACAATAAAGTTCTCTATACCTGCCTACTCTCACAGGTCATTGTCATAGCATATCCTCAGCTACTTCTAAGCTCTGCTAAATATTCCCTGGTTAGAACTTCTCCCTCAGCGTAGTAGTCACAAGTCGAACAACGCTTTTGAAATTTTCCTCTTCTTTCAAGAGTAACTCAAACCACTCAAACATCCAAACCACTTGCCCTTTCCATTCAAATGTTCCTTTGCATGTCACGCAGAAACAGACCTGCAGTAAATTGAAAGAGAGATATACTGTACTTAGCGATGTGGTCGGGCAAACATTGGACGGCGTAATCTTATTTGAGGGATGGAGGCTGTAGCATCTGACACTCACTAATTATGTGTAAGGGGACTTTTTACCTGTACTTGGGACAAGTAATATCAGTCATGTGGAATGGGAAAGGAGTGACTGACTTGCTTCCCATATGGTGCAGCATCACACAGTGGTTCATGGACAGGCCTTTTCATGACCTAATGGTTTTTTTTCTTTTTTTTTATAACATCTCTCATTAAATTGTTTTGGCCTGCTATAAACGTTGTCACGAAGCGACTGCGGACAAAAATAGCACATTAAGTAGAAAATGCCAACGAAATGGCGTCATTTAGGTTTCTATGGCAACGGCAACTTCTTTCATCAATTGAGGTTATTTACGGTTTGGTTTGACATCATTGGCAGAACTTTGTGGAAGCTCTACGTACCTCATTCTGTCAGTGTTCTTCATTACTGTAACTCACTCTAATTAAATACAAGAAAGTATGGCCTAAGGTTAATCAAATATTATCCAGTCTTCTCAACAAACTCCAGTTTGACTTTTGTTCAGAAATAATTTGACAGATGAAGATATTTAAAGCTTAATGGGAAATAATGCAATCAGGGAATTGATCATTCTGCACTTATTGGGCCGTTCAATACCTAATTTGTCAAGTGAATAATAGTTTTCAGGTAACACAAGAAAAATTCAGTCCTTGTTTCATTGCCATACATTGTCATCTCCCAATTACACAGGGATTAGTCCTACTGTTCAAGAAACTAAGTTAACTTGCCTCAAGTTGAAATCTGCATTATGTATTTCCATATTGCCTACCTTTCACTACAACATGTGGTTAGTTAATCCCCAAACTTGGTCAGCTTTTTCATCAACCCCAGCCACTGTTTCTGTAAATATTACTCAATATACACGTCTACCTTGCAAACTGTTCATGTTGATTTATGGTATGTACAGAAATGGTTCATTTTATGTGGGTGCACTAGTGTTGGTTGGACTCAAAGAATATCAACTTTTTTTTTAAATTTCTTTACTTAAATTTTAAGGCTGGCCAATGAAACTTTCAAGAGGTTAGGGTTAATGGCACCAACATGCAAGGGCTTTGTTAAACGTTGTATTGTGTTAATAATTTATTGAACTAATTGTTTTTGGTTTAGTAGATTTTGTAGCTACTTGAAATAAACTATAGTCAATAGCATGCCATACCATTGTTACCTATACTCTTATGTTTGTAAAGGGATATTGTCCCTAAATGTCCATGACCTTGTCAATATGACCTCTGTTTATCCATTTTATGTTACCTGCCGATAATGTAGCAGAGAAAGTCACAATGAATTTGCGCATAAACTGTGCCTTTCTGACCCCCCCCCCTTTTCTCTCTATAGTGAATACTATTTCCTAGCCGATTTCTACCTAATTGGTAAGCAACAAGGCATTTTGCTATCATAATCCTTTGCTTTTATATCCTGCCACTTCTTGTCCATTTTACCAGCAGGTGTTTCATCCCTTTAGTCGCTAAGGCGACAGTTTTTTCAACACAATTAGCATACCAACTATATATCCAATTCTTGTTATTCTTCACAGGAGGGATCCTCGCTGGAGAGAGTCAATGGTCTTCAATCAGCAGAAGTCGAAGAGCTGAGAAACCTTCGTCAAAAGGTCAGCCTTAGTTAGCTAGCTGCTTGCTTCCCTTTCTTGTGTGTATTTTAAATGTTGGAGCCATGTTTTCATTGGACGGGTATTACATGTGAAAGTGCACAAGTAGAACTTTCAGTTGGGTAATCCCTCGTTGAACCACTTCCATGAAATCAAAGCAATTATACGGTTGATGCTATTTGTAATGCGATGTTTCTTTTCATTCTTAGCTAGGCAGGCATAACAGAAGGTTAAATGAGTTTCAGGATAGTGTTACTTAGTAGTTAGCCAATGTGTCTCTGTTTGTTGTTTGTGAGATTCTGGTACTTAATTTGTGAGGATACTTGCCAACCTTTTTAGAAAATCAAACTGAGACCAAAGAAGCGAAGTTGGTGTAACAAAATTGAATATTTAATGCCTCTGTCAATGAGTATGTTATTTGTTGAACACAAATAGAACAGAGATACACTTGAGAGACCTGTATTATTAGCAACAAGTCACTGTAAATGGGTGGTTGAACTGGATCTATGCATATTCATATTTGAAACCTTGGAGTGGATGTATATGGAACCATGGAGGTAAAAACTGTTTTTACCTCCATGATGGGACCTGGGACAGATCCTTTTGGTATGAAGAAAGAGCCAAGCTTGAGGGCCACTGGATTAGGGACCAGGACAAAGGTTTATGATAAACGGGGAAAGAGAGGGCCAAGATGATACAGTATGTTAGAGAATATTTTGTAATATTTGCACACTCAAGATATTGCATATGTTTGCTGTCTCCTTTACTTAATCTGTTTGAGCAAATACTTCAAACCTCTCAGCAAAGTAATTGCATCCATTAACTTGAATTACACAACAAATATAACATCTATGTAAACACAGATACATTTGCCTTGGTTAACACTTTGCTATCAAGTTCAGATAAATTAAGACTGATATTTAAGACATCCAATGAAATATCCAAACATTTTGAAAGTAACACAAAGAGCGCCGATGCATTCTAAATAATGGATGGGATATCCCTACCACCCATTTCCATAGGGGCCTCAACAGCTGTAGTTTGGTTGAACCACACAATATCTTTGCACATGCTCACTGGCTTAAACTTTCAGCTATGCATTGTTTCCTAATGCTTTTAAATTAGAATTCTTATATAAAAACTAAAGGTATTTTTATTGAATTAATGGTCAACATCTAAAAAAAAAGTTTCCATGTTTGGTGTGAATGCTGTTAAAATGTAGGATGCACTGAGAATACAAACCGATGCAGAATATCAGAACATGTTTGTCTTTCTTGTATTCTCTTCAGATGGACCAGGCCCAGGCAGATGTTGGATCAAAGAATAAAGAGGTCCAGGCCCTTCACACCAAGCTTAATGCAATGGCCCAGCAATATCAAGATCAACAAGCTCACATTAGTCTGTTGAAGGAGTCACTAAAAGCCAAGGAGCAACACATCAACATGTTGCAAGCTGATGTAAGACGTGTGTGTGTGTGTGGCTAACAGGGCAATTGAAGTGTGTGTGGATGATAGCAGTATGCATGTCATGAAAGTTAATATAAGGACGGTATCCATTCAAGTCTTGGCAAGCAATAAATTCCTCGGATAATAGGTGACAAATTTAGTCTGGAATAATTTATGCAAAGACATAATGACAAAATTATCACAAAGAAATGGGTATAAAGGAATTACAAAATAATTCATAACAGGTGGGTACATAGTACACAGATACATTACAATTGAAACACAGACCAAAGAGGTTATAAAACAAATGGAAATAAAAACAAATATTTACAGGCTGAAGGATTCTCCTAAGTTGCAACTTCAAAAGACTAGTCCTTGAATTTCATACTTCATCTACAAGTATGATGATCTTCAGTCAAATTAATACAAAATATGAACCATCCCTTTGTGGCTTTCTCCTCAAATTACTTTGATGGACTATTAGTTTCTAGTTCACTTTGAAATCAGAGAACCAGTGATTAGTTTTAGTGTAATTTTTCCTGATAAATATTCCTTTAATCCGTCATGTTTATTCATAACTAGCTGATTGAGATTGTTTACTGGGTAATCACAGAAAGCTGTTTGCTGTGGATCATTTATGAATAGGTTGGGTTTCAATGTTTGGTTTCCTGGTTTGTTGCTCCAATGAAAAATAACTCAGAGGTTTCACTTATCCGCAGATTTAGATAAAACGGGGTAAACATGCCCAATTATCGTCACAGTTTATTCAAACAATTCCAATCAATTGTCTGCAGTGTTATTTGTTATTGCTCCAGCTACCTTCAAAACACACAAACTCCGGATCTAACTTTTGAAAGACGAAGTTTTGAAACCGTTGTTGATATCTCTCCTTTGCGATAAATCTGCTCGGACAACTTCTCGTGATTAAAATTCTGTCGTGTTTATTCCTTTCTTAATCAAAGAGCAGATATTTTTTCTTTGAAAGCTAACAGATGACAAGCTTTCCGAGATGACATAGTTTCCCGACAGAAACCAGAACTGTCGACGGTGGGAGGAGGAGGAGCAACCTCCCATCGAAAGAGGCAACAAACATTTTGCTTGTAGTCGATACGCGTGACTTAACTCTGTGATTAATGTGGAAGGCATTCTGTATGAAAGCAACGATCATTCACAACAGCTGTTGTTTATAGTTTCTGAAAATTGAAACTTTTTAGCTCTTAAATTACAGTGCTTGATGGTACCACTTAATGCTTGATGTTTAACTGACAAAACTTGAAAGCCTGTCTCGAGATATATGGTGGAGGTCTTGAATAAACTTGCTCGTAAAAGAAGGATGAGATAGGAATGAAAACAGACAAAGAATATAGAATATATTTAACAATGTGTTTGAGAGTGAAGAAGAGAGAAAAAAAGTAAAATATAAATAAATAAAATATAAATAATATAAAAAAACTGATAAATTGGAATAAACCTCTGTCTGTGTTTCAACGAATAGAAAATCATGAAAGTGGAAACCCTATGGGTAAATCTGAACATGAACTTTGGAACGGGAAAATTGACCGAAACCAAAGGAAGCTATTACACATATGAAACCAACCACTTTTACACACAGTCTGTCGTTTAGAATCAGCAGCATTCTTAACGATATTTACATTAATTTAAAAGAAAGAAGAATAAGGTAGTCTATTCTAGCAATAAAATGGGGATCAAAATGGGCATTATTTGTATCCCAACAATGTGAAGCATGCTGTGAGGATGGATATAAAAATCTGTTGATATACCTCATGAAAACCAGTACCTTTCTTTCAAAGCAAATTATAAACATCAGGCTAATACCTATGACTGGTTCAGAACAGATATACTGTAGGCCCTGGCCTATAGGTACCAAAGACTTTTGAGAGGATAGCAATAACCATAGCATTTATGAAATATTATGCTAGTGCCTTGAATGGAGCTCATGGGAGGTACAAGCATGATATTTGAGTAAATAAATTGCAAAGTAGGTGTCTTGCTTCATAAAGACAGAAGGAAGAGGGAGTTTGAATTAATTAGATTCTTTCATTTTGTGTCTTTGAATACATTGTGTTCAAATTTTCACTTGATAGTGTTAGTAATTAGAACTCGATCCCTGTAATGAGTAAGGAACATTAAAGTCATGCAGTAAGCATGAAATCCAACACTCTCTGCAATTACAATGCATCCCAAATGCTAATTATAAAATACTGCAAAGCTTTAGTGTTAGGTATTCTATTACAACAATTACTCTGGAAACCATTTTATCACCCAGAACTCTGTCTCTTGCTTCCTATATTGTGATAATTTGGATCGAGGAGAAAGTTAAGAATAAAAGGTCTTTGAGAATGGAAGCTGAAGATTTTGTTTCTTTGTATATGGAAGGGAATGATGCCTAATTTCTTCATTCTTTAGCTAGTAACAAGAAAAGTTAAAAGAAAAAGTTAAAAGATGGTATATTTATGACTTCTTGTGCTTCAAATTACGGGAAACAGCTGTGTAACCAAAATTCCTTTTTTCCGCAGAATGGTGGTGTGGAAGTGTCATGTCTTTTTACATCATATATCATTATTAAAGTCACTTAGCAAACTTTCATATCATATCATAAAAAAAAATATGTTTGAAATAATTAAGCTATGATATTAAACACTTTTTATTTGTGCTGAGATGTGCTTAGTCATTCTATGAATCAAAGTGTTGTTTCCAAATTTGTGAAAGGTGGATTGAATAATTTATTATTTAATTTAAAACTGTTGGGTGAAAGATTAGAATGTTGTATAAGGTTTAGGAATGACAAGGAATTGTGGGGGACACAGTGTGGGGAACTTTTCACAATGTTGTTAATGTATAAGGGAAAGATGTTCTGAGCTGTTCCCTCTCCCAATTCAAGGAAAACAATTTCAATGTTGATAGTTTCAGAGACTAAAATCAATCGTCCTCGTTATCTCTCTTGTTCAAAACAGATGAATTCTTTACGTTCGAGAATAGAGGAGAAGGAGATGATCCTGGCACACCAGGACGAACAGCTGAACAGCCTGTCATCCGATAAATCCAAAAGGTCAGGGGAGGTCAACGAGCTCAAAGAAATCATCGACCTCAAAGAGAGAAAGGTCGCCGTCTTACAGAAGAAGGTATGCTTAATAGTTATGAGTTAATTTATTTTGACATCCATTTTCAAAGATGAGATTTAGATGAAATGTTTGAAATGGGACACAGATCAATTTTTTTTTCATCAGTTGGAGGAAGAATTTGCTGGAATAGGGTGGATCTCATTCTGTGTGTCCAGATACAACACAGACAACTTCTGTTTTATTAATTCCAATCCCAGAGGTTGGATGTGACATAGCTGATTCTAGAGTAACTAGAGGTCTTCCCATACCTTGAAGCAGCTGCCTAGGTATGCAGCATAATAACTCTCATCACCACACACACTAAAACAGAAACTCTCTTGCTGTGTTCATGGAACAACAGATTTGGACAATCTTGAGAGAAATTCCTGCTTTTCAAAGCAAACATCAATCCTTAACCTAACACAACAACACTTCGATAATAAAAAGTACACCTAGCCTAGCCTGATTCACATATAGGTATCAAGGCTGTAGGTGTTATTGTCAGTAGTGGCTGTGGCCTACGGCTGACTAGTTGTACCTTTCTCAGAATGAGAGGAAAACTTTCTCTTTGAGAACATTGCTGATCAAGCAAGAATCTGTTGAAACGTGGTAATCCAAAGTTACCTCTCACTGTTTTAGAAACTGGCCTTGATTAATCCCTTATGTAATTAAGGAATAATGAAAGCAGTAATGTAATAGTCGCTTATATACTTGATGATAGCGTTGTGTAGACAGCCATAATATATAATGCAGTTGAAGTCAGTGTAGAGTTCTGTACAAACATATAGACACTTCCCATTAACAGTACCAGTGCAAGCTGTCCACCATGTGCTCTCATGTGACCTTTGACATCCATTTCACTTTACTCGGAGTTAGATTTTTCTGTGACAGAAAACTTTCTCATTTCATAGCAAGGCATTCACTTCTATTGCTAGTGAGAATTGTTCACACTTGGGAATGACTCAGTCCTTCTCCATGTGGGCAACATATGGTTCTTCTTCTTGCAAAAGCAGCAAACCGTTTGCTTAATTTGAACTAATTTTACAGTTGAAATGGCAAGCTGACGTTTGTGGGCATATTTTATGCCTGAGATAATCCTCAGGGGAATTCACAACTGTATCCCTGATTTTTTGTAGAGTTCAAACTTCTGATGGAGAGAGTTCATTTGCATAACCAAAGTGGTGGATTGAGATTTCCCAGACAATGGTATACTTGTTGTCATCCTCTCCAAAAAATGTTGTTGCTTCGAGAAACTTTCTCTCCTCACACGCTCTCTGTGATGATGTGAAAATAAACAATCCCACAGTAGAGCTAGTAGGATTGATTTGCAGTCTCATGACAATGAAATTTATGCAATTTTATGAAATTTTATAAAATATGAAATACGAAATTTTAGTGGTTTTTGGGTGTGACTCTGTCCTCACAAGTTTTATACAAGTTTTATGTCGTATGTCTAGTATTTTATGGTCGTTTCTGCATGGAAAAATCCAGTGCTTGCAGAGACCTAAGTTTATTGCTTTTATGGGCATGTGACACTATTGATTTTCCAAGACAATTTCAATCATACACAAAACTAGCATAGTGTTAGCAAAGAAAACTGCAGGTATTGTTACTGAATACCTGCAGCTTTTGAACTCTTGAGAAGACCTCTAGGCACAATTTTGGATTACCTACACTTCAATTAATTACAAGAAAATTTAAACATTTACTTGAAAGTTGCAAAATGTTATGTTGACATGCGATTTAATAAGATTGAATGCTGATCTTGAATTGGTGGGTGACTGGCGATGTTTTCTTTGGTAATAGTCGGTATTTTATAAATGTTTCATTTTTTTAATGCTATAAATGTCATCGGTTTGAAACTAGTTAGGCCAACCGTAATTTATGCGCAACAATATGAATCTTATTTATTCTCCGTTTCTGTGTTTCTTGTAAGTTATTTCTACAGCACAGTTAAGATGAAGTGTCATGTGGTATTAAAAACACAACCAAGGGAATAAATGAATCCATTACCTGAAATTTCTTTCCATTTTGCTTACCACCAAAATTATCCACCAAATTCATACCAGAAATGATGATAGTAGGCATACATTTCAAAATGCGTAAAAATAAAACAATAAATCTGTTTGCATCGCTCTCTTATTCACTATCATTCAAATTCTCCCAATGCAGTTACAAAGCATACTGTTTCAAAACAATAAAGTGAAGTAAACCAGCTTATGCTTTCATATGTTCAAAATATTAAGCATTTATCATTTATTGAACAGAGGTATTACATCAACAACCTTATTAATTAATTTGTTTATTTGGTTGATTACATGGTTCATACAGGGCTGTTCTATTGTCCTTGTAACAACAGTTAACTGGTACTCTAGATTACTTATTGCTGTTGTATTGATCCAGTATGTTGAAGTTAGAAGTATTTTCCATCCATCCCAGTTTTATATATGTATACATACATTATCATCAGGATACACAAAGTCTGTCCACCTGTGGCCATTTTGTATATTGACTTGTTCCCTGTTCATTATCACTTTTAGAAACAACTAAATTGTAAGCTTTCCATCTTTATCATTCTTGAAATAACTGAAAAAGATTCCGGTTGAGAACTAACTACTAATCTCCATTTTCTATTGAGCTCAACGATTTTGCCAATACTTTGGAGATCAAGGACACAAAACAAAGAGTTTTGTTGATCAAGGTGACCAGATTTACTTTGCATCTTCTTGCCAGCATTTTTCATGACAAGATGGGACTGCAAATATGCATCGTGCTGCTATCTTCACTCTTACCTTCTACTAATCACATTTCATTCAAAAAACGAAACTTTGTCTGTCGTTATTTTATCTCAGCACTAATCTTACTAACAGAATCTCACAACGTTTTCAAGATATCTCAATGAAGGCATCACATGTTTTTGCATCATATTGCATGCGTTTGATTTGAAGATTAAACGTGTTTGCCTGGTTTGAAAGTGAAACAGAACTCAAGCAACGACAGCATTCATTCACAGAAGGACTGGGGGAGGTGGGGACTGTGGGGTCTGGGGGGTCTGGGGGGTGGATGGATGGGGCATAGCTTTCCCAAAAAGAGCAGTAATATGTATGTACAATGTCTTAAACTCACAAAAAGTATGGTTGTTTTACCTGTTAATTGGAAGCAACAGTCACATAAATCTTAATATCGAATAATTATGATTAATTTCAAATTTATGTGGAGATGTTAATGCAGTGCCTAGTCAATACTCTCTAACACATAGCTGCTTGTGCTCAGTCCAGTATATGTGTTCAGAGTTAAAATGTCTTTCACTTTTGAACTTGGGCCAAAGGTCAGTTTTGGAAAATTTGATTGCTGCTGGCTTTTATCTCTCTTAATGTGTGTTTGCTATATTGTTAATAAATAAGTCAGAAATAAATGTATTTGAAAAGTGACAAATCAAAAATGACAAAATAGATATCATAAAATAAAGACAAAATATATGTAAAAACTGCAATGTGTGTAATAAATAAAAAGCGAATTGATAATTGGTATAGTAGGGTACTGTTCTACTTGTATGCTGTTTGACAGCCAAATCTAGGAGGATAAATGGCTTTTAGCTTATTATTAGACGTGCTATTGTCTTCAGTTCATTTTAGTTTAGAATTGACTATGGTAATAATGAAACAGTTAACTACAACATTTGAACTTCCTCATGACATATAGAAGTGATCAGACTACTCATCATACTAGGTGGTATAAATTGTTAACCTTCAATTTTACAGACATACCAGAATCAATAACCAAAGTATTTTATATTTATGCCCAGTCAATCTCAATTTATGCTGAAAATGATAGAATTGGTACAGTTAACTCTATAGTTTGGTAATGTACTGATACATATAAACACATATATTTACACACACACATATATATATACTCACACACACACACACATATATATATATATATATATATATATACATATATATATATATATATATATATATAGATATATATAGATATATACCTATACATATATATATACATATATATATATATATATATATATATACATATATATATATATACATATATATATATTGGTTTTCAAGCAGAGAAGATGAATTTGTCAGTCATACCTAATCCTCCCTCATACTCACATACCTTGACAGGGTAGTAAGAAAACCTGCTGTGTTTGTACATAAATCAACACCGTTGTTTTAAACCTAACATCTTGAAATCGGCAGAAACGCTAATCAAACAAAAAGTCTAATGAAAGATTCACCTCTTTTCTCAAAGGTGTTGAATTTTCTTCAGTGTTTGATGTGTAATTTTGTCGATATAGTATTGATCCTTCTCTCCGCTCACAAGTAAGACAGGATTGTGGGAAGTTTGCCACGTTGAAGATGTAAATTCTCCTTGAATGTCACTAGGGCTACTAGGGAGAGTAGAAGGCAAAATGGCCCGAGACATTTATATTGAAATAAAGAAGTCGATTACTTTTGAGTAAAACGTGGAGAAAATAAGCATATTTAGGTTTATCGTCAAATGATATGTTTTCCTGTAGGGGAGAAGGATGCTCTTTAGTTGTTTACATTGTCAATTGTGTACACTGAAGTACAAAATAGACAAAAGAGCCTGTTGTTATATCAGTTTAATCAAAATCCCATCTTATGCGTGTTTACTAGAAAGGAACACTATAATTCCTTGTAGTGAGTTATCTTGCAGTTTGTGTTATTAAATCGCATTTTAGAAGTTAACATAACGCAGAAAATGGTCAAGACACAGAAGAATCATTGCTTGCATATCTGAAGTGTTCCTGTACGCTAAACCACTCTTAATAAGAATGCTGCATTGTGGGTAGTTAATTCATAGGATAGATAGATACGTCCAATTTTCCATCCCCTCTACGTTTGTCATCTTTTCGTTTTACGGTCCTTAAGTTTTCTTCTTTTCGTTGATCATTTTTCTCACAGTCAATTTTTTGTCAGGTGAATCTATTTTCTTAAATTCTGTTTATTTTCTTTTTTCCTTTTACTTTTCTTTTCTTTTTGATTTAATAATCCTATTTTCTCCTTTAATAACCTTTATTTTCTGTTTTAGCAAAGCAACTTTGGTGTCTTTTATGTTGCAGCCTGACATCCTGGTGTGTCCAGAGTTTAGATATTTTAATACCTTTTTACTTTTTGTCCCATCATTCAATTTTCTTTACAATACCATTTTCTCTTCATATCAGGTAGTTAGTCCACTTTTAGTATTCTTTCAAATCACTTTTTCTTTATATACCTTATATGAACCTTCCCTTTTATCTTTCGGTCCATTTCACCCTTCTTAGAATGTAGTAATTGTTTTTGTTTTAACTCAATTTCTGTTCACCGGTTTCATGATTATCTGGCATCATTCACGAAATCACTTTTATAAAGAAATATTTGTAGTTTTTTTTTTAAATATTTCCCCTCATATTTTCTTACGTTAAAACACAATATTTGCTGTGGTGATGGGATCCGTATAGGAATGCATGCGGTAAAAAAATATATAAAATGCAGAAATTATGATTTGTCGTAAAGAAGCTTGAGTTATTTGAATGTATGACAGCAAATTTGTTTTGTATCACAGTGGTTATAGGAGACTGAAGTTGATAGCTTGCGAGGTAATAATCTGTAAATTCATTACACTTGATATAATTTAGGAAGTGTGTAACCGTGGTACTTTGGATCAGACGGGAGTTCAGTGGGCTATTCAATTCAAGTTTACGATACATATCAGTATGGTTATTTATCTTAGCTCATGACATGGATCTGTGAAGGTAATTTACTTGTCAATTGACCAATGAGTTGACATTGTTTATGTTTATACAGGTTTGCATCATCAAAATTCACTGAGGTCCGAGAAGAAATAAGAAAGAGTTAGGCTATATGTATACAAGTTCAAATGTTTACAAAACCTACTTTGCTGCAAAATATTTAAATGCAATCAATTTGAAAATAATATTGGGACGTTTGATTACATAACACACATTCATCTGGGAAGGTTCAAAAGAAGAATGAGAGGCTGGACGGTTATGTTTAATGGATGACACCAGAGGATGTTAGTATTTACTTGGGAATTGAAGAATGCGAGGCATGTACTCATCATTGTCAAAGATGTAAAATCTGTTGTGAAAAATGACATTTCTTTAAAACAAAACAAACAAAAAATTCTTAAACTTAAAGTGTCACTCATTTTTTCTGCTACAGATTGACAATTTGCAAGAACAGCTTCAGGAGAAGAACCATCAATTAGAAGACCTTCGTGGAAAGGTAAAGAGCCTGGAAGCAGACAGCAAGAGCTCTGACAATGCCATGTCTAGCTTGGAGGAGGCCCTGATGGAAAAGGATAAATCATTAATGCTCCTCAGAGAACAGAAGGAGAAGGAAGGGGTGAGCCTCAGGGAGGATTCAGAGAAGCACCAGAGGCAGACCCACGAGATGACGGCCAGGATAGATGCCTTACAAAAAGACGTTAACGATAAAGAGGTATTAACAAGCACCTCGAGAGGAATGCACGTGGGGAACATGATCTCACGGACGTTCGTAATAAATTAGCTAGGCTAGAGAAGATGCACGACGTTAATAGGGGAATGTTATATCGTGAATTAAAATGCTAGCAGCAAAATTACAAATGTGCTCAGGGAAGTGAGAAAGATTGAGGTGAAGAGTAGCATTGGAGAAATGTGGTGGTGGAAAATAGAGTGAGGGGAGGGGGAGAGGGGAGAGACTGACAAATTAGAGGAGTATCAATCAAGTAACAACTTCAGGCAGTTAACCCAGGAATAGAGCTAAAGTTATTCACGTACTCCCCAGTTAACTACAAACTAGTCATGAGGGGACAGTTATGTTTGTAAATATCCAAACCAGCTTGGTGTAATAGTTAAGGTTGAAGGGAAGTGATATGCTTCATTCACTCACTCAACTACCCCCCCCCCGCTCCGCTCCCTCTCTCCCTCCGAACGTAGCCAATGCCTCCATGTTGTGATAAGCAATGAGGAGTTGCTAGGATACTGTTTGTCATCACTGGCCAGATTGAATGATCGGTCTAAATGGAAGATGTGCTGAAATATAGCTAATACATGATTGACAGTATCTTTTATGTATCCACCGAAATCTTCTATAATCAAGGCTACCGATCTAGAAACAGCCTTTGTTGTTGCCCATTATATAAACTAGAGGCTTTTCCCTTACCTCCCTGATTCATCATTCAATGGCCTAGTGGTTGGAATTGTCCAAACCATTAAAAAACAAAAAATAGAAATGAGTTGTGCCAGGTATCAATGGTTTACTTTCTGGCTATTTTCATTCTTTACATTTCAGAAAGCTGAATGGAAAATATTCTCAATTTTCCTAAAGTGTAAGAAAACATACAGAAAGGACAAAAAAAATGAGGCGAACAAAAAATTAGGCATTTTCCAAGCACTTTTAACTCCCATTGCATTATCAGTGTCTGATGTTATTTCATGAACAACCTCTTTTGAAAATATTTGTGTGGGAATGTAGTATTGATGATGCCAAATCCTCCTCTGCCTTTCATATTGTGTAAACAATATTCCAGGTTACAAGCTAACACAACACATTAAATATTCAGTTTTATTTTCTTTGACTAGATGTAAATATGATCTGTTTGTTTTGATACTACACAAAAGTGTACGTTACATTCAGGATTGTATTTCACGTACAAGGAAGTATGTACGTTTTATAAAGATATTGTTGGTTTGGTATTGTTTTCTCAATGTAGATGGTAGATTCTGATTTATTTGTGTCACTCCTATTTGTGGATATTTTTCATCGCATTATTTTTTATTTTTTTATTTTAGTCTGGCCTGCTGGATCTCAAGGAACATGCTTCACAGTTAGCATCGGCCGGTTTGAAGAAGGACTCTAAGATAACCACGTTGGAAATCAATCTAGCTCAAACAAAGGAAGAACTTTGCCAAGCAGAAGAAGAGTTAAAGAAGGTATGTATTAAGTTGACAGATATTCATGTCAATATCTCTGTGATTCAGGAAGTAAACACTTTTTATAGGACTTATCAGTGAATTTAGCAGGCTCCAAGATGTTAAGAACTTGGGACAATACTATCGATAGAAATAGAAATTGTCACTAAATACTACATCATGCTCAGTCTGTTCCATTTACTGCTTCTGTTCGTGGAAAGGTTTTCAAGAGTTTAATAATCAGCAGTCTCATGGTAAGATTACAAAGCGGACAAATGAAACAAATAACCCATCCTGTGTGGACAATTTGTTTCTATACTGCAGTTTCATGTCCAGCTTTCAAAGCACTCTTATTGACAATACGCCCATTGTGGAAACCTTTTCTGCTATTAGATAAATTTAGGAACTGTTCGTACTGTCAATAGAATAGAATTACATTGAAACATTATATTGGAGGACAGTATGGATGGAGTGGTGTAAGCATAAGGAAATTGTCCCAACTGGCTGTTGCGACAGTCATCGAATATTTATAAAATGCCTTAAGTGTTTGTCACATGCAGATAGCATTTAAACATTATCTCTTCAGGATTTCAAATTACTTTTTGTAAAAATAAAGGGGAAATAAGATAGATGGATCAAGAAAAGCACCATATTTCTTCTAGTAGTAGCAGTGTAGATGATCAACATGTAAGTCACAGCAATTCAGTTGACAATGTTCTGTTGACTTTACACCAAACCGGCCAAGTATTTCTTCATTTTTATCGCAATCAAACAAACTGAGACAATTTTTTTCACTGAGGGAACAATTATTAGAGAGTTATATCTAATCATTGAATCTGTTTGATTATAATAAGTAAGTAAAAGGAAATGTAACCCAATGTACTTTGACATGTTAGTATGAATAACATACAAAACAGCAACATGAAAAGTCTTTTACAAGTGACTTAAGCAGGCTTAGTCAAGAGAATGGACTGAAATTTAGTATCAAAAGTTTCCAAAAAATAAATATTGTCTGATTTTCAATAATTGATTATGATACTTTTCTGTTACATGAAACGACTATGGACTATGATAATCTGTTGATGTGCATGAAAATGCAACCAAATGCTTGTAATAAAACTAAGGAATGGTACAACATCTTGTCAGCCTAAAGATGTTGCGTGTATCCACCTGCTAAAGATGTTTTGGTTATCCTTGGAGGAATGTTTTTTCAAAGGTTTTTTATTGTGTGTGTTTTTTAAAAAATTTTGATTATTTTATTAACAAATTGCCAACAACTTCAGAGGGATGGCAAATTCAAAGCAGTAAGTATTATGAGAACTACATATTTCAATGTTTAGTCAATTTTGTACACTCCAAACCTCGTAACCTTTCTTGTGGTGAGAATTTTTACCCTTTGTAAACTTTGTTGTAATATGTTATTTTAATGAAATTTTGAAATATTTTAGAGGATGTGAAGAGAGTTTTATTCTTGTTGCAAAGAGATGAAATTGTTTGCCTCTGAAGTCATTCATTTTGGGGTTACTTTCTTGGATGAAGTAAAAGACTATTTGACCTGTAATTGACCTCAGGTGGGTGGGGTGGGGTGGGTTGTGATTGTCTAGGAGTATAAGTGGAAATGGGTAAAAACTTTCCAGTGTTTTCTGTTTTTTTTTTTTGTGAATTCCTTTGTTAAAATCTTCCTTAGGTCAATTGATCAAAGTCTTCAAAATTCAAGAACATGTCACAATTTGTGGTTGTTGAATATTGAGGGATACCGATTATGACCCGAGTGAATTTTTTTTAATGTTTAGTTGATATAATAATTGTCTATGCCTTCATAGTCATGACCTTGCTACAGAATAGACTGAATTTGGTAGATCTAACATCAGGATTAATTTATATAAAATTCAAGTAGTTTATAATAAGTCCCTTTGTGTATTTTGTTTTTAATATTTCTTTAATTGTTCTAGTTTCCTCATGGACTCTCTTTATTGTTGCACACTTGTGCAGCAGCAATTTACTAGTAACAAACCTGGCACCTCTACCCCCCCCCCTCCCCCTTCTCTTCTTCTAGTTTCAAACATTGCTTTTGTTACAATCCCTACTCCTTATTGTCATTGCTGATATAATTAAACTTTGTGTGATTTTGTCTCATATAGGATACAACTAGCAAACGAATGTGTGTTCGTTGTCATCTGTAAAAATAATTTCCTTTGTCTCAATTTGATGTTTGAGAGAAGTTGATTAAGGAGATTTGCCACTAAATATCCATCTTGCAAACACAAATCCAAAGAAAAAAAGAAAGAAAAAAAGTTATCTCTTAAAAAAAAAGTATGACACCATTTCATAAGAAGTTTATCTGAACACTGAATTTTGTTGAAAAACAATGTTTTAGTACCTTCTTGATTGTAGAATGTCATAATCGACATTCCTTTTTGTTATGATGTTCCTCCCCTTACCTCATGCCCCCCACTCCCACCCAGATCCCTTTTCCCACATCACTTTAGCCACATATCCTACCTGATTCATACATACCAACCATACATCATACATATTCATCATACACCATATTCATCATACACCATATTCATCATACATTCATATTCATCATACATCATATTCATCATACACCATATTCATCATACACCATATTCATCATACATCATATTCATCATACATCATATTCATTATACATTATCATCATACATATTCATCATTCATACATATTCATGATAGATCATTCATCATGCATATTCATGATACATATTCATGATACAACATCATTCATCATACATCATTCATCATACATATTCAGGATACATTATTCATCATACACCTCATTCATACATACCACCCATTTAAACAATACTCAGGTTCACTTCCAATGTTTTTACAGAAACTGCTCTTTCTGGTTTAATTACCAAGCCTTTCTATTTTACCCCAGACTCTCTAGATTTTAAACAACGTTGTTGCTTAGTTAGCTCACAGCATATTGCTGTTGTTGCTCAAATGTGTTGCTGGTAGTACTCTCAGTATACGAGATGTCTCATATTTCTTGTGTGTTGCTGGTAGTACTCCCAATATATGAGATATCTCATATTTCGTGTGTGTTGCTGGTAGTACTCTTAATATACGAGGTGTCTCATATTTCTTGTGTGTTGCTGGTAGTACTCTCAATATATGAGATATCTCATATTTCTTGTGTGTTGCTGGTAGTACTCTCAATATTCGAGACGCCTCATATTTATTCCTTCGTAATCGTTATTTCTTGCATGTTTGCAGTGACTTTTTCTTCTTCTTTTTTTCTTACCCGTCTGATTTCATGGATAATATGTGCACTTGATAATGTCTGGCAGAATTTCAGCATTGAAATGTGGTCTCCCATAAACTACGAGATTGAGATGGCAGGTCTTACTGCTCCACCAACAACTTTTATTCTTTAAAGATATATTCCTTGAAGATATGTTAAAAATCTAGAAATGCTACTTATAGTTTCCAATGATCTGTCAAATGTCAAAATTAACTAACTTTCCTATAAAACAAGACACACTTTAGTTGCATGGCATTTGCCTTGGGAAGATGTAACCAGAGATGAATTCTAATGGTACATTAATTTGCTGTAGCATCAAAGAAAGAATTCCTCCAGTAAAGGAAAATGTAATTTACTGCTGAATAATAATACTTGCAATACTTGTCGTCCATTTTCAATTGACAGCAGCTCTTAGGAATAATCTTTGAGTTCATCTGCCATATTTCTCTCTTTATCAAATATTTTCTTTGTTTACTTTCTGGAAAATTTACTTCACTGTGTTTTGTTAAAATTGTACTTGTTTCGAATAAGATTTCTCCTCGAGAATAAATTTATGTTGTCTTCTTAACCTGCAAATTGGCCATGTCCATTTAGTCGTCTGGCAAATTTCTGTATTTACAGAAAACAAGTTACTTGCCTCAAAGAGGATGTTTAAAGTTGACATTACCCTTCAAAGAAAATGGTCCCTCATTTCAGAAATGTGGTTTTCTTTTAAAAGAGCTTTTTGGTATTAATTTCTGACCATTTGACAAACCTACTCTGTGTTAGTCAAAATTTAAAGTTTAAATTTATGAAAAATGAAAAAATATCCTCCTAGATATTTGCCTCCAAAGTAAAATTAAAATGGTGAGTAAATTTAATGATTTTGAAGAAACTTTGTCACCCAGTCATTTAAAATTGTATGTATATAGTGTGAAAATTTGAAATTTTCAAAAATTTTCATCCTGTCTGTTTAAAAGAAGACTGCAACCATAGTGTAGCTTATGAAACTTGGGAATTTCTAATACCAACGCAAGTCAGTCGGGGCATAATTTCAGCATTCCCCCTTTTTTGTGTAGAAGTTTTAAGGTTTTATGAATATTTTGCTTCTCTTAAAATACTGATATTTACTATGGTTCAATGTTGACAAACCTTGTATACATCTTTGCAATTTACGCCTTTCTGCATAGCATTAATTTGTTATGCAATACCAGTTATTTCCCCACAGTATCAAAATTTGTCAAACTCAACGGAAATAAGCTGCTTCTAAAGCGGAGTGGTTGCAAGTAGGGTGCATCACCCTATCATGCCTATAGTACAAGAAGCCGATTTTACTATAAAAAAAAAGGAGAAAAAAGTTTGACACACATTGTACTGTAGAGGAATGACCAGAAGAATTCTGTCATTTGGACCTGACGGGGGGGGGGGGCAAAGACTGCTTCATACCAATTATGTGAATGACATTGCCCCAGGCAAAACTAGAGAGAAGGAGAGAGAGTCCTCTCTCAGGTGAAGGGTATCCTCAGACCCCCACTCTATACTGACCTAATTCCAGGCTAATTACTTAACCCAGTTTCAGTGGCGACCTTGTAAGAACTCTTTCAAAGAAAATGTGGGCTCAAGTGACCGTCGAGTTCTGTCACTCAAACAGCTTTCAGTCATACTACAATGTTGTGCTATTAACTAAAGTGAAAATGACCAGTTATAAATAGTTGTATTTGGTTTGAGAAAGGATAGTGTGTGAATATGGGAATTTTTGTCAAGAGAATATAATCTCATCTCCTGCAAAGTTTTTTCCTCGAACAAATATGTTTGGATGCTTCTTAAGCAAACAAACAGGTGTTATCAGAACCCAAAATACACTGGTGTTAATACTGTTGTAGTCAGAGTGTTGACTGTGTTTTCTTGAAGTTTGATTAAACATCAACCACCAAAGAGGGTTGTTTTTAAAATACTTGGTGAGCTAAGATATTTCATGGTTTTCACTGCTAAGGAACTGTAAATATTGTAAATATTTCTGGCAAATCAAAATTATCATCATGTAGTATGCTTGTGACCAATAAATCCCTAAAAAATTCTACCAAGGAAATCGTGATTCATTTTGAAGATAACTTTCCCTTAAAAATGGAGAACTGCCATTTTGGCTGATATGGGAATTGTAGTGCTACTAAATGGTGAAACCTATTTAACCTTCGTTCTACTTTCTCTCCTTTTAATGTTTTGATTTGTAAACTTTAAAGAGTATTGTCAATGAAAACAGTGCTAGTGCATTGTCCTGTTATAATCTGCAATCTTTGAACACTAGGCTTTTCAATCCTGTATCAAAGAAAATATGTAAAAAAAATATGGTATTTTGATACTTGGTCAAATTTTATATATACAATAACGGTAATATACTTTAATGAAGACAGTAGTTGCTTTGCTTTGCAAAAATTTCAAAATGACCGACAAAAACTGTCAAACACTGACTGAAAATGCGATTAACTTTGAATGTCTAGACAGTCGATATTTTTTACCCTTTTCAAAGATTTGATGTTTATCTAACATAGGTGAAACCTATTTTTGGCTTCCTCCCAAAGTAATGTTGGGATTGTTGTGAATGGAATAAAGAGAAGCGGGAATAGTTAAACATGCAGGAAGGAAATTATTACATTTTATTTATTGTCTATATTAGTGGAAAAAAATTTCAGGGGAATACCTGTCTTTGTGGGTTATTTCTGTTTTGTATTCACAAAAAGTACAATATCACCTTACATTTCTCTTTCTTCCTCTGCTGTTTAAATACATTAGCACATAACTGGCTGGGGGAGGGGGGGGGGGGAAGGCGCAAAGAATAGAAGTATAAACAAACAAAAGGGTTATTTCTAACAATGGAAATTGCATCATTTATTATAAGAGTAGGAATCCTGGATGCCCGGAGGGTTGACTTAAGAATCCATATGTACCTGTTAGCGTCCAGGAGAAGAGTCTGAATAAAAACTCAATTAAGTACTTGACATTCTATATGATGGAAGCCCCATGGGAAAGGCTTTAACCCTGCTTCCTTTATGCCAGAAAAGTTTCACATTGTGTACATGGAAAAACGGTAGTGGCCTTCTATTATCCACCATTTATTAAGTTGACGGAAATTATATTTACACATACCCTACATCTTAGACTTGAAAGACAAAAAAATGACAAAAAAAGTATTGCATGAGATGTGCTCAGAGAACTCTGGAAGGCATAATGTAGAAAAGAGGGTTTGTTCAAAAGCAGAGGTGTAAGACGTTGCTCCTGGTCCTTTTAGTTTTGCTAGGATTTGTGGATTTAGGGAGGCCAGAATAATTTTGTGAAGGGAGTTACTAAAGCAAAACAGAACCATGTTCAAGAGAATGTGTCTCTGCGTGAGTATTTAACTAATAGTAATAATAGCACAACCAAAGATGTGTGTCTGACTAAGTGTATTTTGTAGTGATACTGTAATAATTACCTTTGTTTTAAGTAGTAATATATGTTTCTATAATGCTGTTTTCTGTAATTGATGACATTTTTACAGTAGCTGGAAGGTTGTAGTGTCTGTCAGTCTAAAGTTTAGCAGTAGAATCTGTAAGATTGTCTGTGTGTCTGTTTGTTTGTCTGTATTGGAAATTAAGAAAACCTCTGGGACCTTGGTGTTTTGTACTTGCCCTACCATTCTGTATATGCCTGCAGATCCATATCTTTGTGAGTGTTATTACACTGCTAGATACATAAGTCCTGATAGTAATGTACTGTGCTAGGTACAACACTCATGATAATGTACATCATTTGACTGACAAATGCTTTCAAGTCACATAAGTGATTCTGTTGTTAAGTTGAAATGTGTTTCGTACAGATAGTGTTTGGTAGGCATTTCTTTCTTCTGTGCATAGTAACTGGCAATACTTGTTATCACATCCTTGATTCTTCCTGTTTAATTTAGGTTCTCATTACTGATGCTTTGCATTTAGTAAATATATAATACTTCATCTCCATTTTTGGTTACCTGTCACAGGCAGGAAAGTGACCTATTCAGTCAAGCTTTGCATGTGAGTGTGTATATGAGTGGAGGTGTGTATATGACATCCAAGCTTGTAAACATAATTTCTCAAGATGGAGGAATGTTGACATGTCCTAATTCATGTTTGGCTTATCCATAATGAGAGCAAGTTGTTTCTTGGCAAAGTGTGAATATCTAAGAGTGTTATATCGTAAAATGATAACTTGGTGGAAACTAGGTCATGCACTGTTGGCCTTGTGACGTGCAGAAAGTACACAGTGTTTAGTGGATGTCAAAGGTCATTTGATGTCAAAGAAAAATGCTTGTATGATATCTCAAGAAAGTAAATGTAGGAGTGTCATATTTTACATGCAGTTTTGGTATAATGAGTTCCTTATTGTTTGTAAACAAGGCCCCTATTCTTTTTGGTGGGGTCAAAGGTCAGCAAAGGCCAAACTGCAAAATTTTATAAGTCTTCTATCTTGATAATCTATCCTGGACAAAAGTTTGGATTAACATGCAGTCATTTTGATGTGCATCAAATCAACAGCCAGCTTATAATTCCAAATCCTGATAATAAGTTGCCAAAATCAGTGCCCTAAAAGCTGTGATAAGAAATTGTCCTTTTCTAGTATGGCAAGAAACGCGTGAGAGTGTAGTCACTGTGGTTTGCCATTATAACTGAGTGAAGCATCCACAACATGGCACACAAGTTTATCCCAGTGTACATTGCAATGCAACCTTTATCCAGTAAATAAAGTCATAAATTGCTTTTTCTTATTTTCTTGATGTAAAAATGCTTATATTATACATCAAAATAAAATAAAACTGTTAGCAAACTGCTTATCCACCAGAGAGCCTGTGTAAGAGAATGTGTTAAAGTAAGTTGGCCTGACGTTTCAATCCTAGCAGGATCTTCTTCAAAGGCAAGTAACAGTAACAGAAGGGACAAAAACATGCACAGAATACAGACAGGTTAATGAGCATAGTGAACACAAAGAGATAGATGTAAGGGGATAAGTAGACAAGGGATGGAGAGAAGAAAGAAATAAACCAACAGGGGAAGAGGAGAGGTAGGAGATAAACAGTGGAAGAGGAGAGGTAGGAGATAAACAGTGGAGGGACAAAGAGAGGATTAAGGGAATGGGGTAGGGAATAAACTGGAGAAGGATAATCATTAGACAAGCTGGGAGATGCATTAGAGGACATGTCTGATCACTACCACAACATTCACTCTGACTGTAAATAGATTTAATAAGTGGAAATATTTGATGAAGGTCAAACACAAAACTGAATTCATACCCTTGCAGTGTAACTGAACATTATTTATTCATTACTACTGTTCATCATCTCATCAACAGTGGAAAGACGAGAAGGAGGCTGTGACAGGTCAGCAGGTCAAAGAATTAAACGAGAAGGCCGAGAAGAGCAACCAGGAGGCCCAGAAGTTACAGTCTGAGGTGGACAGAATACTGGAAATCATGAAAGATATGGAAGGAGAGAAGAATGACAAGGATAATCGAATCAAGACATTAGAAGGGTAAGGGCCCAGAATTTGGTGGTTTAAACCTTGCCGTTTGATGTAGGAAGTTAATAGTCACAAGTTGGTTGTATCATTCTCAATCATTAAAAGAAAATATAATGTCCTCAGAAAACTTAACCTATTACTTAAAAAATCCACTGAACTTACACCTAGATTGATAACAAAAGGAATAAACTGTACAGGTTTAAAAAATGACATGAAACAAAGAGTTGGTTGGTTTGGTTTGGTTTGGTTTGGTTTGAAGGATGCAAAATCTTTCTGGATTGGATTAAATGGTCATCTCCTATGAATTTAGTAGTAGCTCAATACTTGAATTTCACATGAATTAAGTATATTATTACATGGATTAGTTAGAAAGCTCCCCACAGAGAATGCAACCGTAAAGAAAATCAAGACAATTGTAGGAAAGAGACTGCCGACTGCTTAAGGGATTAGCGATTTCTAGCTTGTAATTGCCATGGTAACAATCTACAGGTCTATCTTTTCGTGGGAAACAGTTCGTTTTTATTATCTGTTGTGTAAAGTAGTGGAGTAATGTGTGATTCACAGAGTTTATTAGATATCTCAAGACTGATGACAGAAATGTGTAATGTTTGCAATTCTCTGGTGATAATAATCTTTGAGGAAGTACTTAATATAAATTTAACAGCATCTCGTTTTGATTTGATTTTGGTAAATTTTGAACATGTGATATAAAAAAATCTGGCAACAAATGCAGTCCAGTATTAAACTTGACTTGTGAAGTTTCATTTTTGATAAAATGATAAAATGGTCAAAATTGTTTCAAAACTTTTCTAATTTGCTTTTGGAATATGCAAATGTGTCTGGGCTACAGATGCCATACGATTGGATGGTATCATTAATTAATCACTAGTTAATTATCACTTGATGATCAATACTCCTGTAGAGTGTCTTAGTCTTCATCAATGACAATCAAAACTGTCTCAAAATCAGTTCCATCTTGATAAAATTTTCTTCATAGAATAGTTTGATCACAGTTAATTATGTAATTATGTAAATTATGTCTTCTCCTGATTAGAATCATACGGAGGAATTGCCCTGGGTAAGGCCACCATCAATGTTGATCTGACGTGTCAAGCATGCTTTATCTATCTATTATCATTATTATTATTATCATTATTTATTATTATTATTATCTGCCACAACATTTTATTTGCTCCCTGCCAGTTTGACATAGTCTTTTGTCTGTTTTTTTGAAATATAAAGGATGTTATTGAAATTTTGTTTATTTATATGTTTTTATTCATCACATGATATCCTGTGACATATTCCTTGCACCTTATCAGAAGGTTTGTTTTGTGCTGCAAGTTTAATAGGGACTATATATCACATCTTCAGAGAAATCATGTAACTTGAACTTTGACCCCTCAGCTATGTTAGCATCTACAAAAAGAAAGCAGAATTAGCTTTGAGCGGGTTATGCCTGTTTCTTCAGTAATCATTTCAGATAATTTAGGGTTGCATAGGATTAGTTTCAGAATATGGATGTATGGATGGATGGTTAAGCACTTCATTGGATGGAATAGACAATTGCCCTAAGAGAAGTATCTATATTCTTCTTGATGGAATGACCTGATCATGTGACCCCATGATGCCAAAATTAGCTCAATGGATTGGGCTTTGCATATGAAGGTTATTGCATAGTTATGTAGTAACCTGTGTTGTTTAATTTTTTTCCAGAAATTGCCTGAAATATCAAACAGTGCATTCCTGAAATCTTCATATTGTTGCTAACTTGTATACTATATTTCATAAAGTAAATACGACCAAACAGGGTTTATATTTAGCAATGTTAGCATCTTGCCCATCTCTCAGGAGTGTAGTAGAACACATCGTCAGAAGACATTCATTGCTTATTTGGTAATACAAGTCTTTGCTTTCAAGTAGAAGGTAAAGTTCTAGCTACACCGTATGGAAGTCCTTGCATACATTGTCTGTCCATCCCAGGCTGTTGTATATTGTTGAGATATAGAATTGCTGAATGATTAGTTTGAAGAGGGAGAGAGTGTGTGTGTGTAAAGGATGGTTGACCTTGAAAGCCATGTCTGTAATAGTCCTTCATGTTAATTGCACCTGATTCACAAGGTAAAAGGACATACTTCTGATTACGGCCAGCTACCTAAATTCTAAACCCTATTTACATTTATTTCGGGGCTACATTTTAACTCCAGCCAGATATTAGTTTTTACCGTTAATAGTTTTGTTTGTTTAAATTATCCCCAGGGAAAGTAATAGCTCACAATAATATTTAAAGATTGACAAAAGAAATGAACTTAGTATGGAGCCCCTAATCATCATATTCAAGTTGGCTAATTCCCTCCCAGCGAGTTAGAATCCTTTAATACAATATTAAGTTCAAATTTTTAGCATTTTCAAAGCAGGTACATGCATTTAGGTGAAGCATCTCTTTGCTCTTTTACATAAATGTTCACCATCGTTGTTTCCATGGTGATGAGTGTCAGTTTTGCCGCATTTACGTTACAAGTCTTCCTCTTCCCCCCCCCCCCCCAGAGCATTTCTAGTTCTCTTTTTATTTAATGTTCTATTCCTCATTATATATATATATATGCTACTCTCATTCATGACTTTTCAGAACAGTGTGCAAATAACCGTCGCAAAATCTCTACGTGTAGATTCAAAAACCACTTCTGGACTACTTTAGTCGGGAATGGCTTTCCCTGCTTTTATATTTTATTTTCTGGTGTGATGTATTTTTTGAATATCTTATCGTGAAGTGGTCCTTGAAACCCGAGGACCAGAACCTGATTCTTTCTTGTGTTTGTTTATCATTTTAGTTAGCCCAATATTTGTGTCTTTTGTCAAAATCCACACTATCTGTGTTCTTTCATTGTGAATGGTTTTTTTTGTTTTTTTTAATGTCAAGTTGTTCCATACGTATTAAGATTAGAATTCTGCCGTATATCTACTATGACCCCATGCATTATGGTTGGCATGTGTTACTATAGGTACTGTTGAGAAGGAGGGGTGTTAACAAGGGTGAGCTCTAGGGAAGGTGGGAGCTGCATCCTGGATCTCAGGACACAAGCTGCCCGAAAGCCCGTATATGAGGCCCTCAGAACTTAAAAATGTCGTAGATACCAGGGAAACTTATGTCATCAAAGATACACTTTGCCTTCTGTATCTCTATTCCATTTTGATGTGGGTTCCCCCCACCTCCCTTCCTGTCCCCCCCCCCCTTAAGACCAAAATGCTAGCAAATTAGGATTACAAATTGAGATTGGTAATGTGACATTCCCAGAAGGGAGTAGATTGATTAACGTAATAATTCTAGTCATTAGTGGTAAATATACATTTTCACATTCATTACCATTGCATTTCACCCTGTGTATCCAAACTGTGGAAAATACAGTTCATGCGGAAGGCTTGTTTATTCTCTAAATTTCTCTGATAAATAGAAAAGTTCATCATCACAGTGTGGATATATATTAACGGATTGACTTAAGGTTTAATATATTGTTGGACAATCAAAACTATCTCTTGTGTTGCGCAAATGATAACCATTTTCGATCATTACACAAGTTCACTGTCAAAGTCACACGTTATACTACTAGTTTGGATGTATAACCTTGCAGGCAATTACATGGCAAGATCTAGAACTTCTTGATTCCATTTGTCGAGAGTTGAAATGGTCGTAAATTCTGAATTAAGGTTGTGCAAAAAGTTTGTTGAGGATAATAATCACCAAAATAGTATCCATTTTACCAACTTCTGAGAGAATCATAATGATAAATGTGTTTTTTCCATGAATTGGAACTAAAAGTGAATATTATTTTAACAGGCAACTGAAGGAGGCTAACTTGAAATTTACCAGTATTAAAAAAGATCAACAAAACCAGAAGAAGGCCAACCAACAGCTCCTGGAGGAAGCGAAGAAACGAGAAGGGGAGCTGACCACAGATACACATCAATTACAGGTTAGTCGGTATAAATGAAGATGTGAGGTTTGAGAATGGATAGGCTTAGTCAGTATTACAGGGCCTTGGTTCGGCATTTCAAATTAATGCTTACTGACATCACATGTAACAGTAATTATATAAAATACAGAGATTAGAGTACGTTACTCAGTCGTATATGGTCTTGTTTTAAGCATTTTCAATAAAAGGTTACCGACCTCTCAATACAATAGTATAATTAACTACAGAAAATCAAATAAATACCTATGTAAATCAGTATTATGGGGCCTTGGTTCGGCATTTCAAAGTAATGCTTACTGACATTAGAGATTAGAGTAGTTACTCAGTTGTATATGGATTTGTTTAGGCATTTCAAACGAAAGGTTACCCGACCTCTCAATACATAGTATATTTTAGCTACAGAGAATCAAATATATGTACATAAACATATATGTAAATCAGTGTTATGGGGCCTTGATTTCACATTTTATCATAAAGGGGTGTTGATTCTTAAGTTAGAAGATCATCCACAAACACAGAGAATATAAAATAATCACATTGACCCAACATCCTTCTTAATAGCTTGCTCCATCATTGAAATACAAAATACTGGATGTTTCTATTGTACAACCATCTAATGTCATCAAAGTGAGGCAGAAAAACTGCAAGTTTTAAAAATGCAACTCAGAATTTCTCAGTGTACTTCCATTGCCAGAGTGGCATACAGATTGGAACAAATTGTGTAACATATGAAGATAAAGTTAAAGAGACAAATTCAATCTACAAAACAGCTAGTGTAAGTAAAGGCTTGTGAAAGTTAGGGATGAGATGAGTTTAACAGGTTATGTGATGGTTTGATACTAGCATAATTGTCTCCAATGGCAACATGGTAAGATTCATAAAGTTGCACACAAGTTGCACACATACAGATGAGGTAGACTGGTAGATTGTTGAATTGAAGGTACAAATGAAAGCAGACGATTGTAGTATGCAAAGTATGCTTTTGTTGAATTGCAGGCAAGTGATGCAAAGAGGGCAGCAAGAGAAGTAGGAGGAAGAATCTAAGAGCAAAGATAGAATTATTGAAGAGTTGCAAGGAAGTAGAAGTAGATCAAGTGGGACTATAATGATGTTTAAGTCATCTTGTTTTTCTTGTTTTATGTCTTTGTTTATAGTCCATGGTAAAGGAGAAGAGTAACCGCTTGGAGGAGTTGGAAGAGGCTCTGAAGGAGAGTGTCAGTATCACTGCTGATCGAGAGATGATTCTTGCTCAGCAGACCCAGACAGTCACCAAGTTACAGAAACAGGTAAGTTACAGAGGAATCAACAGAACCCTTCCCAAGGGAAAACAATGTTCTTTGACCAATCAAATCATATATAATGAGATTTTTTGGGAATTGTTGCCCTTGAGATGAAGAAATTTTAGTATTTCATAGTCCAGAAAATCGGTGTGCTTACTCTTTCAGGTAATAAATTTCAAGCAGGAAGAATGTTTTACTTTGTAATGTAGACATCTGTGGTTGGTAACTGAAATTTCAACTGTTATAACAAAAAGCAAATTTGAAATTGCAGTTAAGTTTTCCTTAGCCAGAAGGAAAGAAGACATTTCATAACTTTTTTTCTTGAGAAGGCAAGGGAGCAACAAAAAAAGTGTGGCTGCAAAAATACTCAACTTTGTGGAAATCAAGGCATCCTATTATCTGATTAATTATCATTGTTGTTGTTGTTATTAGTATTATTATTGTTATTATTGATGTTATTGTTATTATGATGATTATTATTATTATTATAATATGTTAAACCAGTGAATTGAATGAGTTTTCACTGTTTGGCTGAATACATCCAACATTTATTTACACAGCTGGATGAGACTAAGAGAACTTTACAAGCTGTACAGAAGAAACTTGCTGATAATGAGAACAAGCTGACAGCGACTCAAGCAATATTAGAGGAGAAAGACAACAGACTAAAGATCCTCGCAGCTGAAGGAAGGAAGCATTTAGAGGAAGCTCTGGAGACAAAGTAAGATCCTAGTCTAGTTAATCTTAACATAAATGTCTTTTTTATGAATCGTTTACAATGATTCTTACCTTGCAGAGAGAAAAGTAATATAGAGGGCAGTATTTCACTAAAGGGATCCATGAAATGATATGTAGCCAGACATTAGCCAAGTTAACTCAGGTAATATTCAGTGTTCCATGTGTGTCTGATAATTCTTAGGAGATCATCAGAAGTTTGTGGATGATTAAACCATCCAACCAATTTCGAGTTACCTCCATTGATGGAAAGTGAGCTAAATTTGTCAAAAGGTTTCAATAATAAATGAACTCAATTAATATTTTAAATTTTTTTTGGCCAACTGCAAAGGAGGATCAAAATATAAATAATGAAATGACCAAAAACCGATTCATAGAAATTGTGATAACTCTGTAGTCATTTTTGGCCGTTTCATGTTCTTTCAGCATATTTGGGGATCAGATATGTTTTCCTTCATATAAAGTACATTATGATGGGGTATAAGTATCTTGAAAAACATTCCTAAAACAAACAGTCTGCTCTATCTATAACACACTGATTAATACAATAAGTGTCATGGTTATAGCCTTGGGTTATTTGCAATGTAAACTGGGGATTGATTTTTCTTGCCATTGGGAGAGATTAAAATCCCCTCCGTATGTCAATATTGAAAATGACCACACAATGGGTACATTGGCTCAACAGTGATTTATTCAGGTTGTGTAATACCAAGTCTAAACAATGGGTTGTTTCATATCACTGGAGGCTTTTTCTGAGAAGTTAGTATTCCTTCTGAGGATGGAAACCTGTTTGAAAAACTTTCAGAAGCTACCACATCGACTTTTGTTCGACTGAAAAGATTCACCATGAAGAACCAAGAGTTCACCAATAAATAAGGTAGTGTAGTAGAACTGCTACAAACTGTAATTTACATTCAATCTGGTGGTACCGTACTTCAGCACGAAAGGCTAAGATATGGTGCAGTATAAGCTATCATAGACTTGACCGTTTTACACAAGTCAGAGCAAAAACAACAGAATTAGGCACAAGATGACATTGATGTTCTTTTCTCAAAACAAAAAACCAAAAAAAAAGCAAGCAATAGTATAACAAGCCCTCCTTCCTGTCACTAGTATTTTAAATTGATGTTCAGTTGTTACGTAATCATTGCACAATCATCTATGTATGATGTTCATTGTCATAGTTTGTATTGAATTAATTCTTATTGAGTTGTTTCTTTTGTTTATCAAACTCAGTGGGGGGTGGGGATTGGACATTACCAAAGATAGTATCAACAACAGGTGCAGTTTAAATCATCTGAAGACCCTGGGAGAGAATGCAATCAGTTCAAGTCTATTATTATGCAAATATTGAACACTTGACGACTCTAATGAAAGAAAAAAAATACACCTGCAAAATAAACAGGAAACGTATACATTTAATTGGTGGTATGCAACTTCTCCACATTGGATTACAACATTATTATCTTTTGCAGCCAAATGGTAACTATGTACATTGTTTAGTCCTGTTGAGGAGAGTCCAGCTATGTGTCAATAATAATACATGGCTTTGGGCACAATACTGCAGCATTACAACAGGCATGTTAACTACATAACCACAACCTTGCCACAAAGGCCACTCAAGTATCTAGTGAAATCATTCACAAACAAATAATCATCCTCCCCCCTCTCCCCTTTCCCCCTCTCATCTCTCCAAAAGGTCAAGTGAACTGATACTTAGCTTAACTCTATGCATGACTATAAAAACCACTTCCTGAATTATTACATGCAAATAAGGTTATATAATATACACATCTGCCAAGAAAAAGGTGAAATAACAATCGTAAAATTTCATGTGAAAATCAGCAGCCTTGTTGTGATGTTTATGTAACCAACAGTATAGGCAAAACAGTATAGGCGAAAGGAAATTGATGTGATGAGGTTAACAGAATGAAGAAAATAATTGTTATTCATCTTTAAATGCTGTTAGTTGAAGGTTAAAATAGGGTTCAGAAATTATAATAAGGAAATTAATGTGTTACATTTAAACATCCCCAAACAAGAACTTTTCAACAGAATACATGTTCCAATTTATTTAACTGAAGGAAGAAAATTATAGATACTAATTTTAGAAATATCTCTTTGCCAAATCACAAGCTTTCTCTCAAGTTTCTTGATCATGTTCAATCAAATCTAAATTTTTTGGATGAAATTTCAGTGATGTTGTACGTGTTCTCATGGTCAATCATAAGTACCTCGTAGAGGCCCACCCTGTAGGATACCATGCTGGGCTATAATTTTAGAATAACAACCAAGGTTAGCCAAGGGAAAATATAGCATCATAGACAAATTGAAATTTGATTTTTTTTTTGGCTGAATCTCAATGATAACTTGGGGATCTTTATGGGTAATTTCTATGTTTAAAGAACTTTTTTGGGTTTGCAGCATTGATGTTTGGAAGTATAGTATGTAGTAACAGAATAAGAGTATTAAGAAGCAAATGGAATTTACCCTAAGTCTGAAATTACCTTTAATAAAACATTTTTTCCTTTATGAGCTCTTTGATTATAAGAACTGCAGCTCTCTGTGACGACATATATATTATATCAATAAATTTTATCATTTAGGTACAAACCTAACCAGTTCTCTTCTGTATTCATTCCAAAATTGTAAATTATTGTCACATCAAGGCTTTGGGAAAGGTTGAAAGAATCGAAAATTATTCAAGATGTAAAGGTGTGCTACCAATATACCCCTGTAAAGAAAAGAAGCTCCCTGCAATGGTAAACTAACATTTATCCATAAAATAAGTCTTGTAGCTAAATTGTTTTGGCTTGATGACAGCCCATTGAGCTATGAAATATTGGTTCTGCTCATTTTCCATATGAGGTAGGCTGTTGGTGTATTTTTAAAGTGAGGTTCTGCCCTCCAATTTACTAGAAATTATCAAGCTACCAGACAATGTGGTCCTAACACAAGTAGATTGTTAGATGATTGTATTGAAATGTCATGGACTCTGCCATGTGCAGAAAAATTCATTTTTTGCTGCATTATTGTCACAATAAGTAAACTTCTTCTTTTTCTTTTTTTGGAGGCGGGGGGGGGGGGGAGGGGATGACCTATGATTCCTGTGTACATAACAGCATTGTACATAAAAAAACAATTGCATTTCATAACTTTCTATCATCTGTAATAATTCTCTTCCATAATTTTTCTCTTGTAATCTTCTGCAGGCAAGAGGCCCTGACAGCTGCTATCGGTGAGAAAGATGCTCACATCGCTCTGTTAGAGCTGAACAGGAAGGGATCAAAGACATCGGATGAACTTAAATCACTCAAGAAAGAGAAGGATGCCTTGGTTCAACAGCTGAAAGATGAGGTGAATGACTTCTGTGTATTATTAATGCATAATAATCATAATAATAATCAGCATGAATTTCATGATTAAAGCAAGGTGTTTGAGCAGCTAATCGAGAGTGCTAGCATCGATCAATACTGTCCTCCCTGTCATCCATTGAAGTAATCCTACTGACAATATATACAGTTCCCAACCTTTATCAGGTAGAAACGGGATGTTCATACAGCTTGATACCGTCAGTATTGAGTGACATGAAGTGCAGTGTTGTCAAAAATTGTCCCGAGGGTGCTTGTTAAGCCCGTGGTGGTTGTAGTGCTTGTCAATGATATATTTGTAGATTATATAATAAAAATATAAGTTTGATACAAACCTGAGCATGAGCGGCTGATGCTGCCGTCAATACAAAATTAAAAAAAGTATCCATAGAAAAATATTCAGTTTATGACTTTAAAAGACTAAATACCGAAAAAAATAACATGATAAATGGTGACATTTGTATCGATAACTTTAACCTGTGATATGTTTGTGTTAATAAAAGCTTTCTTCCTCTTTCCTAAATTATGAGATTAAAATAAGAAATAAATCTGCTTAGTTTGAATACTTCATGTTGCAGGTTGTAAAAGTATCTATTTTCAAAATAACAAAAAAAGAAATAATGGTCTGGTAGGCTTCTACTTACACAAACTTGTTTACATAGAAATATAAGAAAGATTCAATATATATGCTGTGTAGTAGTTTATTTACTTTGTTCCCCACTTACCTGTCTCCCCACAACCTAAGCACCGCATTCTACCGTGTCTAGTATGCCCTGGTAATCTTTTAACACTGTGCACCCTCACTGACCCCCAGTGAACTCCTTCATATTCTACCATTCCAAAGTGTCTCACATGTTTTTCGTATTGGGAAAAATTTACTTCGAAATTCGCCCGGATACCTTGGATTTTTACTCTAGAAGTTTCCTTATAGGAGTTCTAGCACTTCCAACAACCTTTTACAGCCTGATAAGTATCCTCTTCTTTAGGGAAGGGAGTTTACATACTTGTTTACATAGAAATATAAGAAGTGTAGTAGTTAGTTCATTTGGGTCATTGGAGCCATGGATATACTGAATAATAATTTCCGCTTATGTGGTTTGCACTTTCTTGTGTTCTTTTAAAAAGGAACGTATGTCCTGGCTGGTTTTGTTTGCACAAAATAGTAAATAATATTGAACAATTTAAAATATCCTTTCTTCATAGACACAAAAGAGATTGAAGCTTCTCCACCATAGCAGTGACTCTGACAAGCTTTTACGAGGGAACTCTCCCATTACTCCTGAACAGGTGAGTTGGTATGGGTGAGAGGTCACTCATTGGGTTTAGGGCAGACTACCTATAGCATGAGAGGTGTCAACATGTGAGATCCTCTTATGCAGGTCAAGGTATGGGATTTTAGTTTAGAGTAGTTTATGCTACTTGAGAATATCTGTCTTCAATTGTTTGGAATAAACTTTTGTTGATTTATTGCCAAGTTAAGTCAATTAACGGTATGAGAAGGTGTAAATCAGGCGGGGGGGGGGGGGGGGGATACTTCTCAAAACTATTAGGGAAGAGGAAGAAGCTAACAATACTAAATGTACATCCCACCCACCACCCACCTTTGTATCATATTCCAGTCAGCTAAAATTGAAAATATGTCAGTACACAACAGTGGGAATGGAAATGGGGGTTTGTTCGCAGTCACCTAAAGCAGGAGCAAGAACATGTAGACTGTAAATTTATAATACTATGAAACATTTTGCTAATGTTTGGATAAGGAAGTAACTGACATTGTGGTACTGTTGCAAGTAGTAATATTCATTGAGTCTGCAAAATGCAGTTTGTCATTGAGTTAAAAATGGAACAACATGAACAAAATGCAGGGTAAACCCAATAGTGACCTTTGACATTTTGTGCTTGCGCACTATGATCTGATGAGTGTTACCTTTGTTCTCCTTCACATGGGGTCTTGGGTTACCCCGAAATATTGGTCACATGAACCACGACACCTTGCTAGGCTCACTTTACCTTGAACAGCGGGTAATGAAAAGAAACAAAGAAAGCATGTATTAATAGTGACTGAATGAAGGTTTTCCTTGAAAAATAGAATAATCGGTTTGGTTAAACTGGTTAAATTTTTTTTGATATTTTCGATATTCCTTCAGATATCGAATGAAGAAGGGAGAAATGACTATTGATAGAGAGTTAGTAGTAGATAGATGTGACATGTCAAAGATGAGACATTAAATTGAATTCTATTGTAATCTGGGTAGTCTGTCATCAAACCCTGTTCAGTTAAAGCAGCATTTTGCGTCCTCGACTATGATATTTCTCAACCTCACTGACTCCACTATGCCATAGCGACATACATAACTAGCTTATCTATTTATATTTTACTTCAAATGGTGGCATAAAAGTCGAAAAAATTGCAACTTTCAACTTTGTTGTTCTCCAAGATATTTTCCGTTGGGAACCCAATAAACCTCGCCCATAATATGAATATTTAAACACTACGAACGTCATTGACAGATACGTAGCCTAATATAACACCACGCTTGATTTGTGTACAGTCTATATGGCAGTTGTACCAGGGAGTTGCATAACAACTCCCAACGCAAAGTCTTGAATCTATTTTTAGCAACGGCTCATAACTAAACCTGCATCTCTGATTGGTTGAATTCAAACTAGTGGGTTTGGGAACTGAATGCGATTTAATTTTGTATGTGGAATACTCGCCAATTAACGTTTTTGGCAGGGAAAAACTTGGCTAATATCTTAATTTGCTGTTTTGTGATTTGATGTATGTAAAAAACTCGATGGACATGTCAAAAAAGTAGAAAACGGCGACCAAACGCAAAATGCTCATGAATAAACATACTATTCACTGATTGGTGGAATTCAAACTAGTGGATTTGGAGATATGAAAACTTTGTCGAGGACACTTTTACTCGTTATCGATATACATCGTTAATTACTCGCTAATTAACGCTCTTGGCAGGGTGAAACTTGGATGGTATCTTAGTTTGCTGTTTTATGATTGATACATGTAAAAAAATCGATGCACATGTTAAAAAGGTGGAAAAAAGCGACCCAACGCAAAATGCTGCTTTAATTATAATGGATGTCCTGATCTTTCACAATCAATAGGTAAATCACACATTGACGTAGGGTAAAGGATTGGGTACCACGTAAAGGAATATTAGCTCAGATATGTTTGTCCAATGGTAGTCCCTTCTCCACTCTTTTGCCATCATATTAAAGATTACTGGTCCCTAGTCTTACAGTCTTGTGACCATTTCAAGGTCGTTTCTTAGGTGGTGTGCAGCACACATTTACTGAGCAAGGGAAAGGGATTGAAGGCCACCAGTAAATGAGTGTTAGACATGTCATGGTAGTTGTCTACGAGCTTGATTCAAGTTATTATCTTTCCATCATGTCAAAGTTTACAATTGCCTACCTGTGTAGTTTCCTACATGTTATAGTCATTAGCCTGTCATGTTGTGCCTGTGGAAGATATCATACACTAGTTTATATATGTTTGTATTGAGTTTACATTTGACATTAACATATGGAAAACCATTACCTTCTCAAAAATTTGGAGCTTGTTACGATTGAATATCAATATCATATCCTGCTGACCATTCTAGCAGATTCTGACAGATTCAGGAAATGAAACCCTCACACACAAACATGCACACATACATGTAGCTACAAGATTGCCTTGCAAGACAGATGGCAAATAATATGAAATAAAACCCATCTGGTTAGCTCATCCTCTGTGTGTTTGAGTACGTCCACCTGTGGTATCGGTGAGGAACAGATCCCACATGTGTGGGGATGACACCATGTGGTTTAGATGATTTCTAGGAAGTTGTGGTTTATGTGTGCTGCCTTGTCGGTGGACTGTAGTAAACATTAAACAGTGTGTGATCACATGACCAGCTTGAAATCAAGCCTGAATGTCTGTTTGTCATCATGTTGTAGAGGAATTAAGGACTCTAAAAGAGAGCAACGGGTGAACCACAAGAAGAGGATCAGGCAAATATCTAGGGCTTGAAAGACTCATAATAGTGAAAAGTGAAAGTAGGCAGCTTTCTGGACACTAATAAGTTTGTAGGAATGATTTTGAACTACTGCCAAGAATAGTTAATAATTAGTAGGAACGACCATTGCAAGGTGAGGGTAAACATGCATTCCAAATACATAATTTGCTTCATGGAAGTTTTGCCAAAGATATATTAACAAAGGTACATAGTATCCAGATATGGGGATGTCTATTTTTTTTTCTAGAAAATTGAGGAAAACAGAAGTTTGTCATGTTGATGAGTAAGAGAAAATAAATGAAAAATTTGGAACTTAATAAAGAAAGTAACATAACAGAATTTTATGAGTTTCAATGGAGCGGTCGAGTCAACAGTCATAGCTTTCTGCGCATATTGTGCTGTAATTAATTTATATTGCTCAAGATTTGGTAATGGCATGTAAGCGATCTGTCAGATTTTTTCGTCCTATTCTATCAACCAAACATTAATCGTGTAAAGTGCACAAGGTTTAAGAAAATATCTGTTATTTTATACTACATATTTCTCTGTGAAGTGCCAGTCTTTAAAATTGCAGAATGTGTATCGCAAGACATCCTTGATGTTATTTCTATTTCATGATTCTCCTCAAAATTACAGAAAAGAGCTGTTTCCATCCTCCCCTCCACCTCCCCCCCCCCCCCGCCCCCAATGCCCTTACAGATATTTCTCCATTTTAAACCCTGCTGTTGTCTATCAATACCTTTTCAGTTAGTTCATGTCACTATTGATTAACACTTTTTTGAAATTTTGAGATATTTCCTCATTTATAGCTCTTCTGGAAATTTCTGTCTTGGAATATTATCCCCGTATATTGCCCTCGAGTAACTCATTTAACTAGCAAATAACTTTCAAGATTTTTCTTTCCCTGCTGATAATTTGAGCTGGAAGAAATGGGTTATCATTTAGTAGAGAAAACTTTGTACAATAAAACATGTATTAATATTGGTGAGGGTTGAGTCACCCAGAGGCTAAAACAACAATGATGGTTAAAAATTGTATCTGACAGTTTCACAGGATGGGGGACATGCCATTACAATTCAGGGAGAGAGAAATATGATAGCAAGTTGTTTCAGTTTGGACTGATCATGCAGTAGCTGTCACGACTTAATATTAGCCACCAATTTAAAAGCAATTTGAGGATGAAAGAGTAAAGTGCAGAGAGAGGTCCTGACTTGTCGATAGAAGTAGAACAAGCTGGTCAATATTGAATAATAAATAGTTCAGGCAAATTCAAAATAAGAAGGTTGTAGTATTGGGTTTTATATGTGGAGTGAGAATTTGGCGATGTCTGTTAACATGGATGAGTTTTTAGGAGAATGTTAAAAGCCATAGTGCAGTTTTTGAGCAGTGTGTGGTTCATATCAGGTGCAGCAAAGTTGGTGGGGTTTATGGTTAGTATCACCAGGAAGTGGAAGTGTTTGTAAGGGAGGGGTAAGGGATAGGTAGGTGATGTGTGACTTCTTAAGGATGTTATTGGGATGGGGGGGGGGGTGTGAGGGAAGGCAAAAATAGAGAACTACAAATTTAAAAAGACAGTGGTATCATATGGATGTCATGGGATGAAGTTGGTAATACCAGTTCATGTCGACAGTTGGTTGGAAACTTGAAAAATTTTGGGTGAAGGGTGAAATGTCATTTCCAGTATACCTGCTATTGCCTGATTCCTTCAGTATATCAGTGTAGCCCACTTCATGCATCACCAGTGTTCTTGTGAACGAGGCTCAAACAGTCATAAAGATAAAGTGGGTTTGTCTCTTTGCATCTATGTATTCTTAAGGGTGCTATATATTAGGTAAATGGAACTGGAAATGAAAGTTAATTCCCCAAGCTGTTTCTTTGATCTTTCAAACTTTGGTATACTTTATACCATTTTCAAAGTTAAAAGTAGTTCAAACAAAGTTTGTTTCTTATTCCAAATATGATTTATAGAAGGTAAGGATAATTGTAATTGGTGTTTTTTTCTCAGAGTTATTTTATCATCTTGCCCATCCCACTCCCCATCCTACCTCCCCTCCCAGCTCCCTTTACATTTTCCTCCCATTTACTGATAATATTTGAGAACAATGATACCATCATCAACCAGTTCTTTGCATTGATATTATGCAAAATTTCTAGAAGTAAATGCAATCTTTGTTATCAATTATTCGCTAATTAGTAATCACTTTGTTAACAAATCTAGAAGGATGACCTACTTTGGTCATTTACAAACCTAGTGGGGAGTTAATACTTGGTGAGTTAAATCTCTCTGGAATCAGATTAAAGGGAAAGCAACTAAATGGGGTGTTGGAGGAAACTTCTTTGCAACATAGATATACCACTAATTATGTGAGCTATAAAGGGAAAAGGCAGAGAAAAATAGGGACAGGGGTACATGGGAGGGGGGAATAGATGATCTTTGAAATGTCTAGTTCAGAATTAGGTCAATTCCTAGCTAAATCAGTAGTCAACTAGAAGAACAAAAACTAAGATATAAACCATGATGTACGAACAACGTGCACAGCTGTCCTAGAAAGCCTTAACATGGGTATGCGATGAATCCCTTGAGCTTGTGATTGTTGTTTGGGAGAGGAAAAGATTTTTTTTTCTTTTGGTAGAATTAATTCCGATTGAAATAGGCCCCAATGGATTTATGACCTGGTTATCAGATTTTGTTTGGCTTATACTCCTGACCTGAATTTCCAGAGTTTTTTGTCCTGCACCTGTTCTAAAAATCTTCCAAATGTAGATTAAATGTACTTTCTTCTCCTCTAAGCCCTCTACAAGGATGGGGGGGGTGGGGGGATTGTCGAGACAAGTGTTTGGGAATGAATTCTTAGGAGTGGTTCTTTTGAATGTTTCCGAGTCTATGTTTCTGTGGTTAATCATTGTAGAGTGAGAGCCTAACAGTTTGTTATCTTTGTTGTAAATGCTGCTGCTGAAGTTTACCTGGTTTTGTAGCACCTGTTGGTGATGGGTTTACTGTCTCCCAATGATACTTGCTTTGTAGTCAGATATCATGTGCCATATTTGTAATGTGCCAGTTTCCTCCACTACCACTCCCCCCACCCCCACCCCACCCCATCCCTGTACCTTCCCATGTCAACCTGGGTTCTATACATGTTTAGTTTTAATTGTTTAGATACAATGGCATATATAATGTTTTAAACAATGTTCCATTGTCTTCCCTGTTTTGCAATTGGTATTGGGCAGTGTTTGGGTGACCGGTAGACAATAGCTTGATGACAGAGGAGTGACCTTTGTTGTGATGAGTCATACATCCTCAAAATTCCAAATAATGGATTAAATTTATCAACTTTTCCTTCATACAAGATAGGCATTGACTGTAATGAGTTGACTCAGGTAGTGATAGGCTCATATGTAGCCTACTAGTGGTTTGATGTGTCGGAAGCAGGGAGGGGGGGGGGAGGGGAAGGGCAGAGATGATAGTACTATTTCAATGAAGGGCATAACTGGAAGGATGAACTGATGTCTCCAAATATTTAAAAGCAAACTATGGTGTATTAAGCAGCTATCAATGACCAGGAAATTGATGTTATCAACTCTTTACTCTATTGAATTAGAGTTGGTTTTCAAATTTAGCTAAAAGTGGCAAAAATTGGTAGAAGTTTGGGAGGTGGAAGAGACTGCTGAGGTACAATAGATGATAACAGTCTTACATGAAATGTTTTTACCGGTATTTTTTACCTCCTCCTTACGTTCAGGATGATGAGGATGGTATATGGGCTTGAGGATCACCTTCATACCTTGGTGGTGGGTATATCTCTGGTTTCATTATTAATATGCTCTCAACCCTTCAAAATGGAATTTTTCTCCCTCGCTTTGTTTTCAAATTGCAAAAACTTTTGATTGGATAGCATCAAAGCAAATTACTCCAAGTGTCATTGAAGACAATTGCATAGTAGGGTCCTCGCAGTATTTATACAAAATGTCTGTCTGCCTAATTGCCAAATTTGTAAAAAGTTCCAAGCACATATTTCAGTGCATGAGGAAAATATTCCTTTAGAGAATTTATGGGAATAACAATTTTTCAAAAGGGTTATAAAATGTATGTTAAAGGGGAAGGTGCAGGCACATAAAATGTCATTTTGAAGAGCATGTTAATAATTTAACATTGTTTTGTAAAACTGTGTATCCCTTTAATCTTGCTTGATATATAGTGAATGCTGAATGTATTATATTATATATATAATATATTTGTTGTTGTTGGCTTTGTTGGCTTTGTGCTGTCCCTTGTTCATTGCTTTTTTTTTCTAATTATGTAATGATGTTAAAGGGCATGCTTAGACAACGGACAGTGGGTAAGGCATCATATTGTGTTTGAAGTGTAACACTGAATGGATCAAACATATGCTGGGAAAGTATGTTATGCATTGAAGTGATGTATTCTTAAAAAAAAAAAGCATAAGTTTTTCAAGGCTCATTGAAGAAATTTGAAAATATTGTGACAATGCAGTAAATGACTTTGGTCAAAGTTAAACTATTGTCTAGCAGGATTTATAACTGTTCATTCTTTTTCAAAATGTAATGCGTTATATAAGAATTAATTATCATTATTATTATTGTTATTAAAATAATAAATATCATGTAACTTGTGTAATCTGTAGATCTTATATATATATATCTGTGTTCAATGCATGTCGTGATATTGAGTCATTGTTTTTGCAGTATATTGCCTTGTTTCTTGTGTACGTGTGTGTGTGTTTATTTGTTGGTGTTCTGTTGTTGTTGTTTCTTTTTGCAAGTATTTATAGAGCATGTGCTAATTGCTCAGAGTACTGCCTTTTATAGATTAAAAGATTTTCATTTACATTAGGCCAAACAAACTTTCTTAGCTTTTAAAAACATTATGGCAGTGGAATACAGATAACAAATTCATTACTTAACTTTTCTGCTGTTGACATGAATCTATAAATCATTATTTTCCATGAAATTATACGTGATACTATGGAAACTCTGTGAAGGTTTCTATTTTCAATCTTGACTCATTTTGGGTAATGAAACGTAACATTTCGTCCCTCCAACCCATATAATTCACAGTCCTGACATTGGGCATAAATAAAACAGAAAACCAGAACAAGTTTGCTTTCCACCCACCAACTTCAATGGCCAAGGGAACGACCACTCCCTGTATGGGTGAAAACCTTGGTCCCCTCAAGTACCCCTGAGGGTATGTCCTGGAAGCCTTACACCTCTTCCTTGATTCAATTGTGGTAAATATGATAGGATTTTGATTGTTACATTCTCAACCTGTTCGTGGAATGGCTGAAATACTTTATATGTAACCTTATACTTGATACAGACCTAGTTTTGCCCACACTTGAGAATAACACTTAAAACAGCTTGGTAATGATCATTACTATTTCATTTACTGCAGAATATTTTAATCGCATTATTTGGGTTTTTCACTATATTTCCATCTCGGCTTTCGTAGACCTTTCTTTTAACTCTCACCTACAGTTCAAACTTTACATCAATGTTACTTTTAACTGTTTTTCTGTATAATATTACTGTTGACAGAATTGATAGCGACAAATTTGCTACAGCCAAATTTAATTGTTGATTTTTAAGTAGTGTTTGTCTAAGTTTAGACCAGACTTTAAACTAAATTGAAAATGCAATTATACGTAGAGGGGATGGGGAAGGAGAGGGGAGGGGGAAGGAGGGGTAATTTAACTGATGTAAATTATGCACTATAAGACTGATGTGTGCAATAGGTGTGTAGTTTTCTACTTAGTGCAGTCTTGAAGTTATTAATATTAGAAATCAGTTTGTGCTTAGGTTGGCAAGCCTTTCCATTTTGCTGAGGTGAAAAGTATATCACTGAAGTCTTCCAATCAGAACGTAATCTTTGCCAACCGTAATGTTTGTACCATCGTCCTATATTAGGTTATCACACACTGCTACGTCTAGTCACAAACAAATCCAACTCCTTACACCATCTTCGTAGAATCTGCCAGAAGTGATCAAAACTGGCAAATTCTCTGGTGGATTCAAAACAGAGACCTTTTGTTTGTATCATTCTCATCCATCCCAAAAATGAGAACAAAGATGTAGAACAAATAATTGCTTTGGTGTATAAATTTTGTTTGGGATATCATGTGCTGAATTACGCAGGACCTCACCTATACGTTGACTATTTACTGCAACTGTAAATGTCTCATGACAGTTCCCTGGCATCAGGGTCCTGACTCATGGTTATACTTCAAACCTTGACAGCCATCCTTCAACAGACCACCTGAATCCTTACAGAATTTATTAACCTTGATTAAAGTAGAGTAAGAATTTAGAACATTCATGAACCCTTGAGGCAGGGTCACATTAATGACTTAGATTCTTTGCTGATGATTTACTCTTGGTTCAGTGAACCTTACTGTTTTGATACCAGCTTGATTTGGTTTGTGTATCCTCTTAGTGTAGTGCATGTCTGTACAGGTATGGACTGATTACATATTATACCTCTCTACATTGGATGTGATTTGTAATTATATATGTTCTGATGGTTTCTACTCTTAATTCACTGAACAATTCTCACTCAGTGCTTTTATACCAGCTTGAGTTGTGTATTATCTCAGTGTAGTGCATATCTGCTTGAATGATAACATTTTCCATCTATATTAGATGTCACTTTATGTCAAGTTTATTTTATATAAACTTATCCTTTTATCCCTGCATTTGTATCTGTGTGTACTGATCAGGTTTTTTACAGAATGAAAGATCAATGTTCATTTAATCTCCTTATAACCTTCATTTGATCTGAATAAAATTAATTTCCCTGCCAACATTCTGCCTAGGTCTCTGAAAGTATTCCTCCCAAGTCCCATCCCCTGAAAGATTAAAGAAAAAATAGTATTTTATCAACCATATTGAACTCAAGCTATACACAACATATATATGTTATTTGATGTGTTGTCTGTTGATATATACATCAGTTTAGTTGATTCAGTGTTTAATATCTGTTAGATGTTTATAGACTGTTACTTTATTGATTGTAGTATGTGTGTTCTCTGTTGTAATTCTGAGATGTTTGAAATTGACGCTTTCTCGTTTTGGATGTTTACATAGTATAAGTTGATGTACATGCCTTATGGGAGGAAAATAAATAGCTACCAATCAAACACAATATGAAGCTACATGAAAAGCACAGTTCAAAGATATGTGTGGTCTTACATTTCATTGGAAGTTCACCAGGCTTTAGATATGGCTACTGACATGGTAGTATAAAAGGCTGCATACAAACGGCATACCAATGTAAACTGCTTGTTTGCCAGAGTTTCAAAATCATATGATTGTGTCATCTCAAGATGGTTATAAATATGACATGTTGAAGATTCCACTATGGTTTAGTAACTTAGTGGATGGCCTAGCTGCTACATATTTCACAAACATCACACCCTCCCCCCCCCACCCCCTTCTTCCCCATCCCCTTCCACTTTTGCATCTCCATGTGGTTTTCCTTGCTGTATTATTCCACTCATAAACCAATGACTCAACTATTCCTCTATTCATAGTCACCTTTAAGGAAGAGAGAGATAAAACCCAGACAGTTTGACAGTCTCGATAAGAACCATTTTCTCTCTGTCCACAGTATGGTGCTAGAGAGTATGAGGCATGAACTGTGTATGCCAGAGGAGCTCACAGAGGAGGACCAGTGGGTGCCAACGGTATTTCCACTGATCGTCCTCGTCGCCATCGTCATCATCCGCAGGCTTCTCTTCCAGTGGTTGCTGTCTTCCTGGAGCTGGTTCCACCAACTGATCAAAAACAGCTATAAAAACAAGTCCGAATTACTCATGTGCCATCTTCCTGTTTTCTACTCTTGTTTTTTGTTTTTTTCCAGCTCTTGTGAAAGTTTGCTCTCAGGTGCATTTCTGGCCTGCTTGAATAACAGGGAAGTGTGATCAGAGCTAAACACTTGAAACATGACATTGATTGTGGGTGCCTCTGGTTCTCTTTATATATGTTTAACATGAAGGTATAAGTTCCCCAGTTGACACCTACATATTGGGTGAATGGTTCTTGTTCTCTTAATATGTTTAACATGGAGGTAGTATAGGGCCCCCAGTTGACACCTATCTTACATATCTAAATGTAAAAGAATTCACATGTTTTTTTTGAGTCAGAGCTTGAAAGTTGCACGAGTGTCTGTGGTTCTCCTAAGTACTTAATACTAGGGTCCGAAACATTAGTGTTCACTTTCAAGAGCCTTTGGAAAAATGTTTTGCATTGCTACAAATATTTAAAAAAACAATGCTATTTTACATCATTTTATGGCAATTATCAAGTGATAGAAAATTTTGAATTTAGAAGAGTAAAATAGCATTTTATTCCTGCCATCATGTTTGTATGAAATTTTAAACAGAAAAATCTTACAAAACTATACAGACAGTGAGTTCATGTAAGCAAGAAATCAGTTTGAGGAGTAATCAAGAGCTGTAGACAATTAATTAACTTTCTTTCAAAAAAATCGGCTTGTTTCTCTTCCCTGCCTGATTTGCCAGCAACAGTGCTTTTCCTGTAAGCTGACATGTGTTTGTCAGAAAGTTTGGTGAACAATTACACCCTCCCTTCACCACCCCCCCCCCACCCCTTGCTTGAAACAACACTTTATGTTTTTATTATCATTCCTTGTCTAATAATTTATACCTAAAAGATCTGATAGTCTTAATCCCAGTTGTACTCCTTTCATCATGCTCACAGTCACTATGGCAACAGTCAGTGTATATAATAATACAGATCTATTTTGATATCTGTGTGAAATAATGACATTGTGATAGGCAGTGTCAACAGTGGTGGTGGCTCAGGTCTTTTTTAATTTTGACTTAAATTCCAATCTATCCCCCTAGCCTGCCAAAGTATTGTTTCATCCATATCTAACTGGCTTGTCATTAGCCAAGCATTTCTAACATTACCAGGGATGGCAGTGACCTTTTCAACTTTGGTAAATAGCATCAGGTCAAGGGTCAATATCAAGCAGGGACTATTAAGTCATCTTTAATGAAAGTGAACCACAGACATACAGTGAACTAGAAACACCATGTTTTTCATCCTGTTAGGTGAGGGATACCATGACTGACTATGCATGTAATCTGAAGAAGTTGCCAATAATAATGGTAAAATGTGCCATTTCTGGGTTTTGTCAAAATATGTGACAAAGTGTGTTGGTTTGGCAATATACCTTTAAGCATAGTATGGGGTCAAGATTCTTAAACTTGATTTTACCATCTTCATCATGGCCCATTGACAATTTTGTAATTGAATTAAGAGGAAAAAATTTCAGTTCAACTGATATTTGTCTGCAGGGTAAAACTATTTAAAGAAATAGGAAAGCTTTTCTCCGAATCATAAACATTTCAGAAAAAAGAGAGAAATTATCGATGAAGAGATATCTCAGATGCTTACCATGAGGATAGGTAATACTTTGGGGGAGGGAGGGGGAGGGGGGCTATGTGAGGAAGTTAGGGATAATGCTATATCAAAATGTTGATTGCAGATTGGTTCAGGCAGCTTTGATGTGTACTGTATAATAGAATGTTATTTTTCTGCTATCCCTTTATTGTATACACAACGTCGTGCTCAAATGTTGTCTTGTGGAATATCTGCTAGCATCTTTAGCTTTAATAGTGAGTATTCCTTTGCCTACTTGTTAATCAATGTTCATAATTTCCAGTAAGACATAATTACAGTGAACTTTCATCATCAAATTTATTTCAATAGTTTGTTTTCTGTTGATTTTACTATCTGATTTGTAACTGCAGGTGAGTCACATGACTTACCCTGTTGCTAGGGTGGGAGATACTTGCAGGTTTTAATTTTAATGGTTTTTGATCTCAAAGTGATATTGCCTGAAATGCCTGTCAGGTGAACTGCATCATGGGAAATGCTTTTAAATGGCAGGATGCATCCTTATTTTCTCGAATCATTTAACGTTTGCATAGCATCCAACATAGCTGATCATGTTCACACTTTTATTGCATAATGATTGCAACATTGTTTTATCACAAAGCTTAGTGCTTTGGCATGTTTGATTTTCTGTGAAAGAATTTTTTTTTGTGGAAAAATGTCTATTTCATTTCTTTGCTTTATTATCTGATATAAACCTTCAGAAATGTTGTATAAGTTAGTGAGAACATTGCAAGAAGAAAACAAACAAACATGCAATAGACTGGTACAGTAGTTTGCCTAACAATTTAACAGTATGACATTTAGGGTCCTAAGCTCTGCTCATGTTAATTTCAATGTATGTTGACTTGCTTTTGGCTTTATGTGTAACAAAAAGATAATTGGTGAAAATGTGTCTTACTTTTATTATTAAATAGCATGTCAGTGAAAAATTATGGTTTTTATTTTTGTTTCATTTTTTGGGAGCTGGAGATTAACTAGATTTCTTTGTTTTGTTTGCTTTCAGTACATGTGCCTTTTAACATTAATTTATGTTTGTTTTATGTTTTAATTTAAATTGTTGCCTAGTGTTATGTTGATGCAGGCGCATCATACATGAAATGCAAAGGTCAGTAAAAATACTTAAGGTTTCTTGAAGATAAAATATTAACCTACTCCACAAAATTATAATCAGAGATGAAAACTATGCTCTCTGTTAACGCCACTCTTACTTTTGCTAGTATTATTAATGATGTTAATTTCATACATTTTCTTCCTGTAAGCCTCACATGTCAGTTTTAACTGATAATCACGCAAATTTAGTTTGTTCGTTTTATGTACATCAGTACATGGACCAATTTTCAGCTAGTGAAAACAAGTCCCTCTGTTACTCGGAGGTCAGATGTTGTTCCTCGTAGTAGAACCTTGGTCAAGTAGATTGACCAGAATGCAGTTTACTAACTTGCTAGCCGGTGTAGGACAATCACATCCATTTCACTTTCCCCTTTCTTATTTTCCCTTCCTTTGTTTGACCTTTGACATACAGACGTTCCTCTCTTTTTATCGCTTCTTGCTTGTTTAACACGTAATCTGTCGTGAATACTGAAGTAAATTGCAGTGGAACAACAGTGAACAAAGCAATTAATTTCCATAGATGGTTATATTGCCATTACTCTATCATCTTGTGTAGTATTGAGGAGGCCCTTCTCAAAATTATTTAAACTTTGGAAAGTTTATCAATTCATTTTGTTAGAGAGATTATCAAATTCCTTTTTAGTAGCTTTAACCTGTTGAAAATACCTTGCATTCCTTAATAATTATCAGTCATAACTCATGAATAGTCATTTATTCACATTTTGTTTGTTTTCCTTCATTTATTAGAGCTTAGTCAGTTTCAACTTGGCACACCAAAGCCTGTCATTTCTTCTTCTATAAATCTAATTAATGTTAAAATCAACCGTATTTTTTAATGTTAAAATCAACCGTATTTTTTTCTTTTTGTTCCATTAATAATAGAGTAATCTAGTTTCCAACATGTCAAATCAAGGCCTTAACATCCTTTTTTGCAGTTGCTCTATCAGAATATTTAGCAGATCATTTTTAGCATATTTTATTGTCTTTATGTTCACCGCCAAAGTTTTTAGCATCTTATTAGAATGTGACGTTTTTGAGTCGTTTTAATGCCATTTATTTTCTCTGCTTTTAATGAAATCCCTCTTAGCCGTTTCGTCCCAAAGCACGTTTAGTTTGAGCTATGTAATTGTTACCTTTAAAAACAATGAAATAGTGATAAGAAGTTGCAACCAAACTCTTGTCAATTTGAAAACCTATCATCAATTTACATTCATGAACTAACATTTTGTTGTTGTCTAGTCTTAAGATTGTCTATTATCAATATTCTAATTTTTAAACATGTTTTATGGAGCAGTTGTTCAGCAAGCAGTGACTAGCATCATATTCCATAATCATCTCAGACTAAAAATTGTATCATCAATATGCAGTCAGTTTTATCCACCACCAGGAACTAATGGGTGGTCAGGTCTGACAACAGGGGGAGGGAGCAGGGGGATTCAGTCCCAGGGCCCAGGGACAACTAGGGAGCCATTGAAAGATGGGATAAAGAATAAAGTATTCTCAAACTGATAGTATACCTTCATTCAGGAAAAATCACAGACTTTGAAAATGGGCCCTGTGATGTCATTTTGTAACTATATGATCAATTTGCAATCTGCAACCAAATTATATGTAAATGATGGATGGGTTATTCCAGTAACTGTCATCATGCAAACAGAGTATTGTTTTGAATGATCGGAATCAGATCAAAGGTGTTTATTGTCAAAATAGCCCACTTATGATTTTGGAAGAATTCAATTGTAGCAAATGGGTACATCTGAAATGTTAAAGAGGATGGACTCACACAGAAAATTTTACATTTTCTGTTCCTTTCATGTTCATATTTTATCTGTATACTGTTTGTAGTCATCAATACCTGACAGTTGTTTTTGTTTCTTCCCAGTATTTTTATTTCTTCATGTACATTTTGTCCAGAATTATATATGAATATTAATAGATGTGAATGATATAATCTGTATTTAATAAACTTACATGTATGAGTAAATGTTAAAAGCAGAGTAGAAGAGAAAGTGAAATGTGTTATGTGATCTAGGGAAAGGATGGGTCACCATGCACATGGACTCCCTCCAGCTCCATTCCCACCCATCCCATCCCATTCCACCCCATCACCCTCCCACCCCACCCCCTTCCACCCCAACATGATTGAAAGGTCTCTTCATAAGTTCTGCTAAACACGACCTAAGGATTACTTTTACAGTTTGAAATTAAAACATTTGCTGTTTCTCTGGCAATCCGCAAAACGTATAAAATGGTTCATCAAACAATTCTAGCAGAATATTCCTCGATTGGAGAATATTAGTAACAATTTGTACAAATCTTAATATTTCTGGATTGGATAATATATTCCACATTTGTAATACTTTTTAATCTAAACATGTTGAAAAACAAGATGACTGGAAAATCATTTTAGCTTAAAGTGCTATCATTTAGTATATCGTTAGGTACATTCATATTCGCAAAGTTTGTTGATATTGATATTTCAATTTATTGGCAAAACTAAGAAGAAAAGGAAGATGATTTTAATTATATCTCATGTTTTATATCCTTTTATTTATTGAAATTGGTCATCGTTGGTCAGATGCCATATTTCATGTATTGCATTGAAAATGTGTGCGTTGTGTTTATTTATGCCTACCCAGACATTGAATACATGGCGCAGTTCGTTTCGATTTAAGATGTGTCATGCTCAAGCATTTTCCCGGCATTATTGAAGAAAATGGGCAGCCATTTTGGTGAAAACTTGGCAGCTATTTTGGTGGAATGAGTTCTTATTATTAACAAGGTATTCTCCTTTTGACCTTTGTCAGTGGTGTTGATAACAGTAAGCTCCGCCTACTTCGATAAAGTGATGTCCCATTGGCTTGTTTAAAGATTGATGTGTAAAGTGATTTGAATATTATACAATTGAATGTCGGTATTGATGAGTAAAGTTGAGGGCGCTTGTCAGTTTTTTTTTCTTTTTCTGTTAACTTGTATCATATATATAGGTGAATCTTATGTACTTATTGTGATCAAATTGCTATACTGTTTGATTACCAACAAAGATATCTTTAAAGAAAATATATTTGTGTTAATTTCTAATTTATCCTGTGATTCTTCGTACCTTTCGATGTGAAAACAGAACTGTCTCCATTTACGGTGTCTAAAGTTTCATTTAATAGTATTCCCTAGAATTACCTCATATAGTGGATTTTTAAAAATTAGTTTTAAATTATATTTATGCCTTATATGCCTTTTAATGACATTGTACCAGACCAAATTTACGGGTACAAGATCTTTTAAATAGCTGCTCTCTGCATGGCATTGGAATCATAGGGATAGGGTGTGGATATGATGGGCAGGCATATTGTTGTTACATCCAATGTACAGGTATATCAAAAGAAATTAATGTGGACTGAACAATTGACACTTGTGTTTTGCTTAGGCTGTTAGTTTAGTTCAATTTGTCATATTTCTGGTCTCGATACAAAGGTCAACAGGTTCGTTCAGGGGTTGTCAGTATAGAGTGTGAAAGCCATTGACGAGCGTTAAAAAGAACAAACAATTGATGGATTGCCGCATCACGATAAACATTGTAAAACAAGCACTTTGATTAGGTAAATACCTGTACAGTACGTGACTTTCGGCCGGCCTATCGAATAGGTGTTTTATATATGGACGAGCTTCACAGACCCGGACTGCGTGTATTAATTCACACAGTAATATGTCTACACCTCGGTACTGCCTGGAGTACAGAACACATGTTGATATATGCAGTAGCATAGTTCGCGGACGGGAGATGTGGGTGGGGCGGGGGGGGGGGGGGGTACGTGGGGACTGACTATGCACGAGTTGAAATGAATGTAATGTGGGATAAAGAATCTGGCTCAGCCCCTGGAACTCACTGTGGTATATAAAGACCAAGAATCGGCCTATACTGCTTGCTGAATAAAGTTTATATTTTTATCTTTATTTCATTTACTTCAGTTATAATTTTCTCTCATAGACAAATATCACCCGTCGTGTTTCTCCGTCAAGCTTGTCGCTTGCCTAGACGGCAGCCGACGCCGTGTAGTAGAAAGGAATGAAGTTGTAAAGGTCAGCGGGAACAGACGCACTATATCATGTCGAGTTGGTTGCAATCTTAAACATGCATATTGCGCGGCGGTCTGACGAACATTGACAAATTACTATAGGAAACATTTACCTAATTCCATCGGCTTGCTCTTCGTTTTTTGTCAAAGCCTTCTCCCCTCCCCTCCCCTCCCAAATTTCTGCATTGCACTCAAAGGTGGTTGACTCGTTAATTAGGGGTTAGCGAAAAGGTTTTATCCTCGTTGATCGCTTGGTAAGATTGAAGGGTATACCTATATCCAATAATGAGTGAATGGTTCATGGCTTTGTTAAAGTGACAAAGTTACAACATAAAACAAAGCTTTAAGAAATTGCACAAATGCACTCTCCGCGGTATTAGCTATTATTATGTATCGCGACCCCCTCCCCGATTCCCACGCGCGCTTTTGTTTTATTTATTTTTGGAAACTTTCGAAAAATGAGGCAAAATGAAGCGCTATATACGTAAAACTGAAAAGATGTGAAAATATTGTGTACGAATTCTGAGTCCGAGTCCGATATGTTTATCGATATTCGGTAGGCTACCTTGTATAATCCTTTGCACAGTTTTGTGATATATCATATGTCATCAATCCGTATCTTACTACTAAACCGCAAGTCGAAAAAACTTGGCGAAATATTTTAACTGGAAACATTTTATTTACATGACATACGTAACCTGTCAATCGTTTCGTAGTATCAGTCGCGACTTAACGTTGCCAAACTGAAACCACGGGAACGAACGGTTACCGAGAATGGTTGCCTCCAGAGGATACGACATGCATGGAAGGCCAATACTTAACCGCTTAGCAGGCTACTGTACTTCATTGTCCCTTCATCGGCGTCTAGTCTCCTGAATGGTCTGCAGATAAGAGCCTGACAAACTTGATACAGGAGTTTGCATGCGTGGACCCAAACATACTTATTTTATAAACGCTCTCAGAGCAGCAAAACTGAGATCCGTGTACAAAAATGGCTTCCCATGTCAACAATATAACTGGAACCAATCAATGGCTCGGTTAGGGGATGTGTCCTCCTCAACCAACCCCCCCCCCCCCGCTCTCTCTGTCTATCTGTCAGTCAGGGTCTGTTATGCCTTTCCTTTGCCATTTCCGATACCCTTCCCCGCTCCGTATTATCTCATTCTTTACACCATGCTGTCGTATAGAATCACCATATGAAACAGAACCGAATTGATCACCTGTAGTCCTTCCCGTCAAAGGCTCTTATGATGTCATCAAATATTTACCCCAATCCTTGGCATCCCTGCCTCAAGTACCGGCTTATTCCAGCTAATTCCCCGTTCTGCTGATAATGTTTGAATGAAAATTTTCTAGGGTTAGTAAGAATTATAACTCTTGATGTTTCATTCAAACATCAATGTGATCACATCTCATGCGAGATAAGCTCGCCACTTGTACCAATTACATCAAGCGAACAATTAACTCTCGATTCACTGTACCACAATGTGAAGCTGCAACCCAATCAGGGCCCACGGTTACATTGAAGAACACCGCTATAGAAACACGATACGCATGTATACTTAACCTATTACCAATGCCCGTGCCCTGTCTAAATTCTTTGTCAACTATATTTGGATGTCACATTTTGATGGAAAGGTAAATTTCGGAGGCTGTCTGTTCAAATATTCATAAGGTTTCATCGGAACCTCGAACACGTGGGTTTTTAAACCGAACCCTCTTTTAAGCTGTCTGATCTTGTTAAAAACAGAATCGGCCATAACATTGAGCAATCAGTCAGTTGTTGTCAATCGCAAACAAATTCAGTTGGAACTTGCCGAGAGGAATGGGAAGCTTAATATAAGGTCATGTGTGTGTATGCAAATTTGTTATAATATATAATATTTCAAACTTACTTTGGAGTACGTATTTGAGGAATGCTGTTGATTGTTACTACTTTGTTAACTCACTGAACTGTATTGGATATTTTTGGCCGGTATTTAGATCAATCTGTACAAGCGATTAAGATTGTGTATCTTCTCTCTGACGGACTCACAGCGACAATAATTTTATGCGGACTATTTTATGTAGGACTACAAATTGTGAATAACATTCTTCTCGGAGGGAGACACGTTAACTTATTTACCGTGATGATGTTGTGAAAATACTCATCTCAAGAACTAACTGGCAGAAAAGATATTGTTTCCTGGACACCTGAAAAGACATCCATGAACTGTCGGAATTAATTTTCTAGATTTCATATTTTCTTCACACGGATTTCTGTGTGATATTGATGACAGAAACATTTGAAAGTGACGTGAAATTGCTGACTTCTGCTGTGTTTATTGGTTTCGTGGATTTTCATGGGAGGTCAATGTGTTAGTAAAGAACACACCGACAAGTATACGACCAGACAAGAATGTTATGTCCGATAAAGATATTTTCTCTACCTCCTCTCCCGTTATCTTTATAGTTAGAACACAATGACAATAGTGCATTTCATGTGAGATCAAAGCAAGACTGTGTTGAAGCTATATAGGATCATCTCTGTATGGTACGGAGTATTGGTATACGGAGTCATATCGTGAAGTCAAGTCTGTAGCTGTTTGGATGATAATTCTCTTCAGTGATATATCTTTGGGACTTATTTCTGGGATTTATTAGGTAAGTACCACATATACTTAATTAGGCCTTTCGTCATAACACCATAACCCTATCGATCGTTGCTTAAAAGGTGCAGTTATTCCATATAAGATGTAAGTAGGATATGATGTACCGTTTGAGTCTATACTCACGTTCGGGATGCGTACTTGATGAACCTCGTGAACATTTTGTTTATTCTTTAAGGTGGTGGGATATTGTAGAACCGTATTGTGTTGTATTTGAGTTGTTGTCGTTGTGATTTTTGTCGTGGTGGTTGTAGGTAATTAAATAGTTGAAGTTATGAGGAAGGCTTGCTTTGAGTAATGGACTCGGCTAGTTACATAAGCGACATACAGTGAGCACCACCGGAATACAAATTGGCATGAATATAGTAGAAGGCCGAGGGTTGACCAAATATAGAACAGTACACACCCAATTAATTTTGGCAACGGATCGTGAGAGGGCCCTGTAACACACACCCCCCCCCCCCTCCATCGCCTCCTCAGTCTCATCCTACGAACATGTGTACAACCTTAAAACATTATGCTATGTGCTTCCCGACATAGAACAGTGCAACAAGAGCCCCCCAAAATTACGTATCTTTACCCCCCTCACCCCACCCCACCCACCCACCAACTTCCATTTTTTGTATCTCGTCAAGTTTAATGTGTGAAGATATGTATTTGAATAGTTGATCGGGCACTGTTGTTTCTGTATCAGTTGGGGAAATCCCCTCTTAACAACGAGCGCGCCTGTATAAGAGAGGTATATTGATCATCACTAGCAACAGTTTTAATTTGTTAACTGTATAAGTATACTTAGATCCACTGAGGACAATATGTCTTGCAATTATACACAGAAAGACAGACATGTTGGGCCCGATCCAGCAGGTGTGGGGGTGTGCAACCCCCTTTCAAGTTCACAAAAATTCAAAACAGTTATTAACACAATCTAGCGTTTAGACACAGGGAATGATTTTCCTAGACCCCCTACACGGAGAGAGTCGGTCTTAAATATCCCAGGGCTGTTCCCCTCCTTTATAGAATAGTAGATCCTTTCCTGGTATCGGTTTGATAATACACATACATTTCACCGAAAGGTACATACTGACCCCACCCCCCCCCTTTCCCCGGGAAATCCTCGTGCACCATGATTATCGGCTAACTTCAGCAAGTAACTGTTTATTTTTTAGTATAATGTTAGCACCAATTGTTGGGTATATGAAATATTTTATTCAAACCATGCCCCACCACCATTAATTGAAGCAGGTAATGGCAAAAGGCACAAAAATCAAGTAAAATGATTCGTCAGTGTTTTGTAGAAGTGCTAACATTCAGGTGACACATAGAGAGCTCAGTGGGGGGTCATAATGAAATGGAAATCCCAATTTTGGAGAAATAATTCTACATGCCACTCTGCCTTTAGCCAGAGACAAGAGATGAGTTTCTCTACAGGGGGTCGTCACCGCGTACACCATCTGCCAATCACGATAAGTTGTCTCCTGGCCAAAATACATGTGTGTTAAATGATTTCGTCTTTCTGATTAAAACTGTCTATTCTCCTTTCCTTATTAAATCATGCTGTTGTTTTTTAAGAAAAGTTCCCCTCTTTGGGATAGTGGGGTATGTCTGAGGGACAAGACGTGTTCAAGTTAACCCCCCCCCCTTCCACCCACCGACTCGCATTAATTCGAGCCTTCAAAAGTAAGTTATTTTCATTACATTAATGTTCTCTCCCACGAATTGCTTCCAGAAACATAGAAGATTAAATTACCAAAATGTAGAAATAAAAATGGAAGAAAAGAAATATCCTACATTTAGACCAATTACGGAGACAAAATTTTGACATACGAAACTATTTTAAACCTTTATGTGGCGTATATGTAAAAGGGTGGGATGGGGGTTGTTGTTCGATATTAACTTTGTAGGTTCATTTTGGTGAAGAAAATTAAATTAAAAACTGGTTGACAATGTGGAATTTAGAGAGCTTTATAATCTCTCACTTCGTCAAATTGAACCTGATTTATTTTGGCAATTAAAGCGTTTTATTTGATCGAAATCAATTCATTAATTTCGATTAATCGAACAAATGCGTTTTGTCGTATCACTTGATCTAACTAAAGATAATTCTAGGTCAGTGTCAAAAAACGTGGCGGACATTGTGATTTTATGTCTATATACCTCGCGTTAAAAAACAACTTTTTATGCAATTTCGTCATAATAATTAATATTCTAATTGATCAGTGGATATGACAGACATCACCAATAATATGTAAATTAAAATTATATAAAAGATTTGATTTGACCCGGCCTTTAAATTATTCAAACATATAGACATTGGTTCCCTGTGCAATATAACTATTCCAGTAGCGCAACCCTTGGCGTAATAATACCTTGCCTTTTCCGCCCTAAACTCGAGAAATTATAGCATCTGTTGGTTAAGTTGGCTTATGGTCAAGGGCGTACTTATATACAACATCATGCGGAAGTTGTGGGGGAGCAGGGAGGGGGGCGGGCAGGGTGTATCGATTCCGCTCCCCACTAGCTTAGCTGATACCGACTGAATGACTTGACAAGCAAGGTTTCGACGTAAGGGGAAAACAAAAGTGTGGGGGGGGGGGGGGCACACGCCCTTCCCAAATAATTCCTGATTGCGCCATTAGTCACCTCTTTTCATTGTTTTAGTAATTTCTACACAATGCCTCTCTTTGCTAATGTTAGTTACAATATAGTTGTCATATAGACATGCGTACAGGACTACACGACTATATACATAGCAATGTTTATATACCAACACGTGAGTATAGATCCTTTTGAACAACGAACCACACAAAACGACATCCCTAAATACAAATAATATTAAATATATATAGATGCATGTGGTGTCCATTACTATTTCCCCGAGAGCTGTGCTTGTGTAGTCATTTCAAGTTATCTCTGCGTGAATTTCCGGCTAGGATTTCAATATGGCGACCCCACAATGTTTGTTTTACAAATGATCCACTCAAATTCAAAACATCTTGTATAAATTTCAGAATTATCCCTCTTTTTGTTTAATAACGTGGCAGCAATTTTATGTCAAGATCAATTGAAGTGTCCTTCCTACTTACTTACGTACTTACTTACTAAGGGGAGCCATCTGCTTCACTTGTACTTTTTGGGGTTGTCAAGGATGCACTATAGGTGTGTAATATTTTCAAGGTTTGAGACCCTCTGTCCAGTGTGGACCAGATGAGGTCACTCACCCTGGCTGTAGGTCAAGATTATCTAGAATCGGGGAGCTGACTTTCCTTTATTAGGTTGGACATGAAATCAGGTTTTTGTTGATTTTATCGACATTTTAATTACAAGCTTCTTGAGGGTTCTTTGAAATAATAACACCGAATAGCATGCACTTGTATCGTAAGATATGTATAGGTGGCATGAAACTGAAGTTTAAGTATATCGGTCAATAAACTGGATGTTACACTTCAGTAGTTACCCTTAAAGGATCAATGAAGACCTCTTCCCACATTCTGACGCCGGAAAAATAACTTATTTAAATAATTTCAAAGACTTTTTCTAATGAGTTTGTGGTCCATTTCAACAATGCAGTTATGCTGGTTTCGACCACTTTTACGCTACACAAAACGGTGCCGAAAGGGCATTTCCTGTCAATGTCGTTTCAGACATGACGAGAGATGCTGGGGGAGGGGATGAGGAGGAAACAGCCCCGGGCCCAGGGTCACTTTGAATATGGGGGGGGCAGGAAAATATGGAATAATTGAAGCGTACAGAAATATAGCAGTTGACTTATTTTTTACGTACACGGGCCCGGTCTATCACTCGACACTTCTGAGCAGGTTATAGTGATGGGATCAAGTAACATTACTTCTTTTTTCGCGTTTCTTATAATAGCCAGGGATACTCAACAATGTTAGGCATATAGTCCGCCAGTATGTAGATGTACCGTACACATAATAGGGCAAGTGCTCACCAGAGAAACTGCAGGCTTAGTAAATCAGACGTTTCATCTTGAAAACAGAAACAACTGATGAATGAGTACAAGGGATGAAGAATGCACGATGTATATAGGCGTATAATTCTTTCGAGACAGCATCTCAAGAGACGCGTTAAGTTCCCGGGCACCTGTCGAAGAATAATTTGGACAAACTTGACCCCAGAGAACTTCGAATAAAGTTGGTAAGCTCAAGGTCAGATTGTGACATTTATCGTATATATTTAGATGTTTTGAAGATACTTAATTCAATATTAAAGGGTTGTCATAAAAGTGGAGGGAGTCGGTCGAGATTTGGGTGGGGAAGGTAGGGGTGGTTCACCATGCAGTAACCCTTCACATATCCAGCTGGACATACTTCAGAGAGTTGGATCTGGGTCAATCAGAGACGGACAATCATGACTCATGTACATGGATGCGCGTTCAGTCTGTTTCGTTAAACCGATTCTCTCCCATGGGATTCACATAAGGATTGTATGTGTGTATGCTGTACTGTAAATAATTAGCTAGATGATCTTTAAGCTGGTCATTTTACCTCGAGATTCATTCTTCCTAACCCTTTCAGTTATTGGGCTTCCATAACCCTACCCCGTGTGACGGGAAACCTTTGAAGTGCCGGCTAAATGACAAAATCAATGTATTTAATAGACATCCATGATACATGCAATAACCTAATTAGCGTTAGGGAGTTGAAAACCATTCAATATACCATAGTAACTCGGTTTGCAACACGTTTTGTGTTTATAGCTAAGGTAGCCGGTATCAATAGCAGCTGTTAAAAAAAGGAAAAATGGTTAACAATGGTATTGATGGCTTTTAAAAGAAAGGTATGTGGTTCATTAGAAGCATAAATCGAGCTTATAGTTTATCTCGAGATTCCTTTCCTTTAACCTATGTACTTAATGTGAATATGCGAGGAAGGTTTTTGTCCTCAAGGAAAGGTTGTATACAATCGAATACAATTAATAGTTTCTACATAACATGACGTCATAAAGTATTAGCTTGCTCGATCCATTTCATAAGCTGTTCTATACTTTATAACGTTTATTTAATTTAAGTCACCGTACTGTACATATGACAGGGCCATGTAGACCAGGCCCGGGATAGTTGTCATCCGGCCACTTTCTATAAGTCTTCAAGTTTCCTTAACGATTTTTTCTTAAAATTTTTCTTAAAATGATAATAAATTCTTTATTCCATGTTTCACACTACCCCTCCCCCTCCCTCCCTCCCGCTGGTTTCGGTGCTGCATCTCCTCTCCTCTCCACTCCACTTTACGTCAGGTTTGATCAAGAAAGATGCTCTCATGATTATTTTTGTCTCGATTGATATATGTATATATATATATATATATATATATATATATATATATATATATATATATATATATATATATATATACATAGCGGGAGGCCCGTGGTTCGAATCCCGGTGGAGGCTGAAAGTTTTTTCACTGTTCTTGATTTTCCAACTCATTACGATTTTCATTTATATATATATATATATATATATATATATATATAAGAAAGATGCTCTCATGATTATTTTTGTCTCGATTGATATATATATATATATATATATATATATATATATATATATATATATATATATATATATATATATATATATATATATATATGTATATATATATATATATATATATATATTTCTATGATGAGCTCACGATTTGTTTCAGCTAAATGAATAGTTCAAGAGAATGATATTATAAGTTGGGGGAATTTGTAAGCTGGTGCAGGGTTACAAGTCATGTGCCCTTTTGTTAGCTCTCCAAGCTAAAGTTAAAGGCGATCCCTTTGTAATAACTAAAACTTCCTTTGTAGGTCAGGGATGTTCGGCCGTGTTTCGTACATTTAGCTGGTACTGTTGTTGAACATCCTTAAGCAGTTTCCCTTTTTATCTTAAAGCAGCTTTAAATTAAGAATATACTTTAATTGTATAGCCCAAAGTGAAATCCAATCAAAAAGTAGTGAAGAAGGTGTAGTGAAGAAAGGGTCGAAAATTTACAATATTTGAAATTGCTTGTTTTTATACTAATAAGAAAAGTGTCCGGCTGACGAAATGTTGAAGATTGAATCAAATTCATTGACTTCACACTCATTTACATTAATAATGTGAAAAGTCTAGAAGGATGTCTTGTTTTGCGGTAACTTATTTTAAGTAACCCCTGACCAAACTCGAAATGCTGCTTTCTGCAAATAAATGTGTGCAGGGATACCAACCCCCGCCCCATACCACTGAATTGAAAGTTCTGCAGTTTTTACGGTAAAAGTAAGCTTCTGTCGGTAATATTAAGTAACTTTTGAGATTACAATAGTTATCAGCCCATCCCTCAGTATCACCTACTCCCTAAGCCGACCCCTCTACGTCTACTCCCCAATTACACCTCTGTTACTCTAAAGCTCTTTTAAGCCGAAATTTAAACCGGCTTTCGTAAAGCACTGGCGGTATACAATGGCTTTATGTAGGTTTTCTTGTCATAATAAGATAACATATGAGAATATTGAAAAAACACATGAAACTTCTATAAAACACAAGGAGAAATATGACATGTGTTTATGGAATTAATTAATTGATTTTATCGTCGTTTATATTATAATTCAAGACAGATTACATCAAGCAAAGAGGAGGGATACATATATAGGGTGTTTCGGATCCTCCGCCCCCGCCTAAACAATCTTTGGACAGAAAGTACACGCAAGGCGAATTCCTGTTTACGCCAAGTGTCGACATATGAACATTGCATTCCGAGGATAAAACAATAATGCAGTGAGATACATCTTTGAATTGAATATTTTTGGTGTAATTATATCTGAAGTGCAAATTATTGTTTTCATTTCTGCATAACGAAGACAATAAGTCATATAATTATTCTTTTATATACGGAAGTTTTCAAAACTTTTGTGGAAATGGCGGCGCTATGTGACAATGAAACTATTAGAAAAAAAAACTTCGGATTTTATTTTATAACCACGTGCTCTGTACATGTGAGTCTTCGAATCACCATGCCTTTGCAGATAACATTTGAAGTTGATACTATTTTGGACTAAAGACAACTTGAGGCACACATGTGTGATGTTGTAGACAATTTTCTACTTCAAACTTCGAATGGATCATATTGTTACCTCACCACATTCTTTTGTTAATTTTACAACATTATAGTTGGCGCCCTACTCAACTCAAGGTCGAAACAATAGAGTGGAATGAAGCAGGAGAAATCATTTGATTTTTAGTGCACGACTATTCAACCACAACTGTTTGCTTCAAGTTCACTCGTGGTACAAAACTGTTACAATATTCAATTGTCAATATCTCCAAAATCCGGCACGTTGGGATTGAGTCTAAATTTGACACGATTGTTAGAATATATTCCTTTCCAAGTTGGCCTTTACTATGATCCTTTGGTAACGTTTCAAAGTGTGTTCAGAACGCTTAGATGTGCCTCGTATAATTATGAAGGGTGCCTTTATATGATTGGTCTAAGTTTTAATTGTTAAAGAAAAAATACTTTGAGATTGAGCACAAACAAATTATTGATTACTTATGATTGGTGATCATTGATCATACGTCACTATTATTTGTATAAAAGTAATTATGGATCATTGTACGACTGGTGTAAAGAAAAGAAGCAGCGGACATTACTAACCATCCGATCAAATACTGAATCACACTTATTGTGGTCAAGAAGATAATCCATATTTGCAAACGTAAGAGTTAACACTGAGTGTCTCTCGTACGATTGTAAGTGACAATGATCTTTGATCGCTAAGCAATTACTTGACTTCTTTGCAAGAAGATTCTGCAAAACGAAACGGTTGGCGTTCTTTATTATATGTACCCTTTTCATTTTCTTCTTTTGTTTTGTGAGTTTTTTGTTGAATCACCTACATTGTTTCTAAGACGAACCTTAGACTAGACATACAGCACTCCTATATACATATATACGGCTCTGACTAGACCTCATAGATAAATCTATGCTAGGCCTCTATATGCTACTAGACCGGCAGCCCAGTGCACTTTGATCAAACGAACGAGGTACCAATATCTGAGTATTGGAACATTTGTGGAAAAACCCAGTATATCCAAAAGTGGATGTCTGCCGTGGTCGCTCTGCTGCATGTGGCCCCTGGGGCCGGTTAAAGGGGGCCCAAAAATGCATCTGATCAAACGAACGAGGTACCACTTGAAACCAATGTCAACTTAATGCATGAATGCCACATAGTACTGAATGGCCCATGCCAGACAAATTTTCTGCTGCAAAGGGCCCGCCAGACGCCCAAGAAGGGCCCATAAAAATGCATCTGATCAAACGAACGAGGTACCACTTGAAACCAATGTCAACTTAATGCATGAATGCCACAAAGTACTGAATGGCCTATGCCAGGCAAATTTTCTGCTGCTAAGGGCCCGCCAGACGCCCTCAAATATGGCCCAAATGCCCATTAGCGTAGCATTGACCCAGATTAAATATGCAGGGTACCACTCAAAACCGGTTTGGAATGTTCGGGTTGATTTTACAGACTATGGAAATCATCATGCCAGACAAATTTTCTGCTACAAAGGGCCCGCCAGACGCCCCAATAGGGCCCATAAAAGTGCATCTGATCAAACGAACGAGGAACCACTTGAAACCAATGTCAACTTAATGCATGAATGCCACAAAGTACTGAATGGCCCATGCCAGACAAATTTTCTGCTGCTAAGGGCCCGCCAGACGCCCCAAAATATGGCCCAAATGCCCGTTAGCGTAGCATTGACCCAGATTAAATATGCAAGGTACCACTCAAAATCGGGTTGGAATGTTCGGGTTGATCTTACAGACTATGGAAATCATCATGCCAGACAAATTTTCTGCTACAAACGGGCTAACAGACACACTAAAAAAGGGTCCTCAAATGGGCCATGATCAATCATAGTTGGTACCACACAAAACCAATATTAAGTGCAAAGGTACTTTCCACAGAGTAAAGAACTGCCAATGCAAGACAAATTTTCTTCTGCATAGGTCCCACCAGATAGAAAGTATATGTGGCCCAATGCGGCCCTATATGGGCCTAATGAATTGTATATCGATGCAGACTATATGTGCCTTGTGACATGACATTTGTAGCATTCCACACAGTAACGAAATGCCAATACAATACAAATTTTCTTCTGCAAAGTGCCCACCACATGTAAAAAAAATTATGCAGTTTAAATAGTTAAGATACCACAAGAAACCAATCTATAACAATCAAGAATATCCTGAATTATTCAAATTCCTTCCTGCTACATAGGCCAATGGAATAATGAGATTGGTATACTAGTAGGTGTATCAATTACTGAACATTTCATTGAGCAAAACAAAAATGACGCGAACTCAGTCTTTGAGGGAGATCCTGACAGTTATAATGCATTCTCAAATCCATTCTTTTTCCTTTTATCCATTCTTTTTCCTTTTATCCAGTCAGTACTTTGTATCGTGAGCAGTGTTTAACTTGACAGTTACTTTGTTTCGCTGGAAACACTGGAGCAGATTAAAATCAGTTTATATATTGTAAATAAGAAACCCAAAATCATTTTGTATCTTAAAACACTGTGTTTACGTTAGCATTGTAAATCTACAAAGTTTAAAATCTTGAGAAAGAACGCTTAAGTGTCACCTTAAGACATACATGTAGTCGAACGAAAGAGATTGTTTTGTTTCTTAAGCTCAGACAAAGAAAAAATTATCAAACAATGGTGAAAATGCTTTATAACGTGTACTTAACGATAAAGGTTTGGGTTGAAACTGTCCAATATGGTTTTTAAAAGATACATAATTGAAGCATAGAAATGTATATGTACCTTTATGCTAGGTACACTCTTTAAAGGACTTAAAATGTTCAGATTGAACAAACAAATACTGATATCACCACGTATGACTCCATTCCTTGATACAAAATATAAAATGAGTAATTGGCCTATATTACTCCATCTTGGTCTTTTAGAACTTCCATCATTACACTAATTCAATTCGAATAGCTTGTAAGTCCAACAAATAGATGTGGCATCCATTTTTCAGAAATATGAATGCTAGATGAGGGTTTTTGTTTTCATCTATGAAGGAATCTTTTACCTTTCAAGAAAGTCATCTTGCTAGTATAAAATGTACTAAAATCATAATTGGCAAAGATAGTAACAAAAGATCACTATGTGATTACTCTGAACATGACACATGTTAGGTTCGAAGTATAAGAACTGAGAATTCATGTCTCTTGACAGTGATTAAACACTGGAGTGTGTGCATTGTAAAAAGACACTGCATTTGCCATTCAGACAGATCTCAAAAGAATCATTAGTAAGTTTATGAAAATTAAGTATTCCCATGAACTTGATTCTAAAAAGACAATGGAAGCTCAAATCTATGTTTCATTGTCGGAGTCATCACTCCAAGATGGTTCAGTACTTGAATCATCGGCATCAAACTCGGAAACCACGTCTGGTCGGCTACTTTGAAAATCTTCGCTCAGTTCCCCCTCATGGAATATATGATCTGGGAGAGCCGGTCCCTCAAACCACTCAGGGCTGTAGCACCCATTCTTGCTCTTCCAACCGTAGTTCTGTGGATCCAAGCCAGGCAAGACTCTTCCTCAGAGTGTTAGAATTATAATGTGGGGAACTGTAATATTTGCCCAGGCCAGCAAATCCCAAAATATTTAGAGGCTTAGGTGAAAGTGTTATCTTTACTTTGCATAGAGCAGCGAATAGCTAAATAAGATAAAACACTGGTCTTGTGTACAGTAACTCCAATTTATGCTGGAAACAATATAATCATGAGCTTGAAATGTCATGTTACAAGGCACATATATCCAATTCTTTAGACCCATATATAGGGCCACATTGGGCCACCTATTCTTTCTATCTGGTGGGACCTATGCAGAAAAAAATTAGTCTTGCATTGGCAGTTCTTTACTCTGTGGAAAGTACCTTTGCATTTAATATTGTTTTTGTGTGGTTCCAAACCGGTTTTGAGTGGTACCTTGCATATTTAATCTGGGTCAATGCTACGATAAAGGGCATTTTGGGCCATATTTGGGGGCGTCTGGCGGGCCCTTAGCAGTAGAAAATTTGTCTGGCATGGGCGATTCAGTACTTTGTAGCATTCATGCATTAAGTTGACATTGGTTTTAGTGGTACCTCGTTCGTTTGATCAAATGCATTTTTATGGGCCCTTTTGGGGCGTCTGGCGGGCCCTTTGTAGCAGAAAATTTGTCTGGCATGATGATTTCCATAGTCTGTAAGATCAACCCGAGCATTCCAAACCGGTTTTGAGTGGTACCTTGCATATTTAATCTGGGTCAATGCTACGCTAACGGGCATTTGGGCCATATTTGGGGCGTCTGGCGGGCCCTTAGCAGCAGAAAATTTGTCTGGCATGGGCCATTCAGTACTTTGTGGCATTCATGCATTAAGTTGACATTGGTTTCAAGTGGTTCCTCGTTCGTTTGATCAGATGCATTTTTATGGGCCCTTTTGGGGCGTCTGGCGGGCCCTTTGTAGCAGAAAATTTGTCTGGCATGATGATTTCCATAGTCTGTAAGATCAACCCGAACATTCCAAACCGGTTTTGAGTGGTACCGTGCATATTTAATCTGGGTCAATGCTACGCTAACGGGCATTTGGGCCATATTTGAGGCGTCTGGCGGGCCCTTAGCAGCAGAAAATTTGTCTGGCATGGGCCATTCAGTACTTTGTGACATTCATGCATTAAGTTGACATTGGTTTCAAATGGTTCCTCGTTCGTTTGATCAGATGCATTTTTATGGGCCCTTTTGAGGCGTCTGGCGGGCCCTTTGTAGCAGAAAATTTGTCTGGCATGATGATTTCCATAGTCTGTAAGATCAACCCGAACATTCCAAACCGGTTTTGAGTGGTACCGTGCATATTTAATCTGGGTCAATGCTACGCTAACGGGCATTTTGGCCATATTTGAGGGCGTCTGGCGGGCCCTTAGCAGCAGAAAATTTGTCTGGCATAGGCCATTCAGTACTTTGTGGCATTCATGCATTAAGTTGACATTGGTTTCAAGTGGTACCTCGTTCGTTTGATCAGATGCATTTTTATGGGCCCTTCTTGGGCGTCTGGCGGGCCCTTTGCATCAGAAAATTTGTCTGGCATGGGCCATTCAGTACTATGTGGCATTCATGCATTAAGTTGACATTGGTTTCAAGTGGTACCTCGTTCGTTTGATCAGATGCATTTTTGGGCCCCTTTAACCGGCCCCAGGGGCCACATGCAGCAGAGCGACCACGGCAGACATCCACTTTTGGATATACTGGGTTTTTCCACAAATGTTCCAATACTCAGATATTGGTACCTCGTTCGTTTGATCAAAGTGCACTGGGCTGCCGGTCTATACGGCTCTGACTTAGACATAGAACCATAGCGCCCTCTCTTTTTGTCGCTGGCGGTAAATGTACACCATGCTTGGGTTATTGGTGATTTTTCCCCCTACAAAAGACGACACGAACAAACGCTCCTTTGTTGATTGTTTAAAGAAGGAAAACCGTAACCTCGTCTTGTTTATAAACCTATGTACGACCCCTCCACCCCGCCAACCCCCCCCTCATAAAATATCTCCACGATTACAAACTCAATTGAGAATAGAGCCAGTTAGAATTGCCACAAATAAGCCGTTTAGTAATCCATGACTTATGCCCGAGTACTTAACATTCTGAGTACCAAATTCCACCGTCCTGATTTTTTCTTTGGAGGGGGGGGGGGGGTCCGAGCACAAAGTGTTCGAGTACAGCTCTTTAATATCCAACTTATCATTTGAGAACTTTTCGAGTATCTATGTTTGTTTCAATAGGCCTATACCAGAACCGTAGCTATTCTATCCTTATGCTCCCCGATGGACAAACCAATATATATAACTGCTGAATTGGACAGCATTGCTTGGATCTATATATTCTAGTTATTGCTCTCAAAGTTTAGTATGCCTCGATATCATATCAGAAATGGAGAAAGACATTGCCATTGTAGTTTTGATCCTGACTATTTCGATTTTAGTAGTAACCTCATCGCGATAAATTTGTCGAGTTTCTTTAGAAAATGATTTTCACACCCATAACGCTTACAGAGACCAACACCCACCCGTATGAATCGTACATTTTGTATGGATCGCAGTTGCTTATCATCAACGATGAAACAATATGCTGAAGTAACAAAGGATATGTGGCTATCCTGGTCTGAAGTGGGTTGGGAAGGGAAATTTAAAAATAGTCCAGGGTGGGACCAACCCTCCCCCTCCCCCCCCCCTCCCGCGTACACCTTCGTTCATACTGACATCGTGATATCATGCAGTTGCAACTCATGACTAAGTTAGTTGCAATTTCTAATATCTGAGCACCCTTTTCTCTATCATGTGTACGGTAGTGTGCCATCATATATATAGCAGGCCGTCTCCAGTATCATACATGCTGAAGCGAAGTGGGAGCGCATGCGTATATCACTCGTAGCAGCAGCGAGCGTTCATATCTTTGGTTTACACACAACTTGCAGGAAGTGTATAAAGTCTGTGTGTGAGAAAGAGGTGGATATTTTTGACCCCATGACCCACCCATAGGTTTGGTATGCCAGCCCGCGGCGTTGTATGAGGATCAAGCACTTGGTCGCAGTCCAAAGTAATATTTTGTAATATCGGTTCTGGTAGAGGACTGCCATAGTGATTGGATTATACGACTTTGTATGGCAACCCGTCTGTAGCTATGGAAGCAGGTGTCAATATACAGTTGTACGTTGACCAACTTCAAAGGTAGATGAAACGTTATCTTTTGAAGACAAAAAGCTCACACATTATACAGCAATTATTAATGTATTGAATCGTGTATCATAGCGGAGAATAAGTATCTGGAATACACAGGTTAACACATTATTCCTTATTTTATATAGTTCTTATCATTCTGAAGTTTCTTCTTATTGAATGAAGGACGATAGGGATAATATTTCTTTATGTTAAAAGCCAGAGCCCCCCCCCCCCCCCCCGAAAGTTCCCAATTGTTCAATAATACCTCATTCGGTGCTAACATCATTCTAGCGAATTCTTCCAGTCGGTTAGATTTTTTGAAAGCTTTATGCCTTTCTTGGAAAGTCAACCATGCGCAGGGAACACTGGTTCGTTGCAGACCCAGAGAGCTGCATTATAAGAATCAACCGGGAGTAAAATAGTTTTTCTTCTCTTGTACAGTCCTAAAGGTCATCTGAGTATAGCTCACAAAATATACTTCAAAAGATTACGTAAAACTTCAACTAGTGTTTCACTTCCACGGTCTACTCTCTAAGCATTTTACCGTTTTTTTAACTTATGATTACATTGCGTATACACTATCAACCAGTATATGGGGGTGGGTGGGTGGTGAGGGGGGGGGGACTATAGCCCCTTTTCAGTTCCAACCAAAAAATCAAAAGGATTTATTAATTTGACTTTACGTTTAAACTTAAGATGTAGATCTAGCCAATCTTGGGTGTCGGAAATGAAGAATGGAGGATTGGTGTGGGATCGTATATAGGTGTCATGCTGCATGAGTGACCACTTAAAGGCACCGAAGACTCGCCCCAAACCGGGTGCCGCGCTCTGAAAAAGTTAACTTTCCGTTGCTTGCAAGTGAAGTTTTCTTCTTGTCGCTACAAAATGCAGACAGTAATGAACCGTGATACCTTGTTACCTTTTATCTAGACCTGAGATGTCCATCGCTGCTATGTACACTGTGTTGTGGGTATTGACCGTAGCTGTATGTAATGACTGTACACTAGTGTCTACTTACCGACGGTAGCAATCTGTGTGTGTATTTTCTGGGATCGATGGTGGTGTTTAACATTTCTGTTACACCTCAATCGAAACTAGGTCAGATTACCGGCATGAGACGTTTCTTTGTGCGCGAGTCTTCACACCCTTTAAAGTTAATGGATATAACCATGCTAGACTGAAGATAAAAACTTTTTCCTCAGACACTGTGACATTATTGTACTCCCTCGTGAAAATTTACCTCTATAATGCTGTTTTTTTTTTCTAAAACGGCGAGTTACCATTAGTATAGTGTCCTCATTCTATGTATTTTTTATGTGTGCCAACTGAGGGCAGCAGAATGAACAGGTTCAATATGTTGCCCAAAGTAAGGTCCTAATGGGGCAGAAATTCATCAGATACACAACATGAAATGTGTATGGACCCTGATATATTATACAACGTCGTTTGGGAAGCTTCAGTGCATTCATAACGTTTCTCAGTTTCGTCATTATAGTAGGTCAATCCTGTATACAGCTGGTATAGGGACTGTTTCGTCTCACTCAAACGTTATCCACTTTAAGACGTTTGCAATGACTCAGCAGGAAAATTCGTGTTTCTATTTGAAGATTTAAATCGGTTTACATGACACTACTCACGGTAACCGAGGAAGAACTGCAGAATGTAATAGCTTACTGTTTGGTGACTCCAATTTATCCCCTGAAAAAAACTATGAAGAGATCAAACACAGAATTGGACATATATATTTGTAAACCCATTCCTACACTGTTTCACTATGTACATGTATTTGCTCTTCGTCTGTATATATATATACATGCTAGAACGGAAGCATACCCCAATTATTGTCTGGCAGTATTCGCGTCCCAAGCATGATGTTTAAAGCTGCATGTGTGGTACAGTGCATTACGTGTGTTTATAGGGATTCCGTGACAAGGCGCACTTGGACATGTGCAATTTATAGGATGCAGCGGTTTCCCGTCAGAAATGTGCTGAGGGGCCGCAAGATGGGGCCAGAGGAGATTAAAGGTTTCCTTCTTTTCGTGAAAATTTGGCTGTTAAATACGCAGCACGGCCCGAACGTCACCATTAACATAGGCCTACAGTACTTAAGATATGATGAACAACACTTGCAAAATAGCTAGGCTATAAGGAAATTGTGTACCTTTAGGGGATTCAATCTTTTGATTGTTCCTTTCAAGATTGAAGACTTTAGCAAGTCTAACTGTGACATTGCCAGGGCCGTATATCGGCTCTGGACATCGCAAAATCACAGCGCCACCGGTATTTGAGCTAGTTTTAATGTGTGTCTATTGTATTATGTACTACGGCTTTGATCGAGATTAAATCATATATATATATATATATATATATAGATATATATATATATATATAGATATATATATATATATATATATATATATATATCTATATATATATCTATATATATATATATATATATATATATATATCTATATATATATATATATATATCTATATATATATATATATATATATATTCTTTTATCTCTGCGGCATTCGATATCTTGAACACGGTATGTTGCTTTAAGAAGAAATTTCGATTTCCTTTCTCTTGTCTCGCTTTCTTCTACATCCTCTGAGGCTGAGCAAACCTGAAGGGTACATTCCTTATAATTCTGCTGTTGGTTTACGTCCAAAGCTCCCGTTTTGGTATTCAGCCCTTTTGTGCCCGGTTAGCTGCGGTCAAGTCAGGCGGTATTGTGTAGGCATTGAAGCTCCACGGGGTTACGAGGCCAACCGTTTCTGAGGATGCGTGGACTCACAAAAGAAAACAATTTCTATCCCTGCAGTGCATCTTAGTCAGTGCGGTTTTCTTCTATAACAAGCGATGGTTTATCATACGTGTAGTTACGTACCGTGCTAGCTAACCTATTGAATGTTCACGGCTTGTTCTTTTTTAAATTCACCCTACATAGTGAACATATACCGTAAAAGGCAATGGGCATATATATTCCTGCGTAGGAGTATTACAATATGTGCTTCCATACAATACTGTTTAGAGATAACGCTCTTTTTATTCATGCCTTGTATAATCTCTTTTCTACCAACTCTATATTTGTTCGTTATAACTGGAATTTACCTTACGGGGTAGGTGTCTTGTTCAGTATGCACAGCAAAGCAACAGTAGTAGGGTTCTTTGAGGTAGGGGAGAAAAAGGGAGATTGGAACATTGTCCCGGTGTTATATGGTCCGGCATAGCGTGTCAGTTTTATTTTGTTTATATTTTTTTTGTAGTATAGGGGTAGCAATCATACAAACAAACAAATATATCCAAGAAGCAACGGAGTTTGCATATTTCCGCTCCTAAAAGCTGCGTAGCTGCAACTATACTCCACAAAATATCACATAATTATAAGCGATTTCAGCGACTCATTTCTTGGGGTATATAGGTAATGCTTTTACTATTTCTGTATGGCTTCCATGACGTGAGAATCACGTAATGTTTAAAACGCCCGCCATCACACACTAATTACTACGGTATGCGTGGGAGACACATCAATAACAACAGTACAACTTCGGCACTGAGGTTATTATCATATTGCATATGATATACATATCAAATCATGACGGGAATCTTTCCATCTATATGATAATAGCCTAACAAAAAAAAAAAAAACAATGTTGAAAGTCCTTTTTTTTTCTCTTTCATTTATTTAAATTTTTATGCGGTTAGTTCCAGTCAACTTATTTCATCTGCATCAAGCAGAAACTGGTTCTTAAATAGCAAAATAATACAGTATGTATAGATAATTTTAAATTACAAAGATATTTATGGTTTCCATTAACCATGTGACAACATTAAAATCCCAAATGTCAATTCCCCATCTTTTTTCTTGGGGGTGGGGGAATTCATTTGGCATTTTACTTGGCAGTTTCTCTTTATTAATCTTCACATAAGAACTGCATATGTTATATATATATATATATATTTATATATATTTTTATATATTTATACATATATATATATATATATTCCACGGTATGGTGAAGCTGATAATAACTTAATGCGTCAATGCACAGAGTTCAAATAAAAAATACAAAGCAAAACTTTCGAATCTTTAAACTCATTTCAAGGCTTACTGATAGTCAGTTTTGGTAATGACCGAAAGATTAAATTATATAGGTAAAAATACATGATGGAGGGTTCAGAGTGCATTTTCTGTGAGACCGTCGGCGGACAACGGATGACGTATCAAGGGGACTGAAGTAAAGCTGAACGGTCTTACCGTTGATTCGGATAACACCGATCACGGTTTGGGAATGTACAAAAGACCGTCTGAAACGATATAGTTACTAACTGATAAAATGAGACCTATTAATACTCTAGACGGAATTGTTTGGAAATATTGTCACGAATATTAAGCACACAAATGGGCTTTCATTAGTAGCCTAACATGGAGTGTAGCCTATTTGTACTGAGAAACCACATTGACACTTATTGTATAGGCGCATGCAAACTGAATTGTAAGAGGGCAATGGAAAACCGTCATTTGAAAGGCCCGGTTCTTGGCGGCTTATTTTATTAATATATCCTCCCATATATAGTTACCATTAGTAACGGTAAATAAAATACACTTCCTATATATAGATCATATGCATTGTACCTGGATCTCATACAGCATATGCACGAAGACTTTTTGTATATCAGGACACTGCCTGGGACAAAAGTCTAAATTTAGTCAAAAAATTAGTGACATGTCTTTGATAATATACTTGAGTAACGTGTAAAATACCACCCTCTTCCGATATGACTCTCCAAAATTAAATAAAGACTTGTGTCCTCGTGCACATTCAATAATATTTCTCATTTCTGCTAAACAAGAAAGTAGTCCCCTTATGAAGGAAAGGTTGATTGTGAAACCTTATAAAACACATGAGTGAATAGGCTTACTGTAAGGATGCTGCTATTTTGAATAAATAAGGCCTTGGGGAGGGTGGGGGGGGGGGCTAAGGCAAAAACCTTCGGTTGTGGTCCAATGCAATATGTCTGCAGGGTAACCGAAACATTACATGATCGGGACTAGCATTTGAAGAACACCCCCCAAACCCCGCTACAACTCCTCCACTCCCCCCCCCCCACAGGGTATAGTAACCTGTATATTGGATCATTAAGTATTACACTTAATACACATACCAAACTTTGTGTCGGTTATCTTGGTTTTTCGGTGTTACTGGTTAAAAGACAATATAAAAACGGTCTCTTTCAAAGCTGTAAGCGACCGCAAATTATGTATACCGACTGTAACACTATTAGTGTACAGTACATGCCGACGGCTAAACAGAAAAACAAGATTTAGTTCGTTTTAGACGAATGGAAGAATCATACTGCCATGAAACACATGTAATTCCGTTTGTTAAGTATTTTTGTAACCCTTACATGCAGACTGTCAATGAATTATTACAAGTCTTTAAAGTTGCTTTAAGAATATTTCTGTGAGACTATTTAACAGTTACCGGTGGGTGATACGGTCACTAAGGTTTGTCGGTTTATTATGTACCGTCGCCGAAATAAGTTCCTGCTTATTTATTCAACGAGACAGTTTCGAATACAGGAAGCCCGTTACAACTTTCTGTCCATGTTTTGTAATTTGAGATACCAATTCACAAACAGTTGACGAAAGATAACGTGAAAACAGGAAACTTGTAAGTTGTAGTAACAGTGGCAACACTCCACATATCCGCCGACATGATATCCCCAACAGTAGCAAACTGTTGATAACCAATTCTGGCATGTAATGTACAGTCAAGACTAAAATGAATGCGGTTTTCTTGGTAGTGTGTTTACAGCATGGTAAACGAGGGAGACGACATATAGAGGGGCAATTTACACCGGGGGAAGGGTAAAATGTGACTATGAGGGGGGGGGGGGAGAGGTCAGTTATTGCAATCTTATGCCTATTCATTCTTCAAACATTCATTAGCACAGACTTGTATGTATCTGCATAATTACAGAACATTTAAACCAGCAGTTTTAAGGAAAATAGTGTCTCTGGAGAACTCATGTATGAATTAAAACAACCCGTCTTCAATAAAAAGTTTCTTTTAAATCAAATAATGAAATGGAAGGAACAATGAATCAAGGAAACAACTTTATGCAAAGTGTGAAAACTTCACTGTTTCTAAAAATGGTCAATTGCTCATACTTGCACACAATAGTGTACAATACTCTCAAAGCATAACAAGAATAGTAGCATTTGTTGAATTTACTTTTCATATTATGTTCTTTACTTAAATTATAGATATTTTGGGAAATGTTTTACTTAAACCTTGAAGTACACAGTGATAACTTAGGTCGTTGTTTTTCCTACTTATACATTTGTATCCATGTAAAGTTTAATTTTTTTTTTAAATTGTTTCATTAAATTCAAAACTAGTAATACCTTTATAAATTGAAAACAACACAACCTGTGATTCATTTAATTTAAACTAGTGATACCTTTTTGATATTTGATACATCATATTACTTCACACAATAGTACACCAGATGCAGATATGATGTGCAATGATGTACTACTGTGGAGGGAATGAATGTGGGACCGTGAGGGGTGGGAGGGTATCAACTTGAGGCACCATGGAGATCTGGTGATAAAACAGTCACTGGAGAAAACTTACTGCTGGTGGTGGATTATTATCATTTTTTATTTTCTTTGCTTATATCCAAATACTCAAATGAAAATTAAGAATATGATGGCAGTGAAAAATTGAATTTGAGGGTATTTTCTTCTTCTTCTTTTTTTTTTTGATTTTTTTTTTTAATAATTAAATTTGGTGGGTGACATCATGAATAAAAATTGTAATCTTGTTAAGTTTGCATCATATTTTTTGAACAATTGTAAATAACTTAGCATGATTATGGACATTGGAATGTTGGTCATTTAAATACAATATAATACTATTATTATTATTATTTAAAACACAATCTAAGAAACTCACAAAGATGTGACCAAAAGTAAAAAGCATATATATCAATGAATCCATACAAAGTCATAAAAATGAAAGTGTGTTATCATGGGGGTTGAATACTTAACTGACACATGCATCAAGTTACTTAATATTGTTAGGTTGATCTCCTAACATGAGCGACACATCAGCTGGCTTCACTTATACCACTTTTTACTTCTACCAAAAGAAGCCTCAGAGTCAACGAATTAAAACTATGATGAAATGTGATGTCGACCGTTTCAACATTATGCACACAAGAAAACCTCGGCTTATTTTGTAACAATTTGCATAACTATGAGATGAAAGTTAATTATAAAACACAGCTGTTGTTAATACCTCGGTTATTGCATTACAATGTGAAAAGTTAACAGGAACTTCACTAGCACATTTTCTCTGGATTATTCCTCTGTAAATTCAGAATAGGACGACTTCATGAAAACTTAATATCTGTGCTCCCGTTATGACAAACTTACACTAGTATAGCACTGATGACGTGTAATAACTGCAAACGAGAATGTTTGGTTGTGGTACCATGTAATATATCTTTTTCTTGGATTGTACTATTTTACCTGACTATGGCTTTAAAAACAAGGTCTTAGGGCATCCTGATATCCTGTGCAGGAAAAGGAAATAGAAGTCACATGACATTGGCAACTTTCTGTCAATAAACAACTAAGACTATAAAAAACAAAGTTGCTATTAAGCCTACGCTTTGCAAGAAATTACATACCCACAGGATTATTTTCCTTTCCTGTATAGCTGATCGAGAATATGAAACATTTGTTATAATTTCCTTGCGTTTAACAAAGTGGAAACGCCACACACCTTGTACACGACCACCAAATCTTAAGAACAGCTTTGGTTTGAATGATGCCGCAAAAATCACTGGACAGTAAAATAAATGTTACAACTTACGAAAAAATCATAAAAATATAGCAGCGACAGGTAGGTGAGATACTCATCTGTTACTGTAGGCACTTTTTCAAGAGGAACTGATGCGCTGGACAAAATGTTTTCTTACAATCTAAAATATTGGCATGTCTATCGTCGAAGCTCACTGTTCTTGCAAGTCACCCCGCAGCCGATCATCTAACTTAGCGACATACTTCGATGTTGAAATCCGATTTATCTGTTATGTCACTGGCAATCACCTTTTGTGCCACAAGCCCAAGTTAAGCACCGTCAGGTTCGGCAGTTGCATAATCCTTTCCAACCCCAGTGTCGTTATTTTTGTACAACCGTATAAATCTATACATTTGAGCTTTCTAAGGTTCTCTGCAATAAGTGTCAGGCCTCTGTCAGTCAGTCTCACACACTGTCCAATGTTGAGAGTTGTGAGTCCCTTGAGGTTCCGTACAAGTCTTTCAAGGCCTTCATCAGTAATATGGCAAGAACTAAGGCTGAGACTGTCGAGATCATCCATTCCCTGCGCGATGTGGCCCAAGGCACCATCCCCGATCCGATCGCAAAAACTCACATCTAACACTCGGAAATGTGACCCTTTCTCTGCCAAATGAGCAATTCCAAGGTCACTAATATGGTCGCAACTCCTAAGGTTGAGGTCCTTCAGGCTGGACATGTTTGATAAACTGATCATTCCAGTATCAGAAATCTGGCAACAGAAACTCAGGTTTAGGGTCTCAAGGTTTGGGAGTCCTTTAGCGATACTACTTAATGAAGTATCACTGATCTGGCAGTCTTGGAGAATTAATGACTTCAAATTTCGTGTTCCTGGAGGTCGACTGATTGTTTTGAAGACACCAGCTAAGCAGCTAATACCATCATCTGAAATTAATCTACAACTTCTTAAATTTAAGTGTTTCAGTTTTTGCAAATACTGTTCAATAACCATTATTCCCATGTTTGATATGCTACTGCATCCTGCCAGATCAAGGCTTTCTAATGAACGAAAACAATGTGCAATTCGCCGTAAACTTTTATCTGTTATCTGTTTGCATAGGCTCAAGTTAAGCACTGTGAGAGTTGTGACTTGCCTTGAAAATGCATGAGACAAACCCGCGTCAGTAAGGTTGTAGCAGCCACTCAAATTTAGGCTTTCGATATTAGGCATGCTTAGCAAAATGGAGCTTAGCCCTCTACGAAGACTTAATATTTGTACCTTGGTTATACCTCGGGTCACTAGGCTGTAGAACATTGAAGTGTTAGGGCTACGTTTGAGATGTAGCTTGGCTTCCACACCTCGCCATATTGAACGGTGATAAAGTGTGTCCCTCCATGCACGACATACTTGTGCTGCTCGACCCTTGTCAGCGACATCAAGATAGCTAAATATGATCGCCAAAATCTCTGGCAAAAGGAAAGCAACGTGTTCCTTATCCAGCGGCATGTTTCACTGAAACCAGACACCACATTTCGAAGGCACAGTATCCATTAAATGAACGAATTTTCTTCCGAAAACTGTAGTAATAATCACTAGTTAGTCTGTACGCGCTATAAGGCAGCTTAGAAGCTGATCTGTATGTTGCACATGCGCACAGATCAACCTGAATCCGGAAACTAAGTCGTTGCCAATGCACACGTAGAACGGAAGGAAAAATCAGAGTCGGCTGTTTGTGGTTAAGGAAAGTCGATATAACCAGGTGCAAACTAACAGAATTTCTTAAAATCATTGCTCCATTAATTCCTGAACTAAATTCAATTATTTGAATGCAATGTAACCTGAAAATTATCATAAATATTGTACATTATTCTTATCTTAATCGAAAGCGTGCTGAAGTTAGTTGCAGCATGCATTTTGGAAGGTTTACTTTATCACAATGTAAATTGGCAGTCGAAGTGTATGCGGTTGCGTTGTTTATTGTATATATAGTTACTTCACTGACAAAATTTCTGTCTGGTCGGTTAGCTCAGTCGGCAGAGCACCGTGCTAATAACGCGGCGGTCATGGGTTCGAGCCCCTTACCGACCAAGTACCCTTTTGTAATTTTTTTATCCCTTCTTTTTTATCCCTTCTTTGTTTTTTCGTCCTCTATACGAATTTTACGAGTTGATAGACTCATAAAAAATGTGCTTTGTCAATTTGTCATGATGCGATTTTGAAAGGGATGGATGCGGCGAGGGTGGGGGGGGGGGGCGGGGCGGGGTGGGGCGGGGAGGTTATGAGATGGATATAAGGAAGTTAGAACAAGGGAAAGTTCTAATCTTCCTGCTGCTTATTTTGTATTCTTAATGGGACAATAGAAAAAAGATCATTCCCTTTAAAACGGGGCCGACGTTAACATAGAAATGATTCGGTCAGAGGACAAATCGAACTAGTTTGTCAAATACTTATCTTCTCATAATTATGTAAGCTGATGGGAAAGGAATATCCGTTGGCGGAAAAAACCTAGCCTGCATTCTCTTCAGATTACGGGGAAATTACCAATCGTATTGCAATTGGAGGGGTATGCGAAGGAACGTTGGAGGGGACGGGTGGGCGTGGATTCATTAATCCAAAGGAAGCGCGTGCTAGAGCAAGGGGAATTTCACTGGATAGTTATTATTCCTAGCCACAAAATTTTAACTTTGTTCATGCATAGTGGTGCTGTAGGGAGTAGGGGGGGATGGGTAAGAGTAACAGCGGCTGGAAAAAAATACAAAGCGATTCACATGCCCTAATTATGCAAGATAGAGTGCACAAGGTCCGCGGGAAGGTAAAATAAGTCAAGCACAGTGTTATTTTAACCCATATTTAAGATAAACCAGGTTTGCTCCATTCATTTTTAAAATAGATGAGATTACTGTGGATGGAAGTTGAAGGTATCAGTATTTTCCCCAATCATTACGACATAATTTGATTACTTATAAGTGGTAACTTAAGCGCACCAGACTGTCTTCACTAGAAGTTTTCACATAGGGGAAGGGGAGGGGAGCTCCATCAGTTATCACCTTATCAAAAGACCTGATGGGAAAGGACAAACTTAAACCCACTTTAAAATACCTGTTCAGGAAACACTAATAGAAGAAGAAATATATGGTAGTGTACACCACTGGTGACCTCCCTTTAGAAAAGGAATGTTCCCACATTTTCCTATCAATCTCAAATTGAGAAGTCCATCTTGAATTGGGGCAGCTGAAGTGGTGGCGTACTTTTAAAATCGAGTCATAGATTAATAAATCTACGCTGTAATCAGAGCCGTATATAGAGAAAATGATTACTGCCCTCTATTTCACATTCTCTGTCAGAGCCATAAAATGCCTATTCGTTATATCTGCGTTCAAATCTATCTAGCCCCATCAACTTCACTCCGCAACTTCACTCCGCAATCTCAAAATCGATTTGCAGCGTGTCGCTGGTTTGTGGTAAAAACAAAACTATGTGAGTCATACAAGGCTACGTTTTGTTGAAGAAAGTGTTTAAATATTTTCGGTTCTTTAGCCGTGGGAATAATAAAAGCACAAATAATTTCCTGGTAGTCCCTGTGAATAGCAAATAAGATAAAGTTTAAACCCATTGAGGAACGAAAGCTGCTCGGATTGTCTTGTACGTGTTCTCACAACCATTTGCGAAAATGAAACAAATATGTATTATATGTTTTCAGTACACTATAAAACCACCGAATTTACATTTATCACACCCATCCAGTGACGCCATGTTGATGGAAACTAATTCCGACAGTTGATAATCTTTCTTTCATTTTGGAAGCCAAGAAAGACAAACTATGCAGGGGTGGAGGAGGGGGGGTACGATTTTAATAGGTCTAATTGAAGAAGTGCGTTGCCCAACAACGATTCATCCTCGCAAGCGCATAAGCATTATGTTGCAAATGTATGATGTTGCATTCTATTCATATCAGAAAATGAAAATCATTTCTCAAAACTCACTAACACATAGCTTAATAGAATCCAGCCCAATCAAAGTCGTTATAGTCAATGTAATCTGGAATAATCCGAAGCAAGCCACACACTTTTTTGGGGGGCGGGTTTTTTCTGGTTGAGGGGGTGAGAAGGAATACATCGTGGCGTTTTTATATGTTGATACAAAATTTAAAAGAGCACAGACTGATATTTTGGCTGGAACGGGATTCGATCAACTGTGCTATCCATCGATCAGTTGATAGCATTATCTATATAGTCATATTTTTGCTAGGTTGTCCACAGTTTTATTACACACCGTGTTACCAGCGGTAGCCTCCCAATTCCACCCGGTACAAAAACGGCATGATATTTAAAGAGAAATTAGCATTTCATTGTCAGTAGGTTAGTTTTTCGTTCTTCGTTATATATACCGATGTGTAAAGATTATAACACTTATCCTATCATCATTTAATGATATATGTCAAAAGGAATAAAAAATAAATGGGGGAAAAAGAAGAGCCTCTCTGTCATTGCACCAGTGAAACCAGGCGCGTAGCGAGGAATTTGCCAAGGGAGGGGCGAACCTGTAGGCAAATTATCAGAGCCGTAGATTCGGCATTGGAAACTATCTAAGCTTAGCGCCACCATGGGTTGGCGCGAAGCGTACAAAACAGTTTTGGCCGAAAATGCCTCTCATATCGTTGGAAATGGAACTTCCCAGGCCTTGCAAGTTGCATCTAAGCATTTTCTATTTTGAAATTACTAGCGATATCATAAAAACGTACAAAAAAATATGCTCAAGGGGGGGGGCGTCGCCCCTTCGCCCCCCCCCCCTTTGCTATACGCGCCTGAGTGAAACTACAACTATTTTCGTCTTGTAAAACATACAACATCCCACCCGGGCAAATGGTTGTGTGTCTCTTGTTATCACCATGGAGATATTTCTGCAGAGTCGTAGTATAGTCCCATCATTGGAGAACAAGCTGTGACGTGACGCGCTTACGCGCCGATACGCATTTATTGATGATAAAATGATTTAGTGATTACTAGGAGATCAATGTCTCATTAAGATTCCTATCCTATTATACAGAAACAGAATGCTGTCTGTATTATGTTGTATTCTATTATCTTCTTGGTTATACTGTCGGTTCATCTAAACGATGATGATGTAGAAAATCCCTTATAATGGAATAAAAACCTTTTGTAAGTTAATTGGTTTGGACGTTCGGCCTTAATGAGATTAAGTTATCACTCTAATAGAATTTACAGGTTGTGGTTGAACGCTTTTGTAAAACTTGGTTCGATCTAATTAACTCGTTCCTATCGACCTATGTATGGTCTGTTGTAACTGGCTTATACTTGGAAAAATGTATCGTAATCCAATACTAGCCCCTTAATAGTACCTCTATACACATGTCTATACCATGCAGGATCAAATGAACCCACACAACAAATATACTAACTCGTGTACCAAGAAGAAGACGAAAAAAAACACTTATTTAAGTTTTCGGTACACACACGAGGACTGAACTGAAAGGGGTAGTTCCAAATAGATATTGTTTTATAAATATGAAATAGATATGTATTATTTATTTAGATATTTTACGAACACCACTTGCCTTCCATCGGGAAATATGTGCATTTTGGCCTTAACAATCTACATAGGTCTATGCAGTCTGGTAGTGCTCATTGACGCAACAAATTTGTTTCATAAATAGTGTGTACTGTGGAAAAATCCTTTGCCTAGTAAGAGGGGTGGTGTGTAGGGCGGTAGCTATGAGTACGAAAGCAGTAAGATCAACGTTTAGTGGCGATACCATTTCTACGTGAACATCACTGCTATGTATTCTTTAGGGTGTCGTGTAGGTGGCATATATAGCGAGAACAGTTTTGTATAACACGTGACTAATGTATAATAAGTTGTGCAGTGAAAACGTCTTGGCAGAGTCCCATCCTTACCCCTCACACACACTCGCACACACATATATATGTATGTGTGTATATATATATATATATATATATATATACACATATATATATATATACACATACATATATATATAAATATATATATATATACATACATACATACATACATACATATACATACATATACATAGCCTATATATATATTTCTACTTTCCACCACATCCCTGTTTTCCAATCGGGTATATGTCGCACCCCCATTGACTCCCAACAGCCCCTCCCGTAGTAAGCGTACCACAAAGTCACGGCTCAGGAAAATCAGAATCTATAGATTGTAAACACGACCTCTTTCAAGATTTTCTACACAATCTTTTTTTTTTTTTTTGAGATGTCCATATTTGCTTAAGTTCTTTTCCACGGGTTTAGTCAGCTCAAGAGAGAAGCGGTGTTTCTGAGGTGGCCAGAAATAATTGACATACCGAAAGCGACCCATAGTAACCACTTGAGGTCCATTTACATTACTTTTTGCTTCGGTAAGACACGGTGTCTATGAACGATTACAATCAACACCGTAGCTGTAGATTTCCCCCTCACCAATCCTAAGAGGTTTATATCTTTATAAGACGTAACACGAAGTAAGAGGAATAACATTACAAGTAACGAGACCGAATTTGTATAGTACTCTGCAAGCTTGAAGACAAATTAAATTAAGTTGGCCAGTATAGAAAGCGCGATCGAACATTACGTGTGTAGTATACATTTATGTTATCATGTACCTTATAAAGACCCGTAGCCACGAATTGTGAGTCGGGGAATGGGGGGGGGGGGGGGGTCGGGGGGTTGAGGCGGGGCACTTACAATTTAAGGATGGATACAATATTTGTGTCCTGTAAAATTTGAAGGTGTAACCGTAACAGCGATACACCTTTATACGTGCGGTGCAACCAAACCAAAGGAAGCGTGACCAGTCAACACGCTATAAAGTATGCCATAGTGTAGTCTATATGAATAGTAACATATTATATAGCAAATTTCTTGCTTCGAACTATGTTCGTATAGACAGTGCCATCAACACGATACTGCATACCTGCACCATCCATCTTTACAAATAAATTACTGGGAGCCAGACTGTATTATCAGTATTAGCGGATGATGCATGGGTGGTCCGATGATCTCTCTCTGTAATAAATAATGTTGTTTGTAGTGTGCATGCGTATTTCCTTTTGTGTGTATGTGTGTGTTCTGCTCACATCTCCCTCTTTGTCTTCCTCTCCATCTCATTTTCGCCTCCTCTTTTTTCCTTACTGTATATACTCTTCTCTCTTTTTGCATCTATATTGTCTTATTCTTTGAAATTTTTCTTGTAACTTTAATTTTCTATGATCACTATAACTACGATAAAATCGCCTCTTGGTATATATGCTTCCCTATATTGATGTTGTATTTAGACCACTTGAATTGGTATATTGCGTTACTCCCGTACACCAACACATGAGAACTTGAATTGAATTTAAACAAAGATAAGAACACAGGTTGTAACTTGCCATGGTCATATATCTGAAATATCACGTGATGACGATAGTCCAATCGTCTCATTATGTGCTATGGTACTTTATGGTACTTTATCGCTTATATAGTTATCGCCTTCAGTTCCCCCCCCCCCCCTTGTTTTTGGAGCAGGCTTCCAGCGTAATCTACAAGCCGAAGCTGCAATCGAATATGGGCTTGGGTATGAAAAGGGGGCATGGATATCAATTCATCCTCCTCATCCAAGGCTATTAATATGTTAATGTACCTTAGGGACGGAAAGCATTGCTTAACAACATAGCACCCAAAGAAATACACAAACAGAACAAAAATATAGATATATTTGTGAAGATTCTTGCAGTACGTAGTAATGACGTCACTTTGAAGTTGATGGTATATATTATTGAGAAACCATTGTCTCTGATATATTCTTCTTGTGTGGTTTCGCTCAAAGGCTTTCAATGCGTAAAATGTTCCCCTGATCTTCTAAACTAGTACATCTTTTGATGGGATTAACTTGGAAGGGAAAATTCCGTCCTTCTGACTAACTATAGAACAGTAAACATGTTTCGTGAAATTGGTAAACGCGTTAAAGCGAAGCCTGCAGGGTCCTACGGTATAGACTTAATATGCATGCATGCATGCAGTGCACCTTAAAACATGGCCGCGGGTTGGATATACTCGTGTAGGTGACTACTAACTGAAAGAGTTAGCAGGATAATGCGTTTCAAGTATTTAAGCTCTATATTCTACTATGGCTAAGGGGACGTCTTATTCCTTTAGCCAACATACTCGGGAAATTTGTGCCGCCACTTTTCGACTCGCATTATACACAAGCTGGGTGAATCTCCCAGTTTTTTTTTTCAGATCGCCCGACTGTTACACCTAAATACCAGATCCTATTCAAGTTCACTGAGAGATTAAGGTATAGTGTCTCTTACTCAGACTATCAAATTCCCTACCAAACGGGCAATTGACTATACGTAAAAAAGAGTTTCGAAAACACCTCCAGGCCAAGAAGGCTATTCTTTTGTATACTTCGTAATTAGCTCCCGGGGAAGAGTCTTTCGAGAACAATGGACTTGTTTCCAGCCAAGAAATTGATTGGCATGTCCTATAAACTGCAAGAAAGGAGCCCCCGTGAAGTCAGTGCACTGCGCGGTCTAAGCTGGTTCTGTGGTCAACCCACGTTATACATAGCCATACGAAATGATAACCACTACAAGGTATGTAGGTATATAATTCAACTTTATATCATTAAATAGTTAATGTGATGTTAATAAATTCCACTGGGGCTAGCAACCGTCTTGTGATTCAATGAAGAGAATAAAAATGTTCATTTTGTAGGTTTGTGAATGACCTTCATACAGCACACTTATTTGTTACTTCAGTTTCACGTGGAGTTTGTGGACTACATATCTAACTTAATATATCTATAGCTATACTATAATCATAGTAACATTAGCTGTGAGATTGAACCTAAGTCAGATTGAGTGTCTGACTAACTAATTATTGTTGTGTTAGCTGTCTAGCTGATTGACTAACCGAATATTCAGTGATTGATTACGGTAGCTGGCTGACGGACCTGCTGACTGACTCAATGGTTGACTGCAGACTAATTGACTAACTAACTCACTAAACTAACCATAGAACTAACTAGTATTACCTAACGGACTCACGTTTGGTGACTCATTGACTATAAATGACGCGGCTGGTCGGAAACACACGGCCCCGGCGTCATACATTTTTATACTGAATGCTGAGGACATTAACCTGTATAGATGTTCCTATTTAATAACGTATTTAGGTGGTTGTTGCCTATGTTACTTATGTAATAATGGAATACCTCATAACCGAAAAGTAATTTGAAAGACGAGTAGATGTGGTGGATAGTCATGCGTGAATATAGGTCTGCATAATTTTAGTTTTAATGGATCGTATATGGCGAGCCACTTTGACTTCCAGATACCAGGTCAAAGTTTAAATCTATGCACTAGAGAGATGAGTTTGGTATGTGGTTGATGTATTTAAATACGATTAAACCCATCCTTAAAAAAAAAAATGTTTTTTTTTGTCATTTGTGTTTGCCTTTTAATTTCTTCCTGCACCCCCTCCTGGGAATATTAAATACACATCATTTACGGTATTACTAGGGCATCCCTGTTTACAATAATTATCACTGGTTTACCAATTGCTTTGACAGTCTCATATTTTTCTTACGAATCTTCTTTCGCCTTGACCGAGAGAGAATCAAACCGAGGGGATTTGAAAAGGGGTGAATATTCCAGCTGTTTTGATTACAATGAAAAGAATTTATTTTATTAACAATCGAAGAAGCCCGACTTGAAAGAACGGAAGGGTCAGTGCGATTTGATCCTATTTCTATTGTTGAGCTGTCACTTGTTAAAAGCCCCGTACTATAACCCCCGCCATGCCAAATAAAACACATCGTAGTTGTCAATTCATTTCAATGGTTATACCTATGATACCACTTTATAGAAAAGCTCTCGTAGAACAAAAACGGTAGTTACCACAGATCGTTCAACTTTAATTACATTTTTTTTATGTAGAATATTATAGGCCTACATGGAAGACAAAAAGGTGAGGACACACTTTTATCTCTGGATTAATGGATTTTTCATATTATTATTATTGTTATTTTTTTTCTCGTCTAACGTTTGTTGAGAATCTTATACACTAAGGATACAAATATTTTGTAATCAACGTCAACGCTACAGTAGTTTTGATTGCCCAGTATTGAAGAGACTGCATGTATGATGATGAAACCAGTATAGGCTATATATGATCGACAGCAGGTGATCATAGTTCATGTTTAGTTCAGTGAATGTTTTACACATCACGTTATATAGAAATAACACACGAAACATAACTATATATGATCTGTACATAGCATGCTGGACTATTTGGACTATTAGCAAAGTTTAGACTATTTGGAAAACTTAAAATGGCCGAAACCACTCAATATTTGGAATCACCCGTCCTTATACAAATAAGAAAAGTTAAAATGATACCCTTCCTTCTTCCCCAAACCATCCCCAGAATGTAATGTAGGTATGTGTTGTGAATTTTCAATTCCAGGCATGTAACACTATCCGAACTTCCCCCTCCCACCCCCTCCCTTCCCCTCACCCACACACATACAAAAAAGAGATAACAAAAATCATCAAAAATATTAAGATAAACTTAAGTTATATGGAATGTCATTATTTTAATATTTATCGCTGACCCGGCTCTACTTCCTTGTCACCTTCAGTTGAACTGCATCCTGGCCAGTCAGTGACCCCCTACTGAAAGTCCCGCCGTCCATGTTTTATAGTAAATTGTGTTTCTTCACTATGTCATTTATACCAGATGTGTGCAGTATAGGTACAAATGTTCTCAATTGTCAACATAAGGTTTTCTCTTTTTTTTTTACTGTGGCTATTATAAGCCCATGTTTACCCTTTCCCTCCATTCCCGTTAAATTCTTCTGTACGGTCAAACTAATGAATACTTTATCGTAGCCGTTTGCGTAATCCACGCAAACACTTCATGTTACTCTTAAATGTATAGCGTCAATATTTACTACTTACCTATAGGATTTACTCTATTTCGACCAATCATATTCCACCTTTCTGTACACGGTCGACTGAGATGGACTATACAACTTGAGCAATGACCAACAAGAAGTCTACGCGCCTCTCGTCAAACTTTTCGTGATGTGTTCATTGTTAAACAAGTCTTGCTAACGATTGGATTGCGCTAACTTAAATATTTCCAAACCAAGTTTCAGTCTGATTTATTTAAACGGATTAAGGCAGGGAGTGATTTCGCGATGTTCTATCAAGTCGAAGGAAATATTTCTCTTTTCAACATTCAGCAGATGATTTGAATTTCGCTGTCTATATCAAACAATAACAACAGGTAAGAAAGCTGACATTTTAAGGAGTGTTTTGTTAAGGGAACTTGTTGCCATGTTTGCAGCATGGTCACAGTTTGGTGTTACCTGTAAATGACTGGAATGCTTGTCGCTATACTACCTATATGCACCTCTAGAATACATCGTATGGGCAGTCAAACTGCAGTCCGCAAACCATATGGGTATGTACATTATTGTAGTCCGCGACAGGCCCTGTGTGACTATGAAAAAATTAGAGCAATAGATCATCATCGCAAATTGTTATATCATCTGTAAAATATGCAAAACGTTCAATTAAGCTATAACATTCATATGATAAGATATTGGGTTACTAAACTGACTCCGAATCAAACGCAAAATGGCATTTTTTTTTCCTCAAGATTATTCCAAATTTTAAAGTTCATCCCATTTTTTATAGTGTTTTGTTGATTATTATTTAGTTTATGTTTTTACTATATAGGCGTATAGGCCTAGTATGGGCCGGCGGAAAAAAAAGGAAGGCCTGTAAATAACTTTTGTACCGCTGAGCTTGTTATACTCTAGACTAACATATTCAAGTACAACATTCAGTTTATACGTGAGGGATTTCATAACAATTAATAATGGTTTCACTTCATGCATGTGGCGTATAGTGATGTGAGGTGGATCGAGGATCATGTTTGCAGTGAAATGTTATGCAGATAAATTTATCCTATATGAATTGGATATTTGTGACATATTATTGATTAATTATCCATACACACAAAAGTCAAGGCCCCCCCCACCCACCCCCATACACAGTTCCTGGAGATAGGAGGTAGTTTATAGACTGTATATCTTTAACTGTTGACAATTAAAAACATATTGAGATTACAGCAGTGAAATATGAAAGATTTATAAGTATATACTACAGTAACACATCGATAAAAGATATTTATACGCTTTGCAGTTTGTGTTCAGTTGATGTAACAAAGGAATTTCGTACTGATTCGGAATTTGTTGAGACAAAAATATGACACATTTAAGAAAGTAAACGATGGGGCAGGGGGAGTTATATAGCTTGTCAGATAATCTGCTAAGAAGATTCCTTTTAAATAACATGAATTTGATGAATGATATGTTAAATATAAGGATAGATATTTGTAGTTATTGTTTTTGCATATTTAATCACGATAAAAATCAACATTTTTTGTGACATTCAAACCATGGTAATTATGTAACGTGCCTGGCTGCATTGCCCCTGTAGTTTACGTTCTCGTTTCAATTGAACAATTTTTAATATTTTCCGAATAAAACATGATCCCAAAAGGAGCGAAGATTTGCCGACATTTGTTCATTGTATAATTGAATACCTTTCATGAAATTGCAATCTTAACTGTTTTACACTTGCACTTTGAAATTTAATTTAAAAAATTGTTATTAATATGGTAACTTTGTACATTTAATGTCAGTCCTTATGGAAAATATTTTTTTTTGTAAAATCCGATTTTAATTTTTTTTACATTCACACTTTTCTTCGTCTTACTTGCGAAAAAAATATATAGTTTAACTGCACGTGGTTCTAAGTTCAGTGCAAAACTGTTAGCATTGTAATCTGCCGTGAGCTTTTGGCCATGCAAGTATAGTGGTTTATAGGTCACTAATTGGTATCGTCACGAGCAAATATTGGAAGTTAAAAAGACAAATACTGGGCAACGTAATGTTCTAACTATACAACAAACACTGCTACCGTATAACTTAAGTACATTAAGCTTGGTTGAGGTATGAATCATTCGGAGACACAGAGGACGAGGAGTTGCATGAAAATACTTGAATTGTGTTAGAGCTAATCTGTATTTTGTCCTTTCATTAATCTTTTAAAAGTACTTTGATTTGAATGTACCGAATTGTTCTATGCCACGTATAAGTTAACCCGGTGTATAAAGCAGCCAAGAAGATTTATATATATTACTCATTTTACTTATAAGCAAAGAAAAATTGATTTGAGGCGGTGTTCATTTATAGGCCTGAATGTGATTAATAATTACCGTAATTGACTATCAATGGTATATGAACGACAAGACTGTCGGGATTGGTTGGAATCGTTCATTAATGATCATGGAGGGGCCCGGGCGTTTCTAGATGGGAGTACATGTTAGTCTATCAGTAACGCATACACGACGTATCCCCAACATACCTGGTAGGGCTTCGTATTTCAACTAAATGTTGCATATAATGAGAGGTTAGGCTACAAAACGGATTATTACAATTTGATATTTATGTGAAGTATGGAGATGTTTTAGTGAATAAATGTAATCATGGATAATTATTTTAATTTATAACAATAATTAGCTCACACCGGAGCTTCCCCTCCAAACCAAACACCTGATTCTAATATAAACAAAAATCATTGGATCATATGGACAATGTGCTCGTATGTCACGAGTAATTAACAATAATGTTAACTAGGAAGTATTGCTTCGTTGTTTCTGAGCAGAGGAAACAATCATAATGTTATTTTCAAACATTCTGAAATAGGCCTATATTAAAAAATCACTCATTGACATATTTTTTATATGAAAGCTCTGGTGGCGCGTTGCCAAGCAAAAGCGTATTTTCAAGTTAAAAGTATTATTCTGAATTATCATTCATACATGCATAAATGAATACACTCATTCACGCACTCATTCTTTCATTCGTACACTCATGCATGCATGCATTCATTCATTCATACACTGACTCATTCATTCATTACGTCAATGTTACCTTCACCTCAGTTGTTTGTGTGTCCTGCTAATCATTATTTATAGGAAGCCGGACCCATCACCCGGGACCATGCACATGTTTCTTATATAGGACCACTGTACTTATAGAGGGGTGCGGTGCTACGGGCCATATACCCAGCACTTACATAAATAGGTCAGTCAGTACACATCGCTTCACGGCGGTCTTCGTTTGTCCCCATGCAAGGCCTTCGCGGGCCCTGTCTATTTTATACAAAAAAGCTTAAAAGATCTCTTTACGTAATCCATCGATCCAGACTACATTTTGATCTTTTGCGGTCCTTCGTTCTCGCTATCAGTCATGCGTGATAGGGGGCAGGCCTACATATGTAGGGTGGCAGAGACCTTACAGACGTCCCCTACCTTTCTTCGAAGTGTTGTTCCACACATTGCATCTCCTCAATGAGAATTAGCGAATTAGCCTTCCACTGTGTATACATATATAGGAAATGGATACGAAGCCCTTCTGTAAGACTTTAAATGTTTGTTTCGGGTACTTGTTGATACTTTTTTTATTTCTTGCTTTGCTTGCGACATTGTTCCAAAAACGTCAATGTAACAAAGGTGTTTATATCTCTGTGGACATTGCTCACTTTACGCTTAAAGTTTCCCTTTATGCAAAATCTTTGAATTCTTGACTTAAACCACTTAGCGACCTTTTTCTTGGGGAAGGTAAAAAGGTTGACTGGGATTAATGTTGACAGAAGGATGACACTTGAATCAAATTGTATCCCTGGAGTAAATCTCCCGAGTGCAGGCTAATTTCGAGGTGGGCCGTCTAGTTTGCTTCTTTTCTGTTCAGGGACACGTTTGTTAACACCGTAATTACTGTTTTGTAAACCCATCACTCTCTGCCATGGGTACTTCTGTCCTAGCTTTTAAAAATTGTTTGACCATGTTGCCAGTTTGTGGTGACATTTGATACGGGAACAATAGAGATTATAACAATGGAGATCGATTCAAATGAAATACCCTTATAGTGATGTTCAATCAAACCCTTTTTTTCACATCGAATAACTGGACAAAGGTCCTAAAGTGTGCATGCGTATACAAGTCAAGTAAATGGAATGCATGTGTTTATAGTATATTAGTTCCGTCACACGGTAAATGATTTCAACGCAATTTGACGGAATAGTTTTGCTGAAATCTTCTTCTGGTAAACTTACCCACTTATGTCCACGACAGTTCTCTGAACCATCCATGTGTCAACGCAACAACTTATCAGTTTATAATCTATTTACGCATGCTCGTTTTAAAATTTCTTGGAAATTCCAGTTTTAGTTACAAAAGTGAGTGATCTGTATCGCGTGGTAAGGGTATTTAATATTGTCTTAAAAACAGCTAGAAAGTCCAATAATGGTCACTAAATTCTCAAAAATATTTACCACCACTCTCAATGTTATTCCCATACCGAGACCAAATTTATACCCATACCCATACCCCTCCCCCCATCCCCCTCCATCCCCTCTTGTTTTCTTGTCTGAGAATAATCGGGGATCCAAGAATGTATACTTTAAAAAATTACATGAATATGAAGTATTGATGGCATCGCTTAAGACATTAAAAATAATTAGATACCCTCTGGCAGAAATCATTCTTGTCAAGTTTGGCAGATGTTCGTATAGGGAATGTAGTCAGCCAGTATAGATTCCGTGCATGCGGTATAATACATATGACAGTTTATTGATTCGGGTGTATTAACCGTATACGTGGTTCCTAAGTTAAAATGTTTTAATGTTAACCACTCGACAATGTAGTTCTTGGTAATTCTCTCCGGTTGTAAAATGTTTAGTTCATCTTAAACACCCTGGTTGGAAATCCTTTCTCGTAGTTATTTTTATCTACCTCTCCGTTTCAATAAAAATGAGAGTCTCGCACTAAGGCCAAGGAGAGGACCCCATAAATTCTTGACAGTCGTTCGTATAGCGGTGCTCACAGGTTGACGAGGTGTCGCGATAAGGTGTTATGTTGTTTTATGTGAGTCCCTCAGTCTGTCTGTCAATTCAGGACAAAACGGTCATAATTGAAGCAATGTATCTGCTAATGATGCTAACACGTTCATGGCGGCCGGGTATATATCTCTTGTTTTGTGATAGCTGCATTATACTTTATCGATGTAACTTTTTCTTGAACTAATACATTATCACATGTCTTAAAGTTTTCGGCAGTTGCACTTCGTGTGTTTCATGCATATTGCATATTCATTAGTGTTCAATGAATTATTCATTAAATCAGTTCCTTTTCTTTCTTTCAGTGCAGTGATCGAGTTAAATTTCTACATTACTCCTGGCATACAGCGAGCAACACCCACACCCCAAATCACTTTTGATCGGTCTATCCGCAGTTGTCATGACCCACAAGCAAGATATCTCGTTCAACGGAAAACTGTTTCGGAATTAGTGCAGCATGTGGGATATTTCCTCAATCGACGCATAACGAAAGATAGTGTACCCATTCAACGAGATATTGTTGCATAATACCCTGTCAACAACATACAGTATAAATTGGACAATTGGACAGACGTTTTTCTAATATTGGAGAAAGCTCTTTTTTCCCCTTCTTCTTCCCCTTTTCCATTTTCGTTTTTCATTGAACGTGAATGAGTAAACAATCTTTATATTCCTTCTTATCTGGACCGCATAAATGACCACGGCATCAATGACAATGGCTGAAGGACACTGTTATTGCACATTTGACGGTGAACTGCAAGAAACTTTATCGACCTGCAGAAGATGTCCAAATATCGAAAACACGAGTTACGAACATAAGAGTTATAAATCGACAAAATACGGAGTCAGTTCTTTACCGAAAATAATTCTCTGGATTCTCGTCGGATATGTCACAATCACAATCACAGAGGCACAAGGCAAGTGGTGGTAAGTACAACTTCAAAATATTACCCCTTAAATGTCCTTGGTAGGATGACGTCAGAATTTTCATACGACATATATTTCCCGCAATATGCTGTTCAAACGATCGATATAGTAACGTGGTCAGAAACATCCGTGACTATATATAATATAGCACATAGTAAGGTTGTACTATATTGAAATCCCCCAAACAGAGTGTAAAGTCGCTCTTTGAGTCGGTGTAATAATTTTTATAAACGGATTTGAAACTACACTGAAATTATGAAGTTATACTGACTATATTGCTGGGCGCTTTCTTGTAAATTTTGAGCTTTTAAACTTGATTGAAGTCGTTGTATTATATATCGAGAATTCTTCTTTGTTTGAAGCAGCAAACCGTCACTCGATTATTAACCTGTAACACCAACAGTGTGTATACGAAGGCCAAGCCTGACGAAAGATATGAAGCCCAAGGTCCAGGGGTCAATTGTGGGAGGGGGGGGGGGTATTGGATAACAATAATTTATTTTCAGCTTCATGATATACGTCATAATAAAATGATGACTTTAAAGTGAGGGCCCGCCCTGGTTACCCTCGGGCCCGTCGGTTCACGGCCATGGTGATGATGAATCTTTCATATCTTCATAACATGTGTCTTGAAATAACTGTCTCAACCGCATGTGCAGTGTTATGTGTAAGGTATATTCGGTAAATATATGCAGGGCTACCGTATCAGGTTTATTTTTGTGTATGTGACAAGCAAGTGATGTTATTTACATCTTAATATATATCTAATTCACCTTACAGGGTCACGTATTTCACTTAAATTTGCCGTTTCAATGCTTAACCCCCGTGCTTTTGTACTTGAACCCACCTAGTTTTGAACCATAGTTTGCCGCTCTCATACGACTTTATGACAGGGTTTTATGGTAAACATGTACTTCATATTGTATGCTTCTTGTATCTTTAGTTGAACTTAATAATATATCATGATCATGTACCTGCGGTATAATGTTAAGAGGTGTACGCCATATATGTGAACTTTAGGATTTAAGTATACACGGTGTCAATGCTTGCTTGCTCCGAACCGATGTATACCAAAAATCAGTTCCGGTATCTTGTACAATGTTATGTATACGGACACAAGTTTGTATGGATTGTATCCCCGGGCAACGGTGTTTTTATATGGCGTCTATATCAGATAAAAGTCTGCGCGCAGCATCATAATTTCCACCCAAATTCAGGTTGTTTAGTGAATATTTTCTCAAAGTAAAGTCTTCCGTCATATGAGGTGGATTTAAACTGTTTTTTATTTATCTATGAGCCTCTCTCTCTCTCCCTCAAACACACAACCGCTAAAAAATAGGTTTTGCCTCGGTGAGTTTGATTCATTTTCGATATTAAAGTTTAAACGCCATACTGCTCGGCTTATATCACAGTATAAGGCAAATATTATTTCTAGTAATAATGTATGTAGCTTTCTGACAAAACGTCGAAAATTTAGACATTTCAGTTATTTTCCCTATATACTTTTAACGTTAACATTGCAAGATATCAAAACGATTGTTGAGATGTTTCTTGGGAGTCAAGAACAGTAGAAATAAAGGCCGTGTATATTTTGGCGACTTCAAAAATAGACATTTGGGCATTTTACCACCACGTCACGACGCTGAATTCAAAATCATGACAGTCTAAAGCTATTTAGAGAGATTTGTGCTGTCCGTTCCGATGATTATAAATAAAAAATAGATACAAAAATAAAAAACAATAATAAAAAACGCCTACCGCCAAGTCTATATTTTGTCGGGTGGAAATCTCCATTTCCTGCAGAAATTGTAATCTATTGTAATAAAAAAAGAAAGAATGCGAACTAAGACATAAAGAATGATCAAGTGACATGCTTCCTTAGCTGCCCCTGAGTGGGGCCAGAGCAGGGAGGGGTTAACCTTACTCCATTAATCTGACCCCAGTATGGGAATAACAATCACATAACAACCAATTGAATATTAAATGGAAACGTGAAAAGGCCAAACCTTGAAGAGAACGCGTATATAGCTTTCATGGAAAGTTCTGTTTTGAAGTACAATGCCACACATATAGCCATAGCGGTGAAATGCTGACATTTATGCCTTGTGCAAAGATATAGTTTCTTGTCACGGATATAAGCGAGCAGATACTTCTCTTCCTTCGCTCATGACCTTAAATAATAATAAAAAACACCTTCTTTTCTTTTCATCTTTAAAATACATGACAGTTTTACGAAGAAATCTAGACTACAAAAGTCTGCCGTATTCTACGGAATTTGACTAGTTTTTATATGGAAATGGTCAAGATATTAAAAGTTGACGTCAAACTGTTACAGCTTATATCCACCAAATGAGACTAGATAAGCAAAGACCCACTTGGGAGTTATACGGGTACAGCTGAGCCCCCATGCAAGACTAATATCGAGCTATTCGACCGCTAGCTGGTGCATTAATGACGGCTTTGTTTAGAAGTTAACACCTTCTTTCTTGTCAGCTTTCAGCTTTTAATTACCTCTTGAGGTTCCCATATAACCACCGACATCTGCAGCAAGCTATGCTGCCAACTGACAATTCTAAGTAACAAAGAAAATCGTAAAAACGAAAAAGTTCGAAAAAAACGAGAGAAAAGTATGCAGAAGCAATGGTCAACAAGTGTTGAAGTCAAAATTTTGTCGTTCTTTTAACCCCACGAATATTTAAGAAAAACAATTTTTTTTTTAAAATAAAATATTGTGTTGCACTCTTAAACTGAGAATTTCAAAGATGTATGAAATGAACCTATTACAAACGATGACTAAAAGAAGTTCCCTTTTCTTCACTATTTCGATAATCATGAGTTAGGCTTACACTCCCCCCCCCCCACATAGTACTGGAAGGCCAGGGTGGCGGGGGGATTTACTGGAGTACTACCTTGAACCATTTGGACAATTAATCCAGATTTTAGTATTGATAACTAATAGCTCGGGTTATAGAATGCAGCCAACATTTGCATAGTATCCGGCAACTAAACAGGGGTGGTGGATGGGGGGGGGGGGGGTGATCCTCCACCTGAGCGATTCATAGTTTTAACTGTTGCATGTGTGTGGCTTGCTTTCTGTTTTACCCCCTTTGTAATCAGGTTGTAAAAGTGCCTGTTGTCCAGGAGCGTTATTGAAGATGGAGGGCCGGGTATATAGATGGGAGGGTCATATGCGAACAGCGATACCAGCTTAGGTATATGAGATTGGGAGGGGACAGGAGAGTGGTGTTAAAATTTCCAACTGTGACAACATCACTCGTGTGGGGTAAGGCCGTGTGAGGGGGGTGGGGGAGGCGCCCTCCGACGTCGGGATCCTGTGGAAGGGTGCTTCATTTTCCGTCCAATCACTGCCACGACCCTTACGATATTAGTACCTTAGTCTCGTGCACTTTTGAAATGAGTACGTTTGGTTTCTAACATCACTCACCCGTCACTCTTCTCGGCCCATCTTAGGTACGCTTCCCTTAACCCCCCCCCCCCTAGATACCAACGCTTTTGATAGATATCGTTGGGGTTCGTTGGCGAAACGGAACTTACTAGTTGAACTGAAGTTTATTTAAAAGCGAAAACTATCTGTATACTATAGACTCCGCCTATTATATTCAGGTGTCGGCCAGAAGCATACATGCAACGATCCTCACACGCTCACATCCGAACGTACAACTTCTGCCAGTACCCTCCTTCTCCTCTCTTCCACTTTCGTTTTTACATATCTTTTTTCCTGTAATTTTGTCGTCAAATTTAATAATTTTCTACCATACCCGTTCTTTTCAGCCTCGAGGCAATATTTGTGTTTCTTGGTTCATTTAGACAAATTCCCATACAAAAAAAATATGGTATTTTTCTCAGACTTTTGCAAAGCATCCGCGGGTAACTGTAGAGAAAATAATACTCGCTTGCATGCAGTTATTGTAGCATATTATCCAAACAGCCGGCGGCTTATTTGATTTTCCCCCGTATAATCCCCGTCTTGGTGTTTACAAGTTGTTCGCTGATCTTTTGAAAGGTGAAGTGTCGAACAATTGTAGGATTAAAATCTGTTACATATTTTAAACATCTTTAGGCAACGAACGGTTGGGATGATCGCCAGCCAGCGAGGCATGCCTTCATGAACAAAGCAATATTTTTCCACTGAAAGTTGCAAAAAAGACCCGAAGGTTTCACCGAGTTTTTGTTGTCAAAGATTTGGTTAAAATAAAGTATGAAAACGAAAGAAAGAGAGGAAGAATAGAAGAGAATAAAAATGCTTGAAACATTCTTTTCCGTTTCCTGGAGGCTTATGGAAATGCTACATTTATTTCTCTTGCGGTAGAAGACCGTTGTTTTGACGGTGTGTTTTACAAATTACTGTGATACATTCTCTCCTCGAAACAACATGGCAAACATTGTACTCCCTTGGGGCAACTTTCCATCACAATGTGGAAGCGTCGTATATACTGTCAACGTTGACGCCCGCGTAGAGTGTGGGATTATGTATACAAGAAGGAGAAATGGAACGTGAGAAGATGGTTTGGACAAAACGCTAGATTGTATTTGCTTGCTTTCGCAAACTTGAATTATCGGTGATCAATTTATAGGGACTCGTAATGGATTTGTTCGTAGCACACTTCAAGGACGCGACACAGATTTAAGGTGGGAAGGGGGAAGGGGGAAGGGGGAGGGGGAGTTGAAGGCATGGCCCGGAATGGAACCAATGTTCATAGGCGCTTAAAACTTGATGAGACCACGCCCGCGTGAACATTAATGCTTTCAAAATTATTGGTCGTTTTCTCGACCACTGCCCCTGATTTGAACTTAAATGTCTGTTTTCAATGCTGAAATTTCTCTCTTTAGCATAACCCGTTCATTGCTACGCTAGTTCCCAAGCAAAAGAGGTAACACAGAAATGTTTACACTTCCACACACAGCAATCGGTAAACCTTGTACAGAGTACAATAAAAGAAGAACGCAAAAAAAGAAAAAAAAGAGAGAGTTTGCACTTTGTAGCAACCTCGGTCAATGTGACATAAGGTGGGCAGGGAATCAGCCGTTGGTATTGACCCGAGATGACCTCAGAGTCGTACTTTGAGGTGAAAGTGAGAACAAATTGGCGTTAAAACATCTCGGTTTCTCTTTGACGGCGAGGAATGATTTACATTGGTCGTTGGGAACTACGGTCACGTTACTGATGATTAATGGCCTACCTGGAATGAAGACCAGCGAGACCTTAGTAAATGTTTGTGGTATAATATATACCAAAATACTAATTACATGGAACAGTATCGTCAAAATGTAAGGTGTAGGCACAGCAAGGTGTTTCTCACAGAAGAATTGAAATAGCTTGTCGTGATGACGTAGAAAGATAATCTTAGAAGTCACTTGGTATAGTGTACCATTCTAATCATACAAGTCTATAGAACAACTGAACGCGGAATACTTCTTATAATAAGTTCTTGAATGGTTTCATGGTATGTACGCGCGATGTATGTATCTTGGGGTTTTGGAACGGTACATAAACAAAACTCAAGCTTTAGATTATCATCAATATAGATAGCCTGCTTATTACAAGCTGATTGTAATATTTCGTGTATAATATTACTTTAATAGACAAACAGCTACATTTTTTTCTCTCACTAATCATATAAGTCATACGGTAGTCACGTGATGTAACCATTTCCTACATCTGTATTGCTGGTAAAACGTTGGTTAATGAATATGGAAATTTCCCTTAATTATCATTATTACTACACTTTCTTTTATAATTTCTATTGGGTCTAATCAGTTCGAATAACAAACGTTTCCTATAGATAACAAATGACTTGAAAGCTCGCTCTCAAATCAGCGGTTGGTGTTGGTATCCAAAGTTGATCGTGATATATAGTATGTGCTTGCCTATATATGATGTTTGTCGGGGTCTCTCCGTGTTATATACCCTGAAGTGTGTTGTCGTATAACTCGCTAAATAATAAACATAGCACCTAAAGATACACACTGTGAACTTGCAGAATGTGTCAAGACCGTTCTAACCTATCGCTCGTGAAAATTTATGCTCCAAACAAATCACGACCTTAATGCAATCCATCACAAGATTGTGCACTCTCGTGTCACCTTTTCTGTTTTGTATTAAGAAACTATGTACTATGTATAGACAAGAAGGTACGGTAATGTGTTATGTGGTTCAACGTGTGTTTTTACTAATGAAAACAAAGATGGGTTACAAATGTCTGCTATCTTCCAATAGGAAAAATGTGGCTTATTGAATCACTGCAGAGCAAGGCGCGCATTCCTGGTTCAGGTAGCCTACATGTCTGTACTGTAGGCCTACATAGAACTATCTATAGGCCTACCTATACTTGTAGGCTAATTTACAGCTCGGAGGATTTTGAATTGGGTGGTGCGTTTACTGAAGATGTGGACTTTCCTGAGGGCGGGGGGGGGGGGGGATATGTCTGATATTGTTTAATTAAGGGTGCATTGATGCGATATTGGTACCATACTTTGCAAACCACATCAATTTGTGACATTTGATACCATTAGAGTGAACGTTCCCCGTGAAATTATTTTTCTCTACCCTGCAAACTGTGGACCTAAAGGTCATTTGCATGCACCCATGAGTGACTCATTGGTATACATGCTCATCTACACATGTACGAAATCCTTGATTCGAATTTTGTATCACAAAATCTTGTTGTATAGATAACTTTGTGTATTTTGACACGATCGTGGAAAACTTCACGATATCTCGTTATCACAATCAAAACTGAGAACCTTTAACTTGTTTCTTTTCTCGCCTAAGCGCTTAAGTTGATACGACGGTATAAGGGCGATTAGTGGTTCATTTTTAGCATACACGTGTAAACTGAAGGTTATAAGATAGTAGGGTAGATTGCCATGGTAATCATTCACCTATCAGAGGGTTGAGATCGCTAATCATATTACGTAATTCAAAGATGAAGGTTAAAGGTCATACATTTTTCTTCAAACGGTTGTTTTCAGAACTGTTGCCGAACACTGTCTCTAGGACGTTCCGCACAAATCTGTCGTTTTCTTGAATCATGGTTTTTTAAGTTTTCTTATGGTTGGGGGTGGGTGGGGGAAGATTCTGTAGGGAGACAGTGTTTAGGAGGAGGGGTAGGGAAGGGAACTGAACTTGGAAATGGGAAGTTTGCCATTTAGAATCAAGGATGTCGTTCAGAAGCTATATCATGAACCAATGTTTTAACAATGCCGTTCTTAGATCATGTTGGGGGGGGGGTGTATCCAAAGACGGAATTCATAAAGACCTACCCAACGGTGTGATGGCTACACTCACTGTACGCATATCAGCCTATATATATATATATGCCTAGCGAATTGTAGCTACATATAGGTTACACAAACAGGAACCGTATACGTATACGTACGATAAAGAAGTCAATACAGGTTGTTAATGCAACTACTGGGAACATTAAATGTATGGTTGCAGCTTGCACGAAAGAAAAGAGTGGGAGAGAAAATACATTTACTGACACTTATATAAACAGGACAGCCAACATTGTAAAGATATAACCAAAGCTACGATGTTTGGCACAAAGGGTGTGTAACACATTTTAATTATCACAATGGTTTCATGCATTCTTCTCTTATCTACCAACAGGGACTTGGCATTGGATTCGAGGATAAACCAATTTAGTACTTTCAGTAATCCTGAACTTTTCATTTTGGGGGCCCAACCACTGTGTACAGAACTCACGGGCCTCTCCCTTAGTCAGCAGAAACTTTGCCAGTTGTATCAGGACCATATGAGTCCAATAGGGGATGGAGCCAAACTTGCAATTGATGAGTGTAGGTACCAGTTTGGCGACAGAAGATGGAATTGCAGTGGACTCGAAGGTCAAGGAGTCTTTGGAAGAGCGACCACGATCGGTAAGTGATCTTTTATTTGTTTGTTATTCGGAATGATTAAACAGGTAAAACGCCCTCAACTTTTCCCCTACGTTTTACCATTTTGATTTCACTCAGCTTCCCTGTTTGGCAGCATAGTATAGCCTATACACTTGAATCAAAGTCACTGCGCGCTGCGTGACATTGCTGTTCTAAATCTGCGCATGCATGACGAAAGGGGGATGGGCGTCAGGGGCCAAAACAGCAGTTAATCAGGGAACCCGCGAAAATATGGGATGTATAATTAAATTTACTATCATTTCCATGTTATACCTGGCGATTCTCAACGCCACTGGTCCTTCATTATAGCATGTGTGATAACATGAAATTAAGTGACCATATAGGAATTATATATATCAATTAGACAAAACGTGAATGATCTTGTAACGTTTTAAATCTGCGGGTTTACTGCATAAATCCATTATGGTTATCAATTCAACTTCCCATCACAATTACGTATACCATCTTGTAAGGCTGCACTGCTATAAACATTGCCATATAGGCCTACTAAACACTGTTAAATACAACACTAAATATGCCTACTACTACTAGTTGTCAAATTCATCCTCTTCATTTGCTCTCTTGCAACTGTCAAAAGAAAACAAATGAATAACTGGTTCCTCTAATGAGGTACGAGACACCACCTTTCTATTCATCTTTTAACCCCTCTATCGATCTAACGAGACCCTCTTTGTACCCTTTATTGACTGCTTTGTAAAGTAAATCAAATTGAAGATATTCAATTAGTGTCTGACTTCGACCGAAAAAAACAAATTTGTGTTGAATTGAGGCTATTAACTCCGTCTTTCTATTCCTTTTACCTATGAATTGACCATACATAGGTTAGCTTACAGATATTCACAGGACTATAGGTTGGTACACATTACACAACACTATATATATCTAAAACTCTGCACTTTTTAGTCCTGATATATTGTAAGAATCACAGGCTAGCCTACAGGTATACTCTCAATATGGGGTCTACTATAGGTTGTACGTTATAGGATAATACACGATGCATATATTTAATGTATCAACGTAGTCCACGATTTAACGATACGGATACCGTCATAAACACTAGTGACTGATACAGATAGACTAATAAAGTTGTACATTTATATGTACATATTATCAGTGATTGCCAACGATATAAGTGCGGAAAGATATCCAAAAGTAGAGATGTAAACAAACAAAAGGTTCGTTTATACGACCCCAAATATATGTAAACTTGACTCTTCTTCTTCTTCTTTCAAATTGAGATTGTCCAGTTGAGATAAAGAAGGACATTGTAATAAATTAATGAATAATAATGGTTGAAAAGATCACAAGAAAAGCCATCTCATATACTGTTAATAACAGCATATATGAATAGAACGACTGATATGAGGTTACGTCTGATGGTTCACTGTTTTGAGAAATCGACTGAGGGATCATTCGATCATTCCTTTGTCCTTTGATTATTGTGAAAAGAATAGCAGAGACTCTTAATAACGATTGGATTGAATACCAAACTGAGACAATGTGTCAAGGTCCATTGAAGATGGATAAACCTCAAAGAAAATCAAAATGGCCAAAGAAAGGAAAGGTGGTCAGAAAACATGTCTACGATTACAACCTGCAGTGTCTTTAGTTGCAAACTAAGGAAAGATGTATTCTTCTGTTATACGGGGTATATACGGCTATAGGCTACATTTCAATTTTATTTCTGTAACTATATTTTATCGAAGATTGTGGTAAGGATGAAAGGCTAATAGATAAGCACTTGGTGTAGACTTACCACAAATCGTTAAAAGACTCTTTTTTTTTCATTTTATCGACATTATGCTTAACAGGCTATACACAATTTACTTTAAACCTGTTTCATGTTGGTGTACCCTGCAGCCGTTTTGCTCCTGAATAAACTATAAACAGCCTACAATGAACACAATTCCTATAACATAATATTATAAACATATCCTATAAGTACCAATATATTCTTCAAGAATATAGTAGGTTTTGTTTTACTACAGTTGGGTTGAGGGCGTGAAGGGGGGGGGGACGGGAGGGAGGGAGGGCATTCTTATCCGCAGCTAGCATTTTCTTATTTTATGCGGATAAAAAGCACTGTAGCAATAAGCATTAGAAGTTCGGGTACAACATCCTGTGAATACGGTATCACAATATGTATTTAAGTTCACATCATTAGGCCTGACCAAAAGGGGGGGGGGGAGGGGTTCAAGTGGTTACAGCCCTTAGACGGTGGGTTTCATATAAAAGACCTAGGGAAATATGGGACCAGGAATATTGTATTTCATTTTCATTATATATATGACGAAATTGAAGACTTCCAAAAAAAAAAACAGCGGGGGTGGGGTGAGTTGGGGTGGTTGGTAGGATCTGTCACATAATCGTCCCAAGGGCTTGGCCTGGATCTTGACATCTGAATATGATGGAGGCACAACGGTTTTTGCTTTAATTAAC